>NW_026691656.1:1011595-1348794 GCF_020826845.1 Diceros bicornis minor
GTGTGTGGGGGGTTGTATTTTTTATGTTTTTGTATATGCAATGTCTTCTCCTCTGCAAAACAAATAGTTTTACCTCTTCCCTTCCAATCTGGGTATCTTTTATTCCTTTTTCTTGCCTAATTGCCCTCATTAGAACCTCTAGTACCTGTTATTAACATATGAGATGAGGGAAGATATCATTGTCTTGTCCCTGGTCTTAGGGGGAAATTTTCATTCTTTCACATGGAATATGGTGTTAGCCTTGGGTTTTTCATCAATGCTATTTATAAGTTGAGAAAGTTTTTTTCTATTCCTAAATTGTTGAGTGTTTACTTTTATAGGCATGAAGGGCATTGTATTTTGTGAAATTCTTTTCTGTATATATGGTTGAAAATATATGGTATTGACCCTTATTCTATTAATATGGTGTATTACATAATCAAGTTTTCAGATATTAAACCAACCCTTCAACTAGAGGTGAGAGATTAAGATGTTCTCAAGTCTGTCCTGGGCCTGCCACATCCCTGAGCCTTTGTGGCCTTCTAGATGCCCACAAATACACTGCAGCTTTTCTAAGCCCCCTATGGACATCTCATTCCCCCAATTTTTCTTCTAAGTTTTTGGCTCACCTCTTACCTGCCTCAGCTGGAATCACTCCCTCAGGCCACTACAATAGAAAACAATTAGCGCTGATTGTTTTTACCAAGTGCCTTGGGGACCGACTTTCCACCCTGGGCAAGCTCTGAGTCAAGTAAGGGCAAGCCCTGAACATGGGGCTTTTTCAGGGAGCTGCCAGGGAGGTGACATGTTGCTTGTCTTCTTACTATTGGGTTGTAAGAGCTCTGTATATACTATAAATACACATCCTTTTCTAGGGATAGGTTTTGCAAATGTTTTCTCCCAGTCTGTACGTGGCTTGCCTTCTCCTTCACAACATGAATCATTGGGGAAATGTAAGTGACAGTCATCATGAGATTCCACCACACTTGAGAATGACTATAATTAAAAAGACTGACTATAGCAAGTGTTGTTGAAGATGTCAAGTCACTGAAACTCTCATCGAGTGCTGGTGAAAAATAGCTTGGATGAGTCTTTAATAATTCCATACGTCTACCCAGCCATTCCTCTCCTAGGAATCCATCCAAGGGAAATAAGCCTATATGTCTATACACAGACTTGTACACACGTGTTGATAACAACCTATTTATAGTAGACAAAAACGGAAAACAACACTAATGTCCATCTACTGGTGAACGGATATGCAACGTGTGGTATATCCCCACCTTGGAATACTATTCAACCATAAAAAAGAATGAATTATTTTTTTCTTTTTTAATTATTTTATTGAAATTATAAAGGGTTTTAACATTGTGTAATTTCGGGTGTTCATTATTATTTGTGAATTTCTGTATAGACTGCATCGTGCTCAACACCAGTAGTCTAACTTTTATCCTTCACCATGCATATGTGTCCATTTAACTCTTTCACTCAACACCCAGCCCCCTTCCCCTCTGGAAACCACTAATCTGTTCTCTTTATTCCTGTGTATGTTTATCTTCTACATATGAGTGAAATCATGCATATTTGTCTTTGTCTGGCTTATTTCATTTAACATCATACCCTCAAGGTCCATCTATGTTGTTGCAAACAGGACAATCTTGTCTTTTTTTTCTGGCTGAGTAGTATTCCATTGTATATAATACATACCACATTTTCTTTATCCATTCATCTGTAGCAGGGCACTTGTGTTACTTCCATGTCTTGGTTATTGTGATTAATGCTGCAGTGAACGCAAGGGGGCATAAATCTCTTTGAATTGTTGATTTCAATTTCTTCGGATAAATACCCAGTAGAGGGATAGCTGGAAGGTATTGTATTTCTATTTTTATTTTTTTGAGAAATCTCCATACTGTTTTCCTTGGTGGCTGCACCAGTTTGCACTCCCACTAGCAGTGTGTGAGGGTGCGCTTTTCTCCTTATCCTCTCCAACATTTGTTATTTTTTGTCTTGGGAATTATGGCCATTCTGACAGGTGTAAGGTGAACTCTCATTGTAGTTTTGATTTGAATATCCCTAATAATAAGTGATGTTATACATCTTTTCATGTGTCTGATGGCCTTCCATATATCTTCATTGGAAAAATGTCTGTTCATATCCTCAGCACATTTTTAGATTGGATTGTCTGTTTTTTTGTTGTTGGGTTGTATGAGTTGCTTATATATTTTGGAGATTAACCCCTTGTCAGATATATGATTTGCAAATATTTTCTCCCGGTTCGTGGGTTGTTTTTCGTTTTTTTTTTTTTTTTTACTTGTGAGGAAGATCAGCCCTGAACTAACATCCGAGCTAATCCTCCTCTTTTTTTCTGAGGAATACCGGCTCTGAGCTAACATCTATTGCCAATCCTCCTCCTTTTTTTTTTCCCCCAAAGTCCCGGTTGATAGTTGTATATCATAGTTGCAAATCCTTCCAGTTGATGTATGTGGGACGTGGCCTCAGCATAACCGGACAAGTGGTGAGTCTGTGCACGTCCGGGATCCAAACCTGGGCCGCCAGTAGAGGAGCATGTGCACTTAACCATTAAGCCACGGGGCCAGCCCTGTCTTTTCGTTTTGTTCATCATTTCCTTTGCCTTGCAGAAGGCTTTTAGTCTCATGTAGTCCCATTTGTATATTTTTTCTTTTCTTTCCCTTGCCTGAGTAGACATGGTATTGGGAAGGGTGCAGCAAAGACCGATGTCAAAGACTGTACTGCGTATATTTTCTTCTAGTAGTTTTATGGTTTCAAGTATTAGATTCAAGTTTTTTATCTATTCCGAGTTAATTTTTGTGTATGGTGGAAGATAATGATCTACTTTCATTCTTTTGCATGTGTCTGTCCAGTTTTCCCAACAGCATTTATTCAAGAGACTTTCCTTTCTCCATTGTATGATCTTGGTTCCTTTGTGAGACATTAACTGACTACAGATGTGTGGTTTTCTATCTGGGCTTTCAGTTCTGTTCCATTCATCTATGAGTCTGTTTTTGTGCCAGTACCATGCCATTTTCATTACTATAGCTATGTAATATATTTTCAAGTTAGGATTGTGATGCCTCCAGTTTTGTTCTTTCTTCTCAGGATTGCTTTGGCTATTTGAGGCCTTTTGTTATTCCATGTATATTTTAGGCTTCTGTGTTCTATTTCTATGAAGAATGTCATTGGGATTCTGATAGGGATTACATTGGCTCTGTAGATTACTTTAGGTAATATGGACATTTTAACTGTGTTTATTCTTCCAATCCATGTGCATGGAATATCTTCCCATTACTTCAGATCATCATTGATTTCTTTCAATATTGTCTTATAGTTTTCATCGTATAGGTCTTTAACCTCCTTGGTTAAATTTATCCCTAGACACATTTTTCTTTTTGTTGCATTGTAAATGGGATTGTATTCTTGAGTTATTTTTCTGTTAGTTCATTATTAGTGTATAGAAATGCAACTGATTGGGGTAAGTTGATTTTGTACGCTGCAACTTTGCTGTAATTGTTGATTATTTCTAATAGTTTTCTGATGGATTCCTTAGGGTTTTCTATGTTTACAATCATGTCATCTGCAAACAGCAAGAGTTTCCTTTCTTCCTTTCCAATTTGGATTCCTTTTTTTTCTTTTTTCAGCCTAATTGCTCTAGCCAAAACCTCCAGTACTATGTTGAAAGGGAGTGGCGAGAGTGAGCACCTTTGTCTTCTTCCTGTTCTCAGAGGAATGGCTTTAAGTTTTTCACCATTAAGTATGATGTTGTCTGTGAGTTTGTGATATATTACCTTTGTTGTGTTGAGGTACTTTCCTTCTATACCCATTTTATTGAGAGTTTTTATCATAAATGGATGTTGGATCTTGTCAAATCCTTTCTCTGCATCTGTGGAGAGGATCATGTGATTTTTATTCCTCATTTTATTACTGTGGTGTATCACATTGATTTGCGGATGTTGAACTATCCCTGCATCCCTGGTATAAATTCCACTTGATCATCTTATATGGTCCTTTTAATATATTGCTGTGTTCGATTTGGTGATATTTAGCTGAGGATTTTTGTCTGTGTTCATCAGCGATATTGGCCTATAATATTCCTTCTTTGTGCTATCCTTGCCTGCTTTTGCTGTCAGGGTGATGTTGGCCTCATAGAATGAATTAAGAAGTGTTCCATCTTCTTCAACTGTTTCGAATAGTTTGAGAAGCATAGGTATTAAATCTTGTTTGAATATTTGGTACAATTCTCCATAGAAGTCATCTGGTCATGGAATTTTGTTTTTTGGGAGTTTTTTGATGACAATTTCGATCTCTTTACTTGTGATTGGTCTGTTCATTTATTCTATTTCTTCTTGAGTCAGTTTTGGGAGGTTGTATGAATTTATCTGTTTCTTTTAGGTTATCCAATTTGGTGACGTGTAATTTGTTCAGTGCATTCTCTCACTGTCCTTTGGAGTTCTGTGGTATCTCTTGTAATTTCTCCTCTTTCATTTCTAATTTTATGTCTTTGAGCCTTCTCTCTTTTTTTCTTAGTGAGTCTGGCTAAGGGTCTGTCAATTTTGTTTCAGTCTTCTCAAAAAACCAGCTCTTTGTTTCATTGATCCTTTCTACAGTTTTTTTAGTCTCTATTTCATTTATTTCTGCTTTAATTTTTATTATTTCCCTCATTCTGCTGACTTTGGGCTTCAGTTGTTCTTCATTTTCCGGTTCCATTAGGTGTAGTTTAAGGATACTTATCTGTGATTTTTCTTGTTTGTTGAGGTGTGCTTGTATTGCTATGAATTTCCTTCTTAGAACTGCTTTTGCTACATCCCATAAGAGTTGTTTTGTTGTCTTTTCATTTTCATTTGTCTTCAGGTATTTTTTGATTTCTCCTTTGATTTGTTCATTGATCCAATGTTTCTTCAGTCTTGTGTTCTTTAGTATCCACATATTTGTGACTTCCCCATCTTTTTTCTTGTAGTTGATTTCTAGTGTCATAACATTGTGGTCAGAAAAGAAGCTTGATACGATTTCAATCTTAAATTTATTCAGGCTTGCCTTGTTTCACAACATATGGTATATCTTTGAGAAGGTTCCATGTGCACTTAAGAAAAATGTGTATTCTGCTGTTTTGGGAGGGTATGCTCTCTCTATATCCATTAAGATCATCTGAACATATGTTTCATTTAATTCCACTTTTGTTGCCTTCTCTGCGTCATATATCCATGGATGTAAGTGGGGTGTTCAGGTCCCCTGCTATTATTGTGTTGCTGTTAATTTCTCCCTTTAGGTCTATTAATAGTTGCTTTATATTCTTTTGTGCTGCTGTGTTAGGTGCATACATCTTTATAAGTGTTATGTCCTCTTGGTGGAAAGTCCCCTTTATCATTATATACTGCCCCTCTTTGTCTCTCATAGTCTTTTTTATCTTGAAGTCTGCTTTGTCTGATATAAGTATGGCAACACCTACTTTGTTTTATTTGCCATTATCTTGGAGTATTGTCTCGCATCCCTTCATTCTGAGCCTGTTTGTTTTTCGAGATGAGATGTGTTTCCTGGAAGCAGCATATTGTTGGGTCTTGTTTGCTTATCTACCCCACCACTCTGTGTCTGTTGATTGGAGAATTCAATCGATTTACATTTAGAGTGATTATTGATACATGAGGGCTTAATCCCACCTAATCTATATTTCCATTATTTCTCTTCCTTTGTGTTTCTGACTACCATTTCATTTTGGGGGTTTTCTGTAGAGGTTTTCTCTTTTTTTATGATCTATGGCTCTGCTCTGATTTTTTGTTTGCTGGTTACTGTGAGGTTTGTATGAAGATCTCATAGATGAGATAGTCCATCTTCTGATATCCTCTTATCTCCATTAGTCTAAGCAGGTTCCATCCCTTTCCTCTTCTCATTCTGAGTTATTGTTGTCACAAGTTATTCATTTTTGAGTTGTGCATTTGTGACTAAGTTGAAGTGTTTACAGTTACTTTTGATACTTTCCTTCCCTTCTTCTTTTAAGTTATAATAAGTATTCGCTACCTTGTTGAGAAACACAGTTGTAGCTTTCTGATTTTGTCTGTCTATTTATCACTCTGGTCAAAGATTTGTAGACATTTGCCTTCTTTTTGTTTCAGGTATGAAGGCGTTCTTGATCATTGTTTGTATGGGAGATCTAGTGGCAATGAAATCCCTCAGCCTTTGTTTATCTGGGAAAACTTCTATTTCTCTACTGTATCATAAGGATCATTTCACTGGATACAGTATTCTTGGCTGAAAGTTTTTGCCTTTCAGTATTTGTAATATATCATTCCAGTCTTTCCTTGCCTGTAAAGTTTCTGCCAAGAAATATGCCGAAAGTCTGATGGGGGTTCCTATGTAGGTTATTTTCTTCTATCTTGCTTCCCTTAATATTTTTTCTTTGTCATTGGCTTTTGCCAATTTTACTATCACATACCTTGGAGAAGGTCTTATAGCATTGATGTAATTAGGCGTTCTCTTGGCTTCATGTACTTGTAGGTCCAGTTCTTCCCCAGGTTTGGGAAGTTCTCAGCTATTATTTCTTTGAACAAGCTCTCTGCTCCTTTCTCTCTCTTTTCTCCCTCTGGAATATGTATAATACTTATGTTGCTTTTATAATTGAGTTATATATTTCTCCAAGAATTCCTTTAATTTTTAAAAATCTGAATTCTCTCTCCTCGTCCGCTGGAAACATTTCTATATTTCTATCCTGTAAATCACTAATTCTTTCATCCATAATATCAGCTCTATTTTTTAAGGATTCTAGATTCTTTTTTATCTCATTAATTATGTTCTTCACATCCAGAATTTCTGCTTGTTTTTTTTAATAGTTTCAGTTTATTTAATGAAGTATTCATTTTCCTTATTAACTTTATTCCTGAGTTCATTGAACTGTCTGAACATTCTTGTAACTTGGTGAGTTTCTTTATGACAATTATTTTGAATTTTCTGTCATTTAGATTGTAAATTTCTGTGACTTCAAGGTTCATTTCTGGAGATTTGTCAATTCCTTCTGTTCTCAATTCTTAGTGTATTTTCTTATGGTGTTGGATGAACTAATCTTTTGCCTGCGTATTTGTGGTAGTATCATGTCACAGATTCCACCTGCTACCGCTGTGGGGGAAGCATGAGCTGTGTCTCTGATCCCACCCCATAGGCTGGAAGTTGTGTGGGTACAGTGGCTGTTCCCACCCGCTGGGAAAACATTCACAATGAGCTCAGAGCTGCCGCTACACAGAGACACGTACCCAGTTGTGAGACCGCAGCACTACTATGGGTATTTATGCCATCTCGGAAAGCATTTGCATGTGCGCGCATATCTGCTGCTGCCTTTTCTTATGCTCATACCAGCCTCTGTGTTTGGCAGGTGGGACTTCTTCACGGGTTCTGAGCATTCCCTAATCATTGGGACTGCAGTGGCACGGTTGGCTTACCAACCATCCAGGAAAGCATTCATGTGCAGGTCCAGGGTTGCCGCCAACCCCTCCCAGAGTTGCACCAAGATGCAGTCCTTCTTTTGGGGATGCAGCAGTACAATTGGCTCTCACACCAACCTGGGAAGCACTCAGGAGTGTGTACAGTGCTGCCAGGGAAGTCTTGGGGATAGGAATGAATTCATAGTACATACAATGACAAGCATAAATCTCAGAATAATTATGCTAAGTGAAAGAAGCCAGTAAAAAATCAGTACATAGTATATGATCCCATTTATAAAAATTCTTGGAAAATCTATAGGGACATATACCGGATCACTGGGAATGAAACTGTGTTTGCAAATGGCAGGGAAGGAGGAATTAAAATGAGCATGAGGAAATTTGGGATGGATAGGTGTTCCTTTTCCTGATTGTGGTGATGGTTCAATAAGTTATAATCAAAATGTATCAAATTGTTCACTTTAAATGTATGCAGTTTACTGTATGTCGTTAATACCTCAATTATGCTAGAACATGTAGGGGAAAGAGAGGGAGAGAGAGCCAAAAGAGGGAAAATGGGAGGTAAAGAGGACTGAGGGTGAAAATTAAGTGGAAAAAAGGAAGAAGGAGACATAGGAGGCATCGGTTCTCTGTGACTTTGGCATCTTCTTCTCCTGGAGTCTCCCATACTGGGCAGCTGACTGGACCATTCTGATGCACTCTCCTCACCTCACAAGTCACTGTCTGTCACCGGAAGAAGGAGGGCAACTGTGAGGTCCAGTGATGACGCCTGGGCTATTACCTGCCTCATGGCGACCTATGGAAGCTGCGATGACTAGATCTGTCTAGGTCTGATGTCCCATTTTCCCAGCTGGTGTCCAGAGGAACTTGGCTGGAACACGAAGAACCTACATTGGACGGATACAGGCTCGGAGCCTTTCTAGACTTGGCCCCTAACTGGCTTACAGGGGACTATGCTGAAAGATTTCACCTTCCTTAAGTCCTGAAAATGACTACAATTTCTGTCCTGTGGTGTCACACCAGTTCATCCCTCAGGGACACCAGAATTGGTGAAACCAGCACAGATATTGCCATCGTGTAAAATCGAATCCTCACTTCAGTGCAAGATTTCCCTTCTTAAGAAACTTTGAAACATCCTTCCCCTTGACTCTGTGCAGCCATCACACCCCTCTCAGTTCCTCCATATTCCTCCCTCACTGAAGGCCTGGCAGTCTCAGGTTCCCCTTTTCTGCTTCATTCTCTGAAGCTCAGATTCACCAGGTCTTCCAGATCAATCTCCCTCGATGGCTCCTCTCCCCACTCATGGGTCCTCCATGATGGGAAACAGGCCAAGTTGGGAGGAGTGGGTGAGACATGACTTTGCAGTCACCTTGGGCCTTGGGAGCTGAAATGACTAGGTGTCTGGGAAGCCTGAATCTCAGAGTAACACCAAGGCTCTGGGAAGAGAGTATCTGCTCTGGATGTAAAAATGAATAAAACTCGGGGGGAGAAAACTGAGGGAAAAGAAGGAGTCTTTTTTCATCTTTCTCTGTACAGAGTCCAATTAGCCTCACAGCAGAGGCTCCCCAACAGCAGTCTAGAGCATCCCAGGTATGAGGCAGGCTGTGCTGTTCTGCCGTGGGTCTGTGGGAACAATTACATTATCTGTACACACTGTGTAGACGACCACAGCTGAAGATATTGAAGGGCTGAGAATTAAATTCACAGTCATGCCACTCTCTCATACTTTTTGTGTGTGAGCTTCACATTCTCAATCTTAAAGAGTGATTCTCTGAGAATGCACACTTGAAGATTATAATGATTAATAATATTATTAATCATTGCATACATTATACGTTATACACTGTAAAGTGTAATTATAAATTAATGTTTAATTATTATTATACATTAATATATTATTATATATTACATTATTATAATAATATCATTATAATGATTAATAATATTTATCATTATTGACTAATTTCTGCTAAGCAACATGACTGGAAAGCTCTGCGTGTATTATCTCAGTTACAGTCACAATTTTTAAGGTTTTATTCCCATTTTAAGCTAAAGATAAGGAGGCTCAGATATATTAAATAAGTTGACAAAGAAGGAAAATAATTACTACAAAGCATAAATAAACACCTATTCAAACTATGTGTCAAAGAAAGAAAGACGTTTTCTGACTTACAAACAGACTCAAAGTTGACCTCCCACAGGCCTGCAGTGAAAGAACCGGTAAAGAATGTACATCAGGAAGAAGAAATGTGAACCCAGGAAAACATAACAGGAGTCATGAGGAAAGGAAAAAACCGTCTGTCTAATTTAGTATTAGTTTTAAAACAAGACATTAAAAACACATTCGAACCAAAATTCCAGATGATTACAACATGGAAGAATAGAGGAGAGAAGATTTAGCTAAAAGATAACTCATTTTTTAGGGAAGATATAAATACTAAGTTACTCTATTATTGTTTAACACATTGCTCTCAGAAACTGATAAATCCGTGGGACAAAATTAAGTAATGATAAAGAGGATTTGAAGAGTGCAACATACACGATCAGGCAAATAGACAAATCCCAACACACTGGCTTATTGTGAGACTTGTGACGCTGAAAACAGTGGTTCTCCTGACAGCATGATACTGCAAGGGCATATCAATTTTCATGAATGAAAATTTCCAACACATTTAAATCTAAAAAAAGGGAAAATCCAGTATTTCATTATGTGCGGCTGTGATTCAACATGCAACAAATACCAGAAAAATAGAGACACAGAAGTAGGTGTCTTTTTTGAGAAGACAGATATAACAGCTCTTTAGTGAAATATTATGTTGGAATCTATTGGAATATTACACAAAAATGACAATCCGTTTGGACTATGTAGGTTTTCTCTGTGACTGTGCGGGCAAAAGTCTAAAGAATCCCCTGACTGTGATAACTCTCTGTTGATCTTAAAATACAAATGCATAACACTCAGGAAAGGAAAATGAGAGAACAAAATGAGAAAGAAAGATCTCCTTTTTCTCCTCACCTGAAACCCAATCTCTCACCTCAGAAGGATCACTGTCTGTATCTTCTCTGTCATGCAAAGGAATCAAAGAAAAGAAAACTATTGGTATATATTAAAGTTTCAAGAGCTCAAAGCAAGAAGACATCAGGACCCCTGCAGAGGTATTAATGTATTGTGAGCTCCATGTCATCTGCACCGTTTTGTCTTTTCTTCATCGTGTTTGTCGGGACGTCCTTCTTGGCCCCTCACTCTCCCTGCCTCACTAGCAAGTCTGTCTGCATGAGTGCTACCTCCAGGCTCTCACTTGCTGTCTTCACTTTCTCTTCCTGTTTCCTGATATCCTCCTCAGTCACCAGAAGTTGTTTGCAAAGGAGCTGTGGGATGTACAGAGCAGCTCCTGGGATCGTCTCTGCTGAATCTGAAGACCAGGCAGGGGTGGGCATGGGACTGGAGTTCAGGCCACCTGCGAGCACGTCTGACAGGGATGCACCTGTGTAACTAGGTGCAAGATTCAGCAGGGCTTGGCAAGGTCCAAAAGATTTAACGGTTCTCCTGCACTCTGCAGGCTTGGAAACCTTGCAGTCTCTTCTGCCAGCAGAATTGTTGGGGCTGCCCCAAGGTTTCCTCCCTTTGATGGCATCTGACCTCATTGCCAGGATAGGATGAGATTCTAGTAAC
Source organism: Diceros bicornis minor (assembly GCF_020826845.1). NCBI lineage: Eukaryota > Metazoa > Chordata > Mammalia > Perissodactyla > Rhinocerotidae > Diceros > Diceros bicornis. The sequence goes on from NW_026691656.1 coordinate 1,022,687, forward strand.
TGGCCTCTTGAATATGTAACTGGACATCCTCAAAGTTATGGAGATGCTCAAACCAGGCTTTGGGTTGGATTGGTTTCCACAGTCTTGTCGCTTCCTTTGTGATGATTTGACCATCATACTTCTTTTCCTCTTACCCTATAAAAATAAATTGTGAATGTGGATCACAGTGATAAACGAAGCCTGCCTTCCCAGGACAATTGTGTCAGATGCCTTGTACTTCTACCCTCCCTCTCTCCCTGTGGGGATTAATCTGACCTGTGTCCTGGGACATCATCAACGAGATTTGGGTCAAGAACAGAAATCTCGAGGTCAAAACTCAGGACTACTGCATGTCATTTCTTCTCCCCCATGTTGTTAGACACTTATGAGTATGACTTTATTCTCATTTTGTCCTTGTCACTCTCAACAACAAAATCCCTGGTGCTCCCTATCAGGACACACTGTCCCCAGTCTTTTTCTAAATCCGAAATCATACCATTCTTCTCTACTATATGACTATTCATTTGATTAGCCCATTGACCAGTTGGTGTTCATAGCTCCATTAGAGCTTAAGTCAGTAGTGAAATTATCATCCACACCACTCCTAGTGACTCTTATTTGACAACTGTGAACATTAAATCTCAGTACAGAGAATATGTCTGAAAAAACTCTACTTACAAATGGAGATTGTGCTGTAAGTGGGAAGTACACACTGGATTTATTAAACCCAGGAAAAAAATGTAAACTCTCTCATTATGAAGTTTTGTGTAGAGTGCACCCACATTGATGATATCTTGGTTATAGTGGGTTAAAATATACTATTAAAATTAGTTTCACCTGTTGGCTTTCAGTTTTTAAAATGTGGCTATTAAGATAAAAATTAAATTCTGTAATATAGAGTGCTTAATGTTACTATGGGACAGTGCCGTTGAAGCCATCAGTGAAAATAAAGTCCAGAGACAGTGGTTAGGGACATTTTTTTCCCTAGAAAATAAGTCTACACTGACCCACACTGCAAGATGCAGCAAAAACTGTCATACACACACACACACTGACAGAATGAAAAAAAACACTTCCTAGAGTCGCACCTCTTCTCCCATGGCATGATGTTGCAATCATACTTAGTCCTAAGTGGACTAATCTTAAGAAAGAAGGCAGAAATCAAGGTAATTTACCAGTTAGGAAGATCTAAATCCAGAGACTAAAGCTCAAGATATGTGATGAATTTCCTGTCCTGGCTTCTGTAATTAATTCAATATGTTAGGGAGAATTTTCCAAAGAGGGTTGTTTTAAAACTCACTTTTTCTTTACTGTGTAAAAATAGACAGGCTATGTAAAGAATAATTACTCTAGCCAATCAATGAAAAGGAGATGATAGAACACGAATACCCTTATTATAAGTCACTACTGGATTAGAGAGTCAGGGAACAGCTGACATTGTGTTAATTTGGCCTTAATTAGGATGATTCTGATTTCATGACCGTCATATTGATTGTATTATGCTAGAACCTATGAAACTTCCCAGCCCCCCTACTATTTAACCACCAAAGCCCACCAACCAGACCAGTCCTTGCTGAAAAATCCCCTTCCTCTATCCCTTCTGACAACACCTGGAGGAATTTTCCCCAAATCCCACTCTGTCCCTGAGCTCTTCAACCTGCCCCAGGGCCAGGGAATCATTTTCTCCAAGGCTCAGAATCTGTGTGTGCCCAGCTCTGTGGATGGCACTTCTCGCTCTAGTGAAGACAGGGATCAGAGTGCAGACCCTGTGAGCTGCAGCAATTGGACAAAGACTGGGCTTTGCTGACAGAAAAGAACCTTTAGTTGGCACGGTTACCAGGGTCCATGAAGCCCCAGTGATTCCTCCAGGGAATGTTATGCAAGACAGAGCAGGAATGTCTGCCTGTGGTTCGGCTTGGGAATGCCTGTAGGATGACATAGGTGACATTGGTAATGCATTTGCCAATGTTGTTCATTCATCTATTCATCATATGTCATGGAGTGCTTTCTGTGTACATTCAGACAACAGGCTCACTCTCTGGGGCTCACAAGCAGTGTCAGAAGAATTTCTAAATTTTATTTCTAATATATAGGTACAGCAGTGGTAATACACTAGGTGTTCCAAGCATTTTTCAAACATTAACTCCTTTAACACTCTCCATAAACCTACAAAATATGTATGCTGATCATTATTGTCAACTGACAGATGAAGAAACTGAGGAACCAATCAGGTAAATAGCTCAGTCAATACAAATATCTAATAAGGGATTGAGCTGGAATTTGGACGTGAGGAGTTAGCTCCATAGTCTGTGCTATTAACCATGACATTTACTCTCTAAAGACTTCACATCATGAAAAAATTTGATCACTTATCCATTTTCTTGGTGCATTGAGTAGCCACACTAATTTATCTGTGTCTGAAAAATAGAATACCTGCGTAGAAACTACTGCACATACACACTCAAACTACATCTACCAATGTCTCCAGTCCCTGAAAATTAATAGAGAGAAAATTTCAGAATGTTTCTTGCCCAGGTTGGGAGGACTCTGAGGAAATCTCAGTGTTGCTATAAGAAGCTGAAGACAGGCTGGGAGTGGGTCTCAGGGGAAAGGTGTCCTCAGGAGTCACCATTGAATGACAACATTGATGGGAGGGTCTCAGCAGTGACTGAATTCAGGATCTGGTGGTGTTTTAACCTGGTGCTTATCTTCTGGCTGTGGGTTTATGGTGATGCAGCACAGGGAGAGGAGATTGTTCACTGTGTCCTTGGGGAAACCAGACCCATGAAAGAGAGGGAATGATGGTTTCCTTAAACAATGGACTCGTGGTGGGAAAAATTCGGCTTGGAAGAGACAGTCCTTTGCCTGGTATAAGCAGACGGAGTTGCCTCTGCTTCAGCGAAAGCAAACAGCCCTTCCTCATGCACTCATTTTATCTCAATGGGAAGAAGGAGGAGGAAATCATGTAATGTTCTTCTGGATGTGAGATTTGTGATGGTAGAGACTGTCCTAGGAGGTTCTGAAAGGCTGCCCTGAGGCATTTTAAACCTTTGCTGTGACCAGAATGACAAGTGTAAGCACCCCTGCGTATGTCTGGGAAGAGTTAGTGTGTCAAGGAGAAGGCTCCTTGGTGCAGAGACTCACAGGAAGAAGCGAGTTTGACCAGGGAAGGTCAGAAATGTGGCCAGTGTGGCTGGAGGGAGCCTGAGAAGAGAGAAGAGGGGAGAGAGGAGGGTGATCAGGCTGGATCCTGGGACATGGTAGACTGTTACTTTCTGTTCCTCTGTGACAACATTACTCCAAAACCTGCCACCTATAAAGTACAAATATTTAACATCTCACAATTTATTTTAGCCAAGTATCAGGCATGGCTTAGTTGGGTGCCTCTGCCTCAAAGTCTCTGTGAAGTAGGGGCTGTGTTCTCCACAGGGCTCCAATGGGGGAAGATTTCCACCCAAGATCACTCACATGGGTTTTGTCAGGATCCATTTGGACCGAGAGTCTGAGCTCCTGTCTGTCTGTTGGCTGGACACTCCCTCAGTTCTCTCCTATGGAGCCTCTACGTAGTGCAACTGACAACATCAGCACTTGCATTCCCAGTTCTGGTGAGTTGATAGAGAGCGATAGTAAGAGCAAGAGCGAGAGAGAGAGAGAGATGGAAACAGAAGGAGGGAGGTAAGTAGGGAACCCAAGTAAGTCAGTAAGTGGGAAGTGACAGAGGTTTTGTAATTAAAACTTGGAAGTGACAGCCCATCACCTTGACTGTGTTCTGTTGTTCAGAAGCCAGATACTGACCACTTAGTGGTGACACAAGGATGTGCACTCCAGGAGGCAAGGAGCATTGGGAACATTGTGGAGGCTCCCACCACATAGGCCAACATGAGGCTCTTGAGACTGATTCTGAGTAAAACAGGGGACCATGGAAGGCTTAATGCCAGTGGATCACAATGTCTGAATTTCCTCTAATTTCCACCCCTTCAGGATGCAGACCTGAAAATAAGGCTCAGAGTGGCAGTGACTCACCAAAGATCACACATCTGGGACTTAGAGAAGTTCTGACTGGTATTCTATGTGATGTCCTACTCCTTGTACTTCCTCCATCTCTAAGTGTGTGCCTTAGACACAAATGACACCAGCCCACAGGTGTTGTACGTATTATCGCATATACACCTGATGAGGTCCCTAGGAAGCTGTTTTTAGCGCAATCCTCATTGTGCAGTTTGGGAGACTGGGGAGATCTTGAGAGGCACAGCAGCTTTTCCAGGACACAGAACTGGTAGGAAAAAAGAGGTGTGACCTCAGCTCTGTCTGCTCAAAGCTGGGGCTTGGATCCACTCCCAAGGAGCTGTGGGGAGGGTGGTGATGGGTATTTGTGTACAGTGATGAAGATGACATGGGAAAGGAGAGAGAGCAGCCAACATCCTAGCGTGGGATTCGGGTGGGTCTCATTGAAGGAAAGGGTCAAGTAATAGAACCTTGAAGAAGTGACCTCACTTTCTTGGTGACAGCCCCCAACAGAACTTAGAACTCTGGTTACCAGGCACCCACATTGTAATCACAGCCTCCTGTCCAGTTCATTTGAGTGGAGACACTCGACACAGCAGGATGTTCTCGTGTTGTCCCGTGACTTTCCGATGCTCTGGCCCCCGGAAAGCCCAGAATGAGAGTGTGTTAAGTCACTTTAGACGTTGGCTCAGCCCTCACTTCGAATGTGTGTGGCTTTTTGGCAGGAGGAACCATCAGGTAACAGTTTAGGCCAGGGCAGGCCACTCTAGGTCAGGCCAGAACTGTGATCCCAAAAGGACAGCCCCACACCCCTTGACCCTCATTGTGTGTTTGCGGGGGGGGAGGTGGAGTTAGGGAAGTTGGGGATGTGGAGGATCGAGTCTGGGCATGAGCAGGAAGCTAGATGGTGGGAGTTGGGCAGTGTGTCATGTTGGTACTCAAGATCTTGGCTGCAGGAGAGGAAGGTGAGTGCTAGGGACAAAGCTCCTCTATCCGCATGTGAATGCCAGGACCTCAAGGTGCCTCTCATTCCTTCCCTGGTGGAGTCTGTGCAGATGCCGCTCTGTGCCTGATCTGTGTTGGGGTTTCCCACTGTGGCAAAGTCCAGGCAGGCCCCTGATCCCCCCTGGCCTGACTGCTGCGCACTGTCACTTCGGAGCTGCACCCAGGAGACGGTCGAGGAGCTGGTGGATGCTTTCCAGTTTGCCATCTCCCTGGAGTGGACAAAGGTGGACCAGTCCATTAATGACCAGGGCTCGTCTGAGGTGAGTGTAGGTGCAGAGGGGTCTTCACACCCAGGACCCTGAGATGATCAAGGCAGTACTAGAATCCAGACTCAAATCTGAGATTCCACTGGGAACCGCTGCCCCAGAATTTTCTCACTAGAGTGCCCCACAGTACCACTCCCAACGGAATCTGGACCTCCACTCCACCCGACAAGCTACACAGGAGGGTAGAAAGTCACCTCAGTCCTCCTGGTGGTTCACCATGGTGTCACTGACTCTATGTCCCTCCTCCTCTCCCCCAGTGTGAGCATGAGTCCACTGTGAATTTAAATGAGGCCTGAAGGATGCGTGCCCTCCAGGCAGCATGATGGAGAAGCTGACAGAGTCCAAGGCACCAGCTTTCCTGAGTAGGAATATCTCCAGCTTCACCACCTTCATGGTCAACTAATCAGCCTCAGACACATCCCACTGGGTCCTGGACCAGCTGTTTACTAGGTGAGTAGCCACTCCCTCCTCAGCACAGTGGTGACTCTGACCTCTGCCAGATGTGTACCTTGGGCAAATCCCCGCATCTCTTGGAGCTTCAGTTTGCTCTTATGAAAAGTGTGGGGGGCGTAAATTTCATGGTGATCTTGTAGGGACAAATGGGATCAGCAATGGCAGGTGCTTACCTGGTGCCTGGATTTGCAGAGAGGGCTGTAGACATGCTGTGGTTGTTCATGTTTATTATTTCTCTCTTTGTCACGAAAAGTAGTCTGCCTCATCTTTTTCTGGGATGTGGCCTTTCTGAGTTTGGAAAAGCACATGGAAACCACCCTGTCAAGGAGGTGGAGATTCTGTCCAGCTGGTCCTGGTCGTTTTCCTTGTGGTAGCCAATCAGGGATCTCAGTGGCAGCAGAGGGGCCCCAGTCCCACTCAGGTGTCTGGGATGGTTCTGGTTGGACTTCACTCATGCAACCATGTAGATTAAGCACCTACTACACGCAGGACTTTTGGAGACACTTAGTAAAACTCAGTGAATAAAGGAAATACAATCGCTGGGCCTCAATTGTCGTCTGAGAGTCAGACAGTCACATTGGACCTCATTCGCAGGTCCTGTCCTCCATCGTACATCCCAAGTGGTGCCCTGATAGCCTCCTTTACATCTAGAGGCATCTTTCCTTATTCCAGCCAGGTGGGCAGAGCTCAGGACCATCTGAAAACGTGAGTGGTCCTTGGGTCCCGAAGAACGGCTTCCTGTCTCTACAGAACAAGGTGTGGATGGAGAGATGGGGACTGTGGCTGGTGCGGGCCTGTCAGAACCCACATCTCACGCATCTTTTGATTTCCATGGGAAAGCCGAGGTCTGGTGGCTTCCAATCCAAGAGGACAGGACTCAAAGAGCTTGGATGGGTGTCAGGACCCCTGGGAATCCGAGGGGTGGCTTGGCTGAGTTGTCCCCAAGAGACCCATTCCCGCCACAGACCCATCAAAATCTGCCTCCCCACATCCACCTCTTCTGAAATCAACCTCCAGGCCCAAGATAGGAGATGTGTGAGCAACCTGCTCACAAATCTGCCTCAGTACTCAGTCCAGTTGTTCAAGTGCATGGAGGGCTGGGCTGGGCTGTGTCCCAGCCCTTTGGGAGAAGAGTGTCAGCTAGAAGAGAGTCATGACAGAATCTGTGTTCAACCTGCTGTATAAGTAGGCCTGCCACTGCCAGGATAGCGTCACAGGGACCACTGCTGCCCTGGGGCTCTCCCTTGGATGGAAAGGGGCAGGCATAGGCGCCCAGTCCCAAGCCAGGTGCCTTGGGGGAGAAGTGTGAAGGGAAAAGGCCAGGCCTCTGACTCTGTTGTCCACTTGCCTCCCCCAGTTCCATCTCTTCTCTGGTGGGAACCTGCCTGGACCCAGGGCAGGATTTCTGGGAACCACTGCACTATCCCTGTTTCAGGGTGAAGCTGGCCTCTCTGCATGTCAGCTTGCCTGGCTTGGGGCTGCAGGGCCACGCCTACCTTCTCCAGGTCCAGCTGGAGCATCCACGGCCCATTGAGGCAGAGCTGAAAGGTGAGGTGACTGCAGTCTGGGAAGAAAATTTGCTGAGTGTTCAGAGGCTTTGTTCCCTTCAAGGCAGTGGGGTCTTTCCTGTCTTTGACAGGCACAGGGGAAGTCAGCTACTTGAGTGACACTGTTTCTTTCTCCTGCTGCAGTACCATCTCAAGAGCTCCCCCCAGCTCCAGAGCCAGAGCAAGGGCCAGCTCCACGGCTAGATCCAGCTCCAGCTCTAGTTCCACCACCTGTGCCAGAGCTGGAGCCAGTGTCACCTCCATCAGTCCCTCCAGGGCCAGAGCCACCACCAACATCAGTTCCAGGCCCAGTGGCAGCTCCTGAGCAGGAGTCAGATGGACCACTGGCTCCAGGGAGAATCCTCCCTCCAACTGGAGAGATAACAGCAGAGCCAGATCCAGCCCCAGAACCCACCTGCCCCTGGGACGTGACCACCAAGAACCTTCTAAGGGAGGAGAAGCCTGACTTCTTGGCGTTCTCTCCCTGGCTGGTGGCAGAGCAGTTGACACTGATGGATGTGGTGAGCAGTGGGGCTCTCAGGGCAGGTGGGGCTGGCCTTCCCTGTGCCATAAGCTGCCCCACACCTGCCATTTCTTGATCCAGAATCCCATGATCTCGGCCCAGCTTCCCTGCTTAGCCTCATGTAACCTGAGCAGCCTTCTTAACTCCCAAGCCTTTGCTCTCCTCATGTGGACAGTAGAGATGGACACTGAGAGCAGCTGCCATGCAGAGTGGCTGTACAGATGGATGAGGTGGAGCAGAGAGGCAGTTGGGCATAGTCTGTGCTTTGGTGAGGGAGGGGAGCACACTGAAGTGCTGTATGGTCCTCGAGTAGTTCACTCATTTGCACAGGATGCCTCAACAGGCTCAGCAATTATTAGGCACCTCATGTGTACATGACTACATGGCAGACAAACAAAGCTCGTGGTTGTTGCTCCCTTGGGGGAATGGCATCTGAAAGAGGAGTCAGACCCCAGGATGATCAGAATGGGTGGAAGATGCCCCTAGAGATGGTCAAGCAGGAGCTGAGTTCTGGTGCTTGAACGAAGTGAGACTGGGCAGTGAGCAAATGCCACTTCCGTGGGCCACAGTATCGGGTCCTGGGTCATCCTATGCTGGGTATCCTCAGGGGACACAGGCAACACCCAGGGACTCCCACAAGCCTCAGGCCGCATTCTCAGCTTCCAGAGCTCCAGCTCTCATCACTGACCTGGCCTGGGACTAGGGGCTGCAGACGCTGAGCTGGGCTGTGACAGGGCTGGGTGACACCCCCTGTCCTCAGCAGGAGCTCTTCAAGAAAGTGATGCCCCATGACTTCCTGGACTCCATCTGGTCCCAGTGGGACAACAGGGCCAATGAGTACCTTGCACCCACTATCCATGCCACCATGACCCACTTTAGCAGAGTGGTCAAATGTGTCATCACCACCTGCCTCGGGGACCCGAGCATGACGGCTCAGGACAGGGCCAGGGTGGTGGAGCTCTGCATCCGGGTGGCCAAGGTAAGATGTGGGAGGCCCTGGGAACCCCTCTCTGGAGTCGTGGGAACAGTTCCTTCTCCTTACTCAGTTCTCAGGATTGAAGTCTGTGGTCTGAGCCTTCGCACAATCCTTAGGCCCCTCCTGCCATGGCCTCCATGACCTGACTCCTGGTCCCAGTGGTAGGAAGCTCACCCCATCCTGGGCTCCTTCCTTGGCTTGAGCTAAAATCCTCCTCCCTGGGAGTTTTCCTCATCAGGGTCCAGCTGTGCTCTTCCCGCGTTTCCTGAGCCTCTGTCTCATCCAGGACAGGAGACGTCCATGAGGGGACAGAAGCCAGAGGAAGCAGGGCTCCAGCTCCCCCTCACAACACATTCTCTTCCCTTCCCCAGAAGTGCCACGACCTGAGGAACCTTTCTTCACTCCATGCCATCCTCTGGGCAATGCAGAGCCCCTCCATTCAGCGTTTAAAAAAGACATGGAGATGGGTGTCCAGGTGGGCAGGGCTCTCTCCATGAGAGCACCACCAGTGTGGACCAGACACCCCCCCACATGGCTGCCATTGCCCTTCAGTAAGCTGGGACCTCCTGGGAGACAATGAACCCTGGGGACAGGGTCTGACCTGGTTGGGAGGCATGGAGTCTTTCTGGAAACTTAGGCCAGTGGTTCTGCTTCAGGAATCAGTTCCCGAAGTGCCAGACCCTGGCTTGAACCAAATTGAAGATTTTCAAGTGTTTGCTCTGCAGCAACAGAACTCTCTGTCCACCTGAAATCAAGACTCTTCAAAACAGGTTTGTTCAGTAGATAAGAGAATGAAGGCCCCAGGTGACAACAGGAGAGACCCTTCCCCAGTCCCAGAGACCTCTGGGCTCAGGGGACACACTGAAAACGCTCATCCAGGCTGTCTGGATAATTCTGCATTTTCAAACAAAAGGGATTTACCTTTAAACCACCCCACAGTGTTTCATTCCTTTTTTCCCTCCTCAGGAGGAACTGCAAAAAATTTAAAACCTTGTGCAGAATGGACCAGCGGGAGAGGAGGAAACTGCTCACGGAGGTGAGTGGAGGCTCGAGATCTGGAAGGAGGGAAGGTGAAGGGGGAGGAGGGACCAGGCAGGGTGTTCTTTGGTAAGTTTTTCACTTAAGGTTACCTGAGAAATAACGGTGTGTCTTGTCAAGCTTGGCAGGAAGCGGGGGTGTGAGCTGCAGGGGCAGGTGGGGACTGTTTGGGGTAGGAGGCCTTTGTCATGGCATAGAGTGGTGTTGGTTGGACTGTTCCAGGAGGTGAGGAGCTGGCAGAATGAGCAGGTCTCTGGCTTCCATGTGGGCCCATCAGCTGGCCCACATCTTCCTCCAGGCTGGCCGATTGATAGAGTGGGTGGGGTTTCTTTCTTCCTAAAGCAGCCCAGTCTGTCCTCAGGAAGCCAGGCCCCTGCTGTTCGTTCAGTCTTCACTGCACCTCGCAGGGAAGAGCACCCTGCCTGCCCCAGGGACGGGCACTGTGTGGTCACACAGGCCAGGTGCACACACGGGCTGCCCAGCCTTGGAACGTATGGTGGATCTGGGACAGAACTGTGTGCTCTCTTGGACTCTGCACTCTATCCCGATAGTGGTCATTACTGACAACCCAGGGAGAGTCTACCCCGATGCCTTGTTGACAAGGATACGCCCCAGATGGCAATGAGAATTATCGGGGAACCTACAGATTCTGAATGGACCTTCCTGGCAGGACATTAGAAGTTTCCAAATAAAAAAAGATGCAAATGTCACCATTACACAGTGCCCTGGTAACCCCCTACACTGTCACTCAGATGTGGCAGAAGGGGGTCCCCGTCCTGAGTGAATGAAGGAGGAGTTCTGTGCAGGGACAATCCTGATGGGATCCTAGGGAACTGAGGCGTTTGGCATGGCCTCAGGTCCAGCCTGGAGTCAGAAAATCCCAGGGTGTTATGGCAGGCAGAAGCCACTTGGATATGCCCCCTGAGACACCTTTTGCCTCCCCATCCATGCCTCAGCCTGACTAAGGGCCTAGACACACCCCGAGAGTCCAGAGGACAGGACCATGGTCAGAGGTGTGTCTGGAGGAGGAATGAAGGCCGGGGGACAGGACCTCTGGCTGGGAGGGGGAGCGGTCTCTCGTCTCTGGGTCCCTGAGCAAGTCACCGCCCTTCTGTGGGCCTCGGCCTCCTCATCTGGGAAATGGAGGGAGATGATCTGTGGTGCAGACCTCACAGGGGGTGATGAGGTACAAGGGGGGTAGGAATGTGCAGGAGCTTTGTGCTCCTCCTCCTTGAGGGGCCAGGGGAGAGTACTGGTGACAGTCAGATGACACTGGGTCCTCAGGGGACCCTGAGAGGCATGGGGAGTCCTCCTCACAGTTTCCTGATGAGGAGAGAGGCTTAGGGGCCTGGGAAGGCCTGAGGGCACAGAGGAGGGAGTGTTGGAGCTGGGATTGACTAGAATCAGAGCACTCTAGAATGGGAGCAGCCATAGACACCAGATGTCCAGGGTCCAAAATCAGGGGCCTGGGAGACACGGGGAAGGGAGCATGGCCTCCGGAGCCTGTCCTTGACCTTGCAGGATGTGACCTCTGTGAGGGTCACCCTACAGATGGACCCCCAGGGAGCCCAGGAGAGTCAGAAGCAGGTGAGGGAGCCTGAGAGGAAGGGTCCAGGCGTCAAAGGAGGGGGTTTCCTCCCTCACGGCTGGAGGCCTCCCCAAGAGAGGGGTCCCTCCTGCTCCAGCCCAGCTCCTAGAGCTCCAGAACCTGAAATGCCTGCCCTGGAAGTGACCAGGAGGAGTCCTGGAATGGCTGGGCCGAGGATTGATTTGGGGGGGGGATTGGCAGGGACCACACAACCTGGGGTTTGCCAAAAGCCACCCCTGGTAGCTGACGGGGGACGTTGGGTGGTCCTGGAGGGGGCAAATGAGGGGAGGCTGCTGAGGGTGCTAGGCTGCTCTCTGTGGGAGTCTGTGGTGGGCAGGAGGATGGGGTGAAGTGATTTGGGGGAGGGTCCATGGGGGCACCTGAGAGGTGGGACTCATCACCCCTCACACCCTGATTTCACAGGGTGTCATCCCCTTCCTGGGCATGTACCTCTATCACCTGAAGCTGCTGAACATTGGGATGGAGGATGATCTGGTAGTGAGTGAACCTGGAGGTGGGCCAGGGAGCAGGAACCTGAGGTTTGGGATGAGAAAACCCTGCACTGGCCCCTGAGCTCTCAGTACCTGGCAAAGCTCCTCTCATGAGAGCCCCACAGCCAACCCTGGGAGCTGGGGAGTCGGGCTCATCTTAGCGATGCAGGAACGGACGCTCCACGTAAGTACCCCACGAGGCTCCCCAGCCTGGGGAAGCTCAGAGCAGCCTGCCTGCAGAGCTGCAGGAGGCTGTGTCTGAGCTGCACTCAGCCTCCCCGTCAGGCCCTGCGCCTGGGGGAGTGCCATCAGCCCCTGCAAGTCAGGAAGCACATCTGTAGTCCAGCTGTCCCTTCTTGCCTGAGGCCTCAGTCTTCCCGTCTGTCATCAGAAATGAGTGGGCTACAAGGTCTCTGGCTTCAGCTCCCCTGTCCCTCCTGCTCTGGAGCGCAGAGCCTGGCCCGGTGTCAAGTTCTGTTTGTGGAAGTTCTGCCCTCTTCTGGGCACTGACAGTCCTGTAGCCTGAGAAGGGGTGGGATAGAGGCTGGTTATGGGCTTGGGGGGCTGTTTCTGATGGACATTCGCTGTCTCCTTTCCAGTGAAATCTGATGAACCTCCAGAAATGGCGTGAGGTGAGCAGCTGTGGGGAGGATGGGGAAGGGAAATCACAGACATCACGTGGCAAGATGTTTCGTGTCCTCATCCCTGGGGTCTTACATTTATTGGATGAGTTAGATCCACAAAGCTGGGAATCCCATCACGTTGGCGGGTATGGGAGGGGCTGGCATCAAGGACACCTTCCTGGATGAGGAACTAATTCAAGCCAACTGTGAGGACAGGCAAGTCCTGAATTGAGTGGGAAAGCAGGAGGGTTCCCGAATGAGCACAGACCCCAGGCCGGATACTCACTCCCCACAAGTCCCTGGCAGGGTTCCCCACCCAAGCTCTGTCTGCACTCTGTCCTTCCTCCCAGAAATGCAAAGTCATCAGGAGGATCAAGCTGCTCCAGCAGGCTGCAAATAAGTATGACCTGGAGCCCAAAGAGCGATTTGGGGCCTGGTTCCAGGCCATGGAGCCCCTCAGTGTCAATGAGAGGTGAGGGCACAGGAGTTGGGTGAGGGCAGGCCAGACTCTCTCTGATATCCGGCTTCAGAGCGTGTGGCCTGGCTCCCTGATCAGCCTCAGACCTCAATGCATGGTGACCCATGGAGCACCGGGACTCAGCTGCTGGCAGGCTCTGGGAGGGACACCTGAGGTGCGGCTCCTGGTAGCTCACAGGCCGCTCTGTCCTGTAGCTACTGCCTCTCCTGCTGGCTGGAGTCATACACCAGAAGGCGAGCAAAATGCGGCTCTTCAAGAGAAAGAACTGGCCATCCTCCAGTTCCCGGCCTAGTGAGTGTTGGGACCAGCAGCGGCTGAATCCAGGGGCTCAGTATAGATTCGGGCTAAGCATGGGCCTGGATCCCAGCTCCACTGCTGACCAGGTCTGTGAAAGGCTGCTCCCCTCTCCTCTCTGGGACTCGGTTGCCTCCTCTGAAATGGGTGATGCTAAATGATGCCTCATGCATCAGGGACAAACGGGGTGCTGTTGCTGGACTAAGAACTCGGCACAGGGTTTGGATCAGAGTGCAGAGGGGCAGGGAGGTGTGCCGTGAATCTCAGGGAGGCACCCCAAAATAGTCTGTTTCTTCTCTTCAGCCACCGTGCCCTTGGCAAGGAGCCATAACACTGGAGACCACAAGTTCAGCTCCTCCTGAGCAGCGGGGACACTAGCGCCCTCGAGGTGCACCGGGCCAGCTCTTCCCACCTGAGTGAAGGAGGACATCCTAAGACTTTCCTTGGTTTCCCCTAAAGCCCCAGAGGGAGGGCCCCACCCCTTCCAACTCCCTGACATATGCACCCCAGCAACTGTTATCCCATTGGTGAGGAGCGATATTATTTCTTTAATAGTAAATTGTAGATTTGACTCTTATGTTATATCCTGTTTCTGTCACAGCCTGGGTGTTGTGGTGCGGTTCTTTCACTGCTTATGCTCATGTAAACAAGACACAGAATCTCACTTTCCTCCTTGAATTAAGAACTCGTGTATGGTTACAGCTTATTGTATGTGGCAGAAGGGAGGGGGGAGGACAAGTCTCCTCCCTGGCTACTGAATGACACCCTGAAGTCCCCTTCCTCAGAAGACAGGTGCATTTCAGTGTGGTTCACCTGGGACAGGAGCAGACACAGCCCCTCAGATCTCCCTGGAGGTAGAGGTTGGAGGGACTTTTCCAGGCAGAGCAACAACCACTGAAATGTGGGTGTTTTTCAAATAGCACTTACCAGGACCATGTCCTTCCCTAGGATAGTGGCTGTCTTTCTACAGCTTTCAAGGAAGAAGGAATGTTTTTGCTTCTCTTGTTGAGGTTTCTTTTGATTAGATATTGGAACTTGCCGTTTTCTAATCAGTCTCTGGATTTGCATCTACACTAAATGAGGAAAAAAGAGTAGAAAGAGAAAAGTTTGCCTGTGGAAGGGACAAGGCCAGAGGAAGACCATGTGCAGATGGACTAAGGGCCGACAGGACATCCCCCTCAGGCCGCCTCTAGGGCTCCCTGTTCACCCTTCGCCTCGATTGGAATCCTTCTAGGATCCTGCCCCATGCACTTGGAAGTCCTTTTCCTGCTTGTTTCATATCCAGAGGGAAAGATTCACGATGCAGCTTTTAAAGGTACAATCAGACTTTGTTCCATAAACCTCACTGCTCTCTGTGAACTAGGATTTACAGCATCACCATACTTCCTTGTATGATTCTCTTTGCACAGAAATTCGCTAGAAGGCCCCCAGCCTCTCTGTAAAGTACATCGTGGCCATTCCTCCCCGACTGTGCCTGATGGATCAGGGGTGAGCTCTGGTTTGCCAGGACAATAGACCTTAATCCTGTCCACTGAATGACCCACACCGTCCCTTGGTGCCCAGGGTGACATCTGAGCCCATGTGCTTCTGAGGTCCATGGTCTCAGACAATCATTAGTTTACACACTCAGTCGTGTTGTTGCTGACTTGTCCCAAAGGGGCAGTTGTGCCTGAGTGCATAGAGCACATAGCCCCTGGGATATCTGTGTTCTTTTCTCCAGTCTGCGCTGTGGTTATGTGGATTTGTGTTACAGGGATGTGAAAATTTCCTGTAGGGAGTTTTGAAAGATGAGGCAGGAGAGGGGCAGGTATAGAAGTGGGTCCAGCAGGGGAATATCACCAATCTTAAACACCACAGACACAACAGACACAACCTTACCAATTAAAATACTGAAATGCTCCCCACGTGGAAAGTGAACAGACACTGCTCAGTGCTCACCCCAAGAACCCACCCTACGACCAGGAGCTAAAGTGTTACCACCCAGGATTTTGAACATCATGCCCTGGAAACACCCTGTAAGACAAGGGCCATTGTATTGACTTCCTTGATACTTCTTCCCCCTCCCATCTGAAGGCTGCAAGTGTCACCCAGGGAGGCCTTTTCAGTTCAGCCAGAAGCAGAGTAGAAATCCTGGTTCCCACAGCCCAGGCCCTTCTTTCCAGGGCCCTGTCATCCGGGAAAGAAAGAATTCACACATAGGTGTAGACACACAAACACACACTCATAGCCCACCCAAATCCCAAGATGCATGAACTACTAAGAAATTAAAAGTGACTTCAGAAACAGATCAACCAATTGCAAAAGAAGGGTTTCATTAAGATCCTGACTCAAATAAAATGTAAAACCAAGAAATAACCTTGACAAAATGGGGAGACTTTGGATACTGACCAGATAGTTGTTTATCCGAATGATATTTTTATTTTTGTATGTGATAACATCATCATGTTTGTGTTCAAAAAGTCCCTCAGCTGTAAGAGAAACTGAAATATTTACAGATGAAATGATGTGCTCTCAGCCGTCTCCTCTGGTTAATTCTTAGGGTCTTGGTGTGAGGATAAACAAAGTCAGATGGTATAGGAGTTGACAATCTTTGAAGCAAGTAACAGATTCACAGAGATTGATTTATCTCTACTCTGAGATTTCGAGATTTTTGAAAACCTTCAGAACACAATTTTGATAAAAGTAGTATACTTGGTGTTCACATTGCAATGTTACAAATAATAACATCACAAATATAAAGGAATACTTCTCCTTGCTGACCTAAGGAAGTTCTCTCTCAGTCTGGCTTCTGTGAATGACCTAATGATGCCACCAATTGTTCACTTATCACATGTTTGTTGAGTAATTCCTATGTATTCTGTGCTGTGTGCAAGGCAAACACATTTCCACGACTCTGGATCTAATGTGGGAAGGAAGGCAATGAGCCTGCTGCAAGGTTCTCTGAGTGGAACATAATGTCCCCAGGGGGTATGCTCATTGTTTAGATTCCAAAATCAAAGCTACACAAATTTGCCAGGTAACAGAAAAGAGATACTTAATTCATGATATAGAAATCACCTATATCTGAATTACCAGGTGACAATGAAGAAAAAGATTGATGGATTTTATGTTATAAATAGATGCAAAATCATAGTGCTGGCCCCTGGCCGAGGGGTTAAGTTTGGCATGTTGTGCTTTGGTGGTCCAGGTCCAGTTACCAGGCACGGACATACAATACTCATTAGCAGCCACGCCGTGACGGTGACCTGCATAGAAAGTAGAGGATGACTGATGACAAATGTTATTTCGGTGAAGCTTTCTCAGCAAAAAAAAAAAAAAAAAATGCAAAATCACAATAAAAATGTATGGAATCGGATTTAATATACATTAAAAGACAAATCTCATTCAAGTAGGTATCATCTTTTCATTGAGTGTAAGTTCTAGAAAAAACAAATGTAAGTTCAAAACTAATTCCTCAGCTTCAATTATCCTGTAAATTTTAATATAAAAAGGAGAAAACTCACCAAGTATACTCAAATAAATAAATATTGAGGTTTACCATGAAAGGTCAAGATCATGATGGACGTTACAAAGAGATGCTGTGAGTGTCAAGCCTGTCTCATGGGGAATTTCTCAATGGCACCACTCTCCTTTTCTTCAGCACTGAAGCTGCTTTCCTCACTGTGTTTTCAGGATGCCTTTCCTGGCTCCTTGCTCTCTCTGCCTCCATGGCAATCTCGTCTGTCCTCGAGACCACAGTCTCTCCCATGCTTTTCTTCACGTTCTGTGTCTGTCTCCTGATATCTCTAGAATATGTCTGTTGCCTGCGGAGGGTCTGTGAGCGACCCAGACCCATTCCTGGACTCATCTTTGCCCAACATGGACAGTGGGCCGGGGTGGGATCAGGGCTTGTGTGCAGATCCCTCGGCCCCTGCATGGTCCAGGGATTCACATGAACCAGCCTGTGCGACTGTTTCGAAGGTATTTGCGACTCCAAAGAACTTAAGAGATCTCCTTCACTGCTGCAGGCCTGGAGTCCCTGCAGTCTACTGTATCCACAGACTTGCTGCGGCTTCTCCAAGGTCTCATCCCACTGACTGCATCTGACCTCACCGCCAGGTTGGGAAGTTATTCCAGTAACTGGCCTCGGGAATATGCAGCTCCTTAGGCTTCAGGGTGCATAGAACTTCAGTTTTCTGATTGTGTTTAGTTTCATGGTCTTACCGTTTCCACTATGATGTCGGGGCATATTTTTTGATCTTTCATTTTCAAAACCAAATAAAATGTGAAATTTGAACAAAATGGAGGATGAAGACGACCATCCATGGAGAACGTTCTCAGCTCACGTGGATATTCCACCCTCCTTCTATCCTCGGAGACGTGTCTCAAATCCCACTGTGCATCACAATCATTGGAGGGTTTTTAAACTCAGATTGCTGGACCTCAACCCTAGTAGGTCTGGGGAAGGAATGGAGAATTTTCATTTCTAAGAGGTGATGTTGATGCTGCTGGTACAGGGACCACACGTGGAGAACAGGATTCAGTGACACCATCAAGCTGATGTGAGACAAGCACAGAAAGCTCAAGGTCATTATCCAGTGTCAAATCCAGACCAGCTGCCGTCTGCCATCTTGCTTCAATTCGTTCCTCTCCTCCTCTCTCTGTCATGGTCAAATACACACATGCTGGTGCCCCACAGCACACTGTTATTGGGACACACGAGTTCCAAGGACTCCATAGCTCCTTTTAGTGCCTCATCTCTAATGACATTATTCACTATTCGATCCCTAGTCATTCACGTCCACACCCCGATCCTATCTTCATCCAAAATTCTCCTGCTCGCAAATCAGTAATTCAGAAACACCGTATTCCCAACACAAATTTCCACATTTCCAGTTTTTAAACTAAGAACTCCACTCTAAATAATCATTCTTTAATAAACTAGATTACTCCAGCAGGAATATCTTCACAAGCCTCTCTTTCTTTTCTTCTCATACTCCTGTCTATTAATCTCAGTTTCCACAGTCCATCATTTCAATCATCCACTGATCATACTCCCAGATTCCTTATTGCCATCATATCCACCCTGCACACTTCAGATGATTTCAAATACCTGCCATGCCATGTGGACACTTGCACTGAACAGAGAATGCGCCAGAAGTCTGTGTATCCCAACAAAGAATCAACAGCAACCAACGGACCTATAAGCATTTCTCTAATGCTTCCTGAATGCTCTACTCAATTCTTTCCATTTCTTGAGTTCCATAAATCTCTATATTCCGACCTCCTCCATATTTCACAGATAAATTGTTAACCCCCAGACAAGAACTATTTCACTCTCTAGTCATCAGGTCTACAAATATTCCTCGTGAGAAATTCATTTCTCACACCTTTTCTGTTGTTATATGCAAATAAATTGATGTTTTGGCTGAAACCACTCTGATTTTTAACTTTTCCTTCCATTTCAATGACATTACGCCCTCAATATTTGTTGTGCTTTCCATAACTTCTCTACTGGAATCACCCCTCAAGTTTCAAATATGCACAAATCTCTACCATCTACAAACCAATATTTCATCCAGCATTCTTAATAGTCC
Source organism: Diceros bicornis minor (assembly GCF_020826845.1). NCBI lineage: Eukaryota > Metazoa > Chordata > Mammalia > Perissodactyla > Rhinocerotidae > Diceros > Diceros bicornis. The sequence goes on from NW_026691656.1 coordinate 1,041,529, forward strand.
TCACCCTCCACAACCCTCCTCTCCTCCTCCTGCCAGGGATCCATTGTGAAAAGTTCACATATATCCCAATGCCTCTGTTTCCACAGTGCCCACCCAATCCCACTCAGATTCTGCGGAAGCTTCTCTTGTTAACCTCACAAGCCATGTCTCTTACTAATCCACTAGGGACTTTTCATGATTGATCTGACACACTCTGCAGTAGCACGTGACATTGCGGACTCCAATGTCCTATTAAAAGACCGTTTGTCCTTGGGAATCACCACCCTACACTGTCCTGCTCTTGCCTGTCTAAGCTTCCTGAGCAACTTGCTGGCTTCTCTTTATGACCACCCCACAACGACTGATGCTTCCCAGAAGTCAGCACTGCTCTGACACCTGTTCCCCATCTGCACCCTTCTTCTGGGGCAACCCCATCCATTTCCCTGTCTTCAAATATCACTAATGAGCCAAACATGTCCAAAGAATCAACAGAGACATAACTCTGATCCCCAGACCCATTTATCTACCTGCCCACTCACCACATCAGTGATGACTCAACTCACAATGACCAGGTCCCAAGTTGAACAAATCGCTTCCCCAAATAATTTGCTTCTCTCTCAGTGTCCCCAAACTCACTTATTTGTGGTAATAACCTGTCTACCCCTGGGTGTCACTCTGGACACCCTGCCACCCCACACTCACATATCAATGAACCATCCATCCACCCTTCTGAATCTACCTACAGGTTATCCACTTCTGATTTATTTCTAATCACCTTCCAGGTCTCCTACAAATTAGCATTTCCACACAGTGAACTCTCTTGCTCTAGTAACCTAAATTACAAAACCCCATTTTTCCTTTTTGTTGATTTTTTTCTATTTTAGTTAAATGCGCATTATTATCTATTTCTTTCATGATTTGGTTCTTTCTCACTAAATTAGATATGCCGTGAAGACAAGACTAATATGGATTTTCCAAATTTTCCCACAATAGTGTTCACATATGGCTTTGCACACAAAAAGGGCTCACATATATTATGTGCACAATATATCTTTTATATTTATATACATAGAAAATTCAAACACTAAAACTTTGCTTCATGAAATATTTTAAATCCATCCACTTAAATACTCCTTTTTTTTTCCAGGGTAGATCAGCCCTGAGCTAACATCCATGCTAATCCTCCTCTTTTTGTTGATGAAGACTGGCTCTGAGCTGACATCTATTGCCAGTCCTCCTCCTTTTTTTCCCCAAAGACCCAGCAGAGAGTTGTATGTCATAGTTGCACATCCTTCTAGTTTCTGTACGTGGGACACGGCCTCAGCATGGCCAGAGAAGCAGTACATTGGTGTTCACCCAGGATCCAAACCCCAGCCACCAGCAGCAGAGCACTCACTTAAGTGTTAAGCCACGGGGCCGGCCCCTCCACTTAACTACTCTTGTGCAAATATACCAACTTTATAGTGGTACACTGCAATAAATTAGCAAGAGTAGCTTAAGATTCCAAATCCTTTCTCCTGGTAATCCAATCACGAGACTCTAGTTACAATGATCTGTTTAAAATGCAAAAGTGATCAGTTCATCTTAACTTTTAAATCCTCCATTTCTATCTTCAGCACATATTTCTCCTGTTGTCTTATCACAAATATTAATACTACCCTTTTCATTACCAGATATGTTCCAGTTTGGAGGGAAAACTATTTGGTCATTCTATTTGTAAAGCACTTACTACATACAAAGCTCTGGTATAAAACCCGTGATCTACAAAATAACTATACGGACTGACTGCCCCTGTTTGATTTAGTCTTAGTGAGAGGAAAGAGATCATAAATAGCAAAGGATGTATAACATGCCATGTAGAAATCACTGCTGTGATGAACGATAAGGCAGAGACTGAGAGTTTGAGCTTGAGCACATTTTCAAATTACTTGTCTTTGTGTGTGTGTGTCTGTGTGTGTGTGTGTGTGTGTGCACATGCTCATGCCTGCTGCCAGATGGGATGAATTGCTTCCTCCTGGGGGTTGGGGGAGCATCCTATGCCTTGGGAAATTTCCTCCAGGTAGACTTAATATGCACTTTGTTATCCATGTGTGTTAGTCAGGATTCTCTAGAGAAATAGAACCATAGAATATATATAAACATATAAAAGTGGAGATTTATTGTAGCAATTGGCTCACAAGGTTATGGAGGTTGAGAAGTTCCACAATCTGCCATCTGCAAGCTAGAGAACCAGAAAAAACAGTGATATAATTCTGTCAAAGTCTGAACGCCTTAGAACCAGGACATCTGATGTCCATGGCCAGGAAATGATGGACATCCCAGGTCAGGAGGAGACAGTGGATTCAGCCTTTCTTTGCTTTTTGTTCTAGTGAGCCCTCAACAGATTAGATGATGCCCACACACACTAGTGAGGGTGGGTTTGTTTATGTAGACTATGGAATCAAATGCTAATCTCTTCCAGAAACATCCTCACAGGCACACCCAGAAATAATGCTTCACAGTGTATCTGGGCACCACTGAGAGTAGTCAAGTTGACACCTAAAGTTAACCATCACATCATGGCTCTGTCCAACCAAGACCAACAGAGAGATCACAACGTGACCTATGTCATTTAAATTTTCCAGAACACATGTGAAAGAAGTAAATACAAAAAGATGAAACTGGATTTTATAACATTTTTATTTAACCAAAGAAATCTAAATATTATCATTTCAAAATGTAGTCCACATCAGTACAAAGAACAAGATACTCAGGTTTTCCACTCACTCTGTCTTACTGGTGAATTTTAATGAATACTGGCTCCTCATATATCTTAATATGATCCAATATATAATTTTCTCCTATCTATTTAAGTTTTATTGTATCAAAAGGAAATCATTTTCTCCTTATTGTCAAACTGCTCTGCTATCTCTTTTGTAAAAAAATTCAATTATATATTGTGTTTATGTTAGAACTGAAATTATGAATTTAAGTAATTAAGAAGGAATTGATTCCAGCAAATGGCTGGTTTACTAAAGTGGAAGACAGTTCAAGAGCAAATCTCTCAAGAAAACCATAGGGTCAATGACATTGGAAAATTCAGGGTAGAATTAGAAGACACATGGGGTGTGATTAAAAGGGGAGCAGAGAGAACGTGGGGAGAAATTGATATCAGAAGTGAAAATACACAAGCATGTTCCCAGTTGATGAAAGACATCAATCCACAGGTGCAATTAATTCAAGATTCCCTAAGCAGAGTGCATATACAGGAAATATTAATGAAATAAACTATGGTCTAAAATCCAAAGTTAATGTAAAGGATTTTAGGGACTAGAGAGACCAAATAAGCAAGAAAAAGACCAATTGGTGATTTCTACCCATAAAGAAAATAAGATAGACATCAACAGAGCAAACATTTTTAAAATGCTAAAAGAAATCTCATGTCAAACCAGAATTCTACACCCAGCAGCAATAGTGCCCCAAATAAAGATGTCCTAGAAAAACTTAAACTGAAACTTTTCATTGTTAGTAGCCTTGAATTAGACAAAATACTGCAGTGAGTTATCACATCCAAAGGAATATGATCCCAGGTTGAAAACCAGGAATGCAGGAAGGACTAAAGAGGAAAGGAAAGGATAATTTATAAATAAATATAAATGAATTTTATTTTGTGAAGTAATTCTAGAAATCTCTCATGGAGATTAAAATATATGTAGAATAAAATTCATGAAAACTGTAATACAAATGTCAGGAAGTTTAAAAATAGAATTGAAAGTGTTGAAGGTATTAGCATTTGGGGGAGATGATAAAAGTAATTATTCATATTAGACTGTATTAAAGATTTGGATTTAACCATTAGTGCAATTAAACAAAGATTTCTATATGATTTCAACTAATAAGTTTATAGAGGAATTAATGGAATAATAAAAGTGTTAAATCAACATCAGTGAAGTAAAGAGAGTAAAGGAACATTAATTATTCAGGTCAAAGGGAAGGGAAAGAGTAAGACGGTTGAAATAATTACAAGGTTAATGGAAATTACCTGAGATGTTAATGCACAAAATACTAATTTCTTTTTAATGGCTGTGTGCTATGTTCTAGAGACTTGTTAATAAAAATTTTGGACATTCTTTTATTGATAAACGTTTACACAGTCTCTATTTTTTCCTATTAAAACATAAGTTGTATGGACATTTTGTACATATACACTTCCATTTCTAATTTTACAGAAGGTATCCATAGTGGAAGAAAAAGGAAACATTAAAATATTGATAGAAACTGCAAATACCACCTCCCCACACAATTGTATTAAATTTTTTCATCTATCAACAGTATCTGACAGTGTCAATAATCCAACATTTATGTGTTTAGGTATAAAGCGTTAGGAATCTCTCAAATCCCATTGATAAGAGACAGGATGTCTCCTCTGGATCATCCACTGATTGGATTATCCACTCCCTTCCTCCATAAAAGGGGAATCAGAGGCAGAAGTCCCTGCATTTTCCAGCAATCCACAGGCTGTCTGCACATCAGCAGTGGGGTCAGCAGGACAACTCTGCAGCCATGGAGGAACCTGAATTGTTCTGTTTTCCAAACCAGCCTATTCTGGTGAGCGTTGAATCCATATGGACGGCAAGAATGTCCATTTCTACACTTTGTCCTTCTGTGAAACCTCTTTAAGTGAGCAGGCCGTAGCTCTTAAAACAAGAAGAAACCTTACTGAAAGTTGTTTCTTAGGTGTTAATGTTTGTTAGGTAATGTTCAAGGTATTGTACTTTTCTGTAGAGGGAGCTTTCTTTAGTTAATAGGCCAGACGTTTGTTTTGTTTTGTTTTTAACCAACAAAATCACTGGGAAGTGGAATTACTATTCAACCCTGCACCTTTCACATTGTTCTCATCTCTGGAAAATTTTTTACCCACAATGTGATTGGTCTTTTTAAAAAAATATTCGGTTCTGTGCTCAAATATCACCTCATCAGTTAGTCCTTCCCTAATCTCTTCATCATCAATAATTGTAGGTGGTTGGCCCCATGCCGTAGCGGTTAAGTGTGCACGCTCCTCTGCTGGCGGCCTGGGTTCAGATCCTGGGCACGCACTAAGGCACCACTTGTCAGGCAAAGCTGTGGCGGGATCCCATATAAAGTTGAGGAAGATGGGCACAGATGATAACACAGGGCAACTCTTCCTCAGCAAAAAAAAGAGGAGGATTGGCATGGATGTTAGCTCAGGGTTGATCTTCCTTACAAAATAAATAAATAAATGAAATAATTGTAGGTAATTTCTTTCCCTTTATCCCTCCTTACTGTTCTTCCTCCATCCCTCCCTCTCTCTCTGTCTCTCTGCATAGCCCTTACTGTTTATTACAGGATCTAATTATACCTAACACTATATTACACATTCATTAGTCTCTTTATTAACTCATCCCTTTCACCAAGATTAAAATAAACAGGGGCAGTGACTTTTTAAGTTAAATTCTGGATCATGGGTTTTAGTACAGAACTTGGCTTATAATAGGTGCTCTATAAATGGGAGGATCAAATAACTTTCCCTCCAAACTGGGACATGTTGCAGAATGAAAGGGATGGTATTAATCTTTATGGCAGAACAACAGGGATGAAATGAGATTTATGACTTCACTATTAAAAAGTATCTGAGGGGCTGGCCTGATGGCGCAAGCGATAAAGTTCGTGCGTTCTGCTGAGGCAGCCCAGAGTTCGCCGGTTCGGATCCCGGGGTGCACCAACGCACCTCTTGTCAAGCCATGCTGTGGCGGAATCTCATATGAAGTAGAGGAAGGTGGGCATGGATGTTAGCCCAGGGCCAGTCTTCCTCAGCGAAAAAAAAAAGAGAGGATTGGTAGATGTTAGCTCAGGGCCGATCTTCCTCACACACACAGAAAAAAAGAGTAACTGAAGACAGAAATGAAAGATTGTAAAGGAAATGTGCACTGATTAGCTTTACATTTCAAATAGATTATTGTGGCTAGAGTCTTAAAATGAATTACAGACAGAAGGGATTTGCAATATTAGTGATAATTTATTGCAGTATACCACAAAACAGGTTATATCCTGGTATAACTTCAGTCGAGTGAATTTGTTTGAAAATTTTAGAAAGTATTTTTTGGAGTTTGAATAATTTCTTTCAATTAATATATTGAGTACCTTCTAAGGGCACAGCAATGAGTGAATACGGCAGTGTAAAACATTACAGTCCACATTAGTCTTCACTTCATGGAGTATCCAATTCACTGAGAAAAACTCTATGAGAGAAATAGATGATAATACACATACAATTAAAATTTTAAAAATTAACAGAGACAATGTGACATTAATTTTTATGGCTGGATCAGGAAATGTCACTCTGTGGAAATGGAATTTTATAGGAAATCTGAAAGGTGCTCAAGAATTATTCAAAAGTGGAGAATATTTATGTGGATTCAGGAGGGAGGACGGATGGTTCATTGATGTATAATTGTGGAGTGGCAGGGTGTCCAGAATGGCACTCATGTGTAGAAAGGATATCAGTACCAACAAGTGAGAATAGGGGACCCTGAGATATGGTTGATTATTTGGAGAACTGGTTTTTTCAACTTGGGACCAGCTAACTGTAAGCTGAGTCATCGAGTTATCACTGATGTGGTGAGTGGGCAGATGGGTATTTGGGTCTCTGGGTTGAAGCCAGATCTGTGCTGACTCTACGGACATTTCTAGTTCATTACTGGTATTTGAAGCCAGGGAAATGGATGGGATGGCCTAGAAGAGGGTGTGGAAGTGGAACAAATGTGAGAGCAGGATTGACTTCTAAGAAGCATCAATTGTGTTAAGTCAGATGTTGGAGCCCAGATTAACAGGGAGGAGTAGGAGGAGACAGGAAGAGTCAGGGGAGGAAAAATGGTTATTTACAGTGGATAGGACTGTGTGATGGGAATATGGCATGTGTGAGTTATTTACTTATGAACAGGAGAATATTTGAGTGAAGATGGGACTTGGGTGTGCAAGTGAAGTGAGCATCAAATTGCTGAGAGGAACGTGATTTCATTAGAGATGAGGCACTAAATTACTATACTCTGGGCACACGACCATCTAGTTTTCATAGTCCTCTCTGCCCTTGACTCATATCATCTTGATGTCCCAGGATCTAGTTCTCAGTGTGTGGTGCCTGTGCCAGCAGCATCAGCATCATCAGGGAACAATGAGATGTGCAAATTCTTAGACCTCCCCAGGCCTCCTTGGGTGAAGGTCCAGGAATCTTTAGTTTAACAACCCTCCAGATGATTGTGATGCACAGGGCAGTTTGAGAGATATTTCTCCAGGATACAGGAGGATGGAAGATCCAAATGAGGTGAGAACATTCTCCATGGCTGGCAGTCTGCATCCCCCATTTTATTCAGATTTCACATTTCATTTTGTTTTGAAAGGGGAAGCTCAAAAGAAATATGATGCCGCAGACTTCAGAGAAGAAAAGACAGGCCCATTTAGCCAAGAGCAAGTGGAGACATTGTGAAAGGTCTGCACTTCCTATAAGACTCACCAGCTGCATTTTCAAGAGACCAGTTTGAAGAATAACTTCCCACCCTGGCAATGAGGTCAGGTACAGTCAGCGGGAGGAGACTTTGCAGAACCCTCAGTAAGTCTGTGCATACAGGAGACTGCAGGGACTCCGGGCCTGCTGCAGTGAAGGAGAAGTTTTAAGTACTTTCTATATCACAAATACCTTAAATATAATTGCACCAGGTGGTCCAGGTGAATACCTGGGCTGTGTTGGTGCTGGGTCTCTAAACCCCAGCCTCAACACCAGTGCCACACAGTCTTCAGACTGGGCAGAGGTGATCCCAGGAGTGGGTCTCAGTCTCCTCCAACCACTCTACAGACAGCCCGTAACTTATGTAGACATCTGGAGACAGAGTCAGAAAGTGAAAAAAGCAAAGGAAAGACTGACTGAGGCCCTGAGGGCAGACAGGTTTTACAGGGAGGCAGAGAGAGCAAGGAGCCAGGAACGATGTTCTGGGACCTGATGGAAAATAGGAGAAGGTCATGCTGAAGAAGCCAAGAATTGTGGCCCTGGGGAAGTGGTTCCACATGAACAGTCCCCAGTATCACTTGCCTCATTTAATGTCAACCCCTCTTCTTGCTCTGGACCGTGATGTTTTGTCATTTTATAATTGTACTTTATTAAACTCTTTTGAGAGACATAAATGTGAAGAGTCAACAGTTGTGTGATTGAAAGATCGGGTTTCATGTGACAGGAAAGAAGATCTTTACTTGTCCTTGTATACTGCAATTTCTGCTTACCATGATTCTTATTCACTTGTATATTAAAGGTAATTTGGCCTAACGGATCATTTAGTATTTTTAGTTATATTTTTTTAGAATACTTGCAATCAGGAAAAGATGATACCTATTGTAAAGAGCTTTAACGTTGCTTAACCTTAAATTAATTTGACTCCATAAAAGTTTTACTTTACTAAGCTTGCTTTTATATCTCATTCTAACATAAGTTGTATCCTTATCTTTGCCAAATGCTAACTCAAATACAAGCCATTTTCATGTAATTTAACTAGCCCTTAGTCTACCTGTTACAGCCTTATCTGTTACCTAAAATAACCTTGGTGATTTTTTACAATAGAGTTCACCTTAGATTCTTAACAAGGAAAATGTTGTTTGGGAGCATTTTGCACTGAGTGAATCTTGGCAGCAGGCTTGCTGCCTTCACCTTGACACTAGGTCCTCAGTCAACGATACTTGTCCACCTGCTCACAGAGTAGGTCACACCATAATTATTCAATAAACATGTGATGAACAATATTTGGTGGCAAAAAGCGTCAAGTTACAGAAGTCAGATGGTAGGACTCTTTTACTGGGTCAGGATGGAAAAGGACTGATGTGGTTTTGGAAGGATCTGGAATTTTCTGGACTTTCTTGAAGAGCTTTGATAGAGCAGTCTTAGCAGCCATGGGGAAGGAAGCCTATTTCAGAAGTTCATAGTGATTGAGAAACAGAAGGGCGGAGATTGAGTGGAGGTGGACAGCTGTGCCTTGTGCCTCCTGACAATGGCCTCTGGATTTAACACAACGATGGCTCCCTCCTGGAGCCCACAGCTTTGGTGTGGGGCTGACTCCTCCCTAGGATTAGGCTGTTCTAATTCCTCAGTGTGAGCTAATCTGCATATTCCAAACCCCCTGATGTCCTGGGACAGGGGGTGTCAAATGGCCCTCTCTGGTCCAATAGGATCCAGGCACAGGACCCTTTATCTAACAGGAGGTAGAGTCTGGTATACATGGGGTTCTTACCTGCCAAACCTGGAGTTCTGGGGAGTGGAGCTGAAAGAGGTCACAGTGTAGGAGACACTGACAGGGTCTAAGGCCACCTGGGAGGACAGCAGAGTAGGGGTGGGCTTGGCGGACGGTCAGGACAAGACCTGTCCCCTCATTTGTATGCTGCATCTCAGTGCCTGGACACAATCCACTCCTTAAGTCTCGTTACCATGAGCTGATTTCTTCCCTCATTGGATGTTTTCTTCCCTCTTATATTCTGTTAAATTATTTTAAGTTAACTTTAGTTGGGTTTTCTTTCCCATACCTTTAATTTATTCCTGACGAACTCTTAGATGTAGACCATGATTTCAATGAGTTACATTGAAAAACAAAGGTGTTCATATGCGATAATTGTGGACATGAGAAATTTAAATGATGACATCGGGTGTGGTCCATGATCTTCAGGACATCCATATGACAAGCCACATGATAATCAGAATATTTAAGGCAAGGTACTATTAGGATTTGATGGTTTGAGTGAGAACAAAGGGGAGCCCTACAATTGATTCAGTTTATCAACAGCAGAGAATCCTTCCTCACTTCTTCCAGCTCCTGGTGGTACCTGCTTCCCTGTCTTGTGGCAGCAGATCTCCAAACTATACCTACGTTTTTCACGTGATCTTCTTCCCTCCATGTCTCTGTGTCCTGTCCTTTTATTAGGACACCAGTCATTGAATTGAGGGCCCACCCTAAATCCAGGATGAGTTCATCTGCGGATCTTTAATCACATCCGCAAAGACACTGTTTGCAAATAAAGTCATATTCTGAGGTTCTGGGTGAACTTGAATCTTTGCGAGACGTTATTCAACCGACTACATCTTCTACCCTCAGTTGAGGTTGGGAGCTGGCTCAGGCAGATATGAATGGTAACAATATCAGAGGAGTTGTTTTCAACAACAATATTGGAGGAGTTTTTTCCTCAAAAGTACTTGATTCAACATAATAAACTTAAAAATAAATTTTTGAAATCGTGATGGTGATTCTTAAATTCATATGGAAGAGAAAGTCTACGAAATGAAAGAAGAATTTTTGAGAACCAACCACCAAACAAAATAAACATGAAGGAGAATAAGGACAAAGTGACCTATCAAAACATTTCCCCAGTTCCGTTAACAACAAAGACAAATTAACGTGCTCACAGAATCATTCTCTCCACTGAAGCAACCGTTCAGTTGGACAAAACTGACAGAATCAAGTGTTTCAGAACTCTGCATTATAATAAAAATCTTACAGCATCCAGAGGAGTGATTAATGAAGGAGAACCTGGCTGAATTTGGGTAAGAAAGCACTGTGGTGTTTTTGGTTAATGCCTACCCGCTGCCATACCCTGGTACAGCGGAGGATGTGAGAGGATGGGAGCCAAGATTCCTTGCATGGCTCCCTCATGACAGATGACAAATACTAACTTGCTTCTTCAAATAGGGTGATTGTGTGACTGGGTGGTAGTGATCTGTCTTTTGGATCCCTGAGGGTCCAGCGCAGAAGGTAACAGGTATTTCTCCCCCTCAGGCAGGAGGGACTTTCCAAGTGGTGTCATTGTCTGATGAAAGATTTAAAGGTCTATGCTACTGCTAGATGTCTGGGTGAGGGATGATGGCTGGGGCAGGAGAGATACATAAAAATCTGGAAAGGAGGCATCTGAGTAGGAAGTTTGTTGGGGAATCAAGTCTTAGAACTGCCACTGTATCTACCAGGGAAGCCGGAGTGCAATGTGCATGCCCAGGATGGACGGGTGCTCAGAAAAGAACTGAGAAGACCTGGGCTTGCACCTCTGGCAGATCTGAGGGCTCCATGCAGGTAGGGGGTAAAGTCTAAGGAAGAGCTACAGGGTGCCCAGCTGCAAAGACTGGAGATATTTTGGGGCCGGCCCAGTGGCGCAAGCAGTTAAGTGCACGCGCTCAGCTTTGGCTGCTCAGGGTTCGCAGGTTTGGATCCCGGGCGCACACCAATGCATTGCTTGTCAAGCCATGCTGTGATGGCGTCCCATATAAAGTAGAGGACGATGGGCATGGATGTTAGCCCAGAGTCAGTCTTCCTCAGCAAAAAAAAAAAATAAGAGGAGGATTGGCAATGGGTATTAGCTCAGGGCTGATCTTCTTCACACAAAAAAAAAATACTGGAGATATTTTAAGTTTTTCTTTTGCTAAAATGTGTTCTTTTGGATCCTTGCATTTGAAGAAATCTCTGTCAGGTCACTTGCTGATTGTTAAGACAACTGAAAAGAGATTTCAGTAACCACACACATCAAAGAACATAGTCTTTGCAAAAATAGTTTGAAAAGTCACTAAACAAAAGGGTGATTGCAGCTCATAAAAACCCACAACAGCAAAACCTGGAGAGAGAGAAGAATCTGATTCTCACAACGACCACATTCTGATACACAAAATGTCCAGTTACCACTACAAAATTACAAATGATATGAAGCTGGAGGAAAGTATAGCCGGTTCATATGAATAAAATGGAAACTGACATAAGTTTTTCCTGAGGACGCCCAGGCATTGGACTCATGAGACAAAGACTTTAAAACAACTCTCTTATATATGCTCAAAGGGCTAATGGAAAGTAGGGACAAAGGACCAATGAAAATAAAGAGAATGATGTCTCAATTCACAGAGAATATCAATAAATAGAAATTGTAAAAAGAAACAAATAGAAATAATTGAGTATTACCCATGCACTTCCTTCTCCCACCTCCAATCTTAAACAACCACAAATTTACTTCCTGTCTGTACAGATTTGCCCATATTTGACATTCCATGTAAATGGAATCATATAATAAGTGGTCTTCTTTGACTAGATGCTTTCAATTAGCAGATGGTCTTCAAGGTGCATCCAGGGTGTTGCACGTGTCCTTCATATCTTTATGGCTGAAGAACATACAATGTACAGAGATACGGATCACATTGTGTTTATACATTCATCAGATGATGATATTTGGGTTGCTCTGGTCCACCTTTTGCTGGTCCCACTCTCATCTTCAGTGGCCCAACATCAATGTCTCCCATCACCCTTCGTATTCACTGCCATCCAGTCAGCTCAGGTCTGCTTAGGCACCAGGTCTCCTCAATGTACATACTGGTGGAGCCTTTAGCAAGGGCTCTAAAAGGCAGAGGTTGGGACCAGTAGTGGCCACCTCGCTGAAGACTGCCAAGTCTAATACATGCTTTCCAGCTGCAGTAACTTTAACATAAACAATTAGAGTGGAAATTCCCAAGGTTGCTTACACATGTGGTCTCCAGTGATTCCTCTTAAAAAACTTCAAGTACAGGGCCTCCTAGTAGACATCTGTCATCCTTCTTGGTTTCTCAGCCACTGAACCCCTATCCTAGGTTTGTTGGCTTCCCTCATTTTGTGATCCTTGGGGGAGACAACACCAGCTTCCTGATTTAAAGGCAGAAAATGCCAGATACGTCCATTTGCAGGCTCCACGCTGCAGCCAGGGTAATAGTTCTGTGGATCAGAAGCACCCACACAGACTCTGAACCAGGAGGTGGGAGCAACGCTCTGATGATAATGGATTTGGACAACAGCTAATAGAAGCAGCCTCAGCGGGGCTTCAGCCCATCCCCGTCCTCCCAGAGGCTCCGTGAGTGATTACTCTAACAATCCTCTGCTGGACACAATCAAGAGCCCTGAATGAGAGCCTGGCGCTGGTGTTGGAAGTGGGGAGACGGTCAGGAGGCGCCCACAGTTCGCATTCCAGCCTTGGTCTAGGATGGGGGCCTCTTCTCAGACCTCCGGTCAGCCAGCGTGGTCACTGCCCCCCAGCGGCCTTCCCCATGGGCTGGGTCCGCAGGCTCAGCGCGGGTCAAACTCTGCACCCCCAGGGTCAGTCCCCACAACGGACATCGGTGCCAGACTCCATGCAGCCATCACGTCCAGAGGATCCAGCCGTGGGGACACGCGCGTCCTCGTCGTGGGCGGAGGACACGCCGCTGTCCGGCCAGACTGCCCCGCGCCGTGGGCAGTGGCGGGGCCGGAGGAGCGGGGAGGAGGGCAGCGGGGACCGGGTCGACAACCCCCTGGCGGTGCGCCGGGGGCAGCTCGGGCGCGTGGGAGGCTCTGGGCTCCCATCCAGCGCGGTCGCCTTCATTCTCCGCCGTCCTCGCCTCCTCTTCCTACTGTGGCGCTGGCAGCCTGTCTTCTCTCCGCTCCCCGACGACCTCTCAGCTCTTCCCAGCGGCCCCTGGGTCTCTCCGCCACCTCTCACCGCTTTTCCGCTGGGCTTGGCTCCTCCAACCAGGCTTCAGGCCCTTCTGCCTGGCCTCCGCTGTGTCTTCACATCTTCGGCTCTTTCCTTTTCTCTTCGGATCTTTCCGCCCGCCTCGGCTCCCTCCACCTCTCCCCGCCTCTCCTCGGCTCAGCGGTTCCGGTTCGTCTCTCTCCGTCTGGTTTCGGCTCTCTCCGAGTTCACTGCCATAGTTCGGCTCTTTCCCGCCAAGTCCTTGGCTCAGCTGGGTTCTCTCTGACTGTCAAGGTCCTCGTGTCCGGGGGCGGAGGTTGTTCAAATTCACCCACTCTTCACTGTGGTATGAGAGTGCCACTTTCTCTACATCCTAATAGATCAACATATTAAACAAACAGTAAATGTTCCTAATCTGATAAATAAAAACAAGAATCTTGGTGTTTTACTTCGTATTTTTCCTTTGGTGGGTGAAGTTGAGAATCATCTCTTATACTGAGAGCATTCTGTGTTTCCTGTGAACTGTTCTTCGTAATTGGTCCATTTCTCCAAGGGATTCTTGTTCGTTTTTGGTTGGTAAGTGTTACTTAATGTTAATAAATTAGATTTTTGTGATGAGTTGCCAACATTCTCCTCTTTTCTTTTTTTTGTCTTTGCCTCTAGTCGGTGCTGCCATGCAACGACTGCCATGCAGATTTTTTAAAGGAAATCAAACATGTTAACTTCGTTTCTTGTTGTATGTTATACTTTTAAAAGACCATCTTTTCTCTGAGATGCTATATAAAATACTTATCCCTTGTTTTTTTCTAGGACTTTCACAGCTTTAATATTTATATTAAATCCATGATAATCCCTATTCCACAGAACAACTGGGGGTTCCAACATAATTTTTTTGTTAACAATTCATTTTTTCTTTCCTGCCTTAGAACATCACCTGCACCCACTTTATTAGGAAAAATGTTCAGGCATGGAGATAATTTGAAATAGTTGAACAGTCAAGTTATGGACAGAATTCTGTCCCCTCAACAGTCATGTGTTGGAGCGCTAATCCCTAGTACCTCTTATTGTGACTTTATTTGGATGCTGTGACTTAAAAGAAAGTAACTGAGATAAAATAGGGCCATTAGGGTGGACACTAACCCAATCTGATCGCTGTCCTTATGAGAGGAGATTAAGACATATAGACCAAGAGACGCCAGGGGCACGCATGCACAGAGGGATGACCACGTGAAGAGGCAGCAAGAGGATGGTCATCTGGAAGACAACGAGAGAGTACTCAGGAGAAACCAATCCTGCAGGCAACTTGATCTTGGACTTCCAGTCTCCTGAATTATGAGAAAGAAAGTTTCTGCTGTTTAAGCCACCTGGTCTGTGGTACTTTCCTATGGCAGCCCTAATGAAGACAGCCCACACCTACATTCCATCAGTTACAATTTACTATATTTACTTTGCCACCTCCATCCATTTATCACCCAAGAATCCATCTCTGTTTAATGCATTTTCAAGTAAGTTGCAGACAACTGTATACTTAACTCCTAAACATGCTAGCATACATAGTCATTAAAGTTCAAAATTTGACTGAGGCTGGAAGAGCTTCCCAGGTGGCTCACTGAATGGTGAGCAATTGGTGCTGACAAGTTGGTTCCTCTCCACGTGGACCTCTCCACAGTGCTACTTGAGCATCCTCATGGCATGGTGGATGGCTTCCCCTAGAGAGGGAGCAATCTAAGAGACCAAGGAGGAAGCTTCAGTGTGTTTTATGATGTAGCCTCAGATGTGAGACACTTTCATTTCTGCAGCACTGTATTGATCATTTGGGTTCATGACAATTCACGACTAATCGGATGTGAGAGGAGACTGCACAGGGCCTAAATACAGGTGGAAAGTAGCATTGGTGGCTATCTTGGCTGCTAGCCTACACACCGACCTTTCCTCCAGGCGACCTATCCTCATCAGACCAGAATTCCTTTTCTTCTGCTCCAGCCAGCTAACCCCTGAGAACCTGGTTTGATTGGAGCTATTTGCGCCCTCTGGAATTCATGGCTGTGTTTGGGACAACATGGAAAGTCTCATCTTTCCTTTTATTCTTGCTCCTCTCCTCTCTCTGTCCTTCTCAGCCTCTCCCCCAGCTCCAGCCTTCCTTGGCTCCTAGTGACTCTTTTAGCAGTAAAGGATATTCTGATGGTCAGCAGGATGTGCAACAGATAAGAGGGGTTTGCTGAAATAGGAAATGGTGGGGGAAAGTCTGCTTCCTGGGCTCCTGTCACCTTCTGTAGAAGGGGAGCTTGGGGGTGTTTGGTGGCTTGTCAAGACAACTGATGTGTTCCTTATTCTGAGACTGGGTCCTCAACATTCCCCAGGGCAGGGGATATTAGACGGGGCTCCATCTCTCCACTACAGTTAGGGACAGAGACATATACATAGCAAGAGGACGCTGACGAGCTGGCAGTGGGGGCTCAGAATGATCCTTGTTTTTGAGATTAGGGAGGAATCACCACAGGGGCCGTCGTCTCCTGTTGGTAGGGACTTGAGGGACTTGCATTGTGTGCTCCTCTCGTTTGTGTTGAAGGCTGCTTGCTGATGCTTCTATAGACTCTTATTTTGTGATAATGGGAAGAGAGGGAGTTTTCTCAGGATCTGTTTGACACTTACATTGGAGAGCCTGGTGTGTTGCCTAGGGAGACTCTGGTCATTTCTTTTCTGGGCGGGGACACTGGGTTACTCTTCGCTCGGTATATTCATATCCAGTCTGAGGAGTAAAGAGGCAAGCTGGGGTTTGTGTTGGTTAAAATGGTGTGGTATTTGTTGGGGCTCCCTTCTTCTTGGTGTATGGGGGTTGTAAGTTGCTTTTTGGGGTTTCCAACATCTCTAATCTTGCAGGAATGTGGGAGATCACTTTCTGAAGCTTCCATCATTTGATGGGGTCCTCATGATTTTGGGGATAAGTGGGAGGTATGAGAGTGAGGTTCCTGTTGTCTCTGGTGTTTGGACGCTGGAGGACCACTGTTTGTATGGGGCTCACACTTCTCAAGTGTTGGGGTGACATGGAGCGGTCACTGGATGGAGGGCCATTTTCTCTAATTCAGGGAGAGGATTGGGATAATTGCATGAGATTCGACTTATCTTTAGTCAGGGGGCTCTGGAGGTGTCTTTATAGAACTCCTTTCTTCTAGTGTTGGGGGAGATCAAAAGTCTCTCTTTCTGGGTCTGCCCTTGTGGGTATTGTTGGCATAGACTGGGTGGGTCACTGGGCTGTGGTTTCCCATTTTCTAGTGTTGAGGAGCAGGTAAGTGTATGACTTATGGGGCTGCTGTCATTTCTAGAATTGGAAGTTACTAGGGGGTTCTTGCTGGAGTCTCATCATTTCTAATTTTGAGGGGATGGAGGTCTTGCTTGCTCAGACACCAGCATTTGTGTTTGTGGATGACAGATGTTATCTGAGTTCCAATTGCCTCTAGTTTTGGAAGGAACTAATGGTGTCTCTCTCAGGCTTCTGTCACATCTGCTGTTGGATGCAGATTGTGAGCACCATTTGCTGGGGCTGCATAATCTCTAGTATTGGAGGGTGGAGTGGGGATTCCCTTGGAGAGGATTCCATCATCGCTAGTTTTCGGGTATCAGTTCAATGTGTTTTTAAACGCATTTTATTTTGAAAATATTTAGACTTACGTAAAAGTTGTAAAAGTATACAGGATTGTTTTAGTAAGTCAATATTCATTATAAAAACTTACATTTTGTTTCCTACTGATGATCATTCCTAACATTATGTGTCTTTGGGTGTAATTGTTTTCCTTCAGCCTGAAAACGCTCTTTAGAGTTTCTTGAATTTCAGTTCTGCTGTTGTTTAATTGTTTTAGCTTGTTTTTTGAAACCCCCTTTGGAAAATATCTTTAAATTGTCTGCATTTTTGAAGAATATTTTTCTTAAGTCAAAGAATGTTAATTTGGCAGGGTTTTTTTTCCCTCCCATTCAACCCTTTAGCTGTCAGATGTCATTCATGTCTTCTTGCTTCCACAGTTTCTTTTGAAAATTTACCAGACTTCTTATTGCTCTTTTGAAGGAAACGTGTCCTTTTCCTTTGGTTGTTTTAAAGATTTCTAATTTGTCTTTCATTTTCTACAATTGTCCATCTTTCTTTCATTAATAGTTATTTTGAAATCCTTGTCGGCTAACTCCGGTATCTAGATTGTCTCTGGGTCTGCTTCTACTGATTTATATGTTCATAATTGAGAGATTTTTCTGCTGCTCTGCATGTCTATTAATCTTTTATTGTGTGCTGGATCTTGTGAACAATACCTTGTAGAAGCTCTTAATCATGTTTCCTTCCTCTAAAGATTAGGTTTCCAGTACGAATGGATCATGCTGAGCCTCTGAAGGAGAACCTAAAATGACATATTTATTTCAGTTTTGCACTGACTCCCGAAATGTAGATCTTACTCTTAGTGTGTGGCACTGACTCTCAGGTTGTGACATTTCTAGGATCATAATTGAAAGCCAGGACTTTTTTTTTTTATAAGGTCATTCCACTCCAGATGACTCCAAAAGCCAAACTTTAAATCCTGGCATGTGTGATCCCCGAAATTTCTGCACAATATTCAGTTTTCAGTGTCTTTTCTCTTCTAAGTCTCCTAGATTCATTCCTTGCACATGCACAAGTTAGCTGCTATTCAAAGACCTGAGAGGGAATTTTTAAGCAGATTTTAGGGGCTTCTTTTTGTGAATCTTTATTTTCCACTAGAATATCCTTCAGTGATATTTCAGGATCAGGTTGTATTTCCTCTAGCGTAGCCCTGGAATCCACTATTCATCCCGAGAACCCTGGTTTCTTCCTTTTTCTTTAGAATAGTATCTTAGAAACTAATTTCTGGGTGGTTGATAGGTATTCTCATTATTGCTGGAGTGTCGTTCTTCTAGGTCTTCTGACCTGACAGACCTTAGAAAGATATGAATCTATACTATCCTCTACATAAACACATTATCTCTCTCTCTCTCTCTCTCTTTATCTACCCATCTATCAGTGAAAAGCAAGAATTGATAATGGTAGCTCTTATTCCAACCCCAAACGCCTCAGTTGGAGTGGAATAAGAGCTAGCCTTCTCTCTTTCCTTGTTTATAACATCTTTCTTTGACTGTGATACACTGGCTCTCATCGTCTACAATATATTTACTTAGTTTTTCAGATCTAGTATATGCATAAACTAGTTTCAGAATTGCTTACCCATACCATTCTGAGAAACATTATGTATGAACTAGAGTACATGATTTCTGGTCACTTCTTTTGATCCAGGCTTACAGGATGTGGTAAAACATAGTTTTCCAAAGTAAATTTGTTTTCCTTTTCATAGCCTTCATTGTGGCTGTGTTATTCCTTTTCCACAACATTTAGATTCATTTGTTATAGCTTGTTTTCCATTTTATGTTCCCTTCACTACCTGGTGGATTAATTTTTTTAACCTACAGTAATATCCACTCTGTGGTGTACAGTTCTAGGGGTCTTGGCAAATGCATAGAGTTGTGTATCCATCAACATAGTCATGATCGACCATGATACACACATGAACAGTCTTGATAGGACAATTCCATCACTCCCAAATTCCTTTCTGCTGCCCTTTTGCAGTCATCCCCCATTCTTACTCTTTGCCCCAAGAAACATTGATTTGTTGTCCTTCACTACAATTTTGCTTTTCCCCAAATGGCATACTATGGAATATACAATAAATGGCTTTTTGTCTCTGGCTTCTTTCACTTAGGAAAATTAATCTGATTTAAATTAAGGTATATGTTAAATATAGCACAACACATAGATCTTAGGTGTAGAACTTAATGCATTTTGACAAATGCATACACCTATGTAACCTATACTCCTTTCAAGATATAGAATGTTCTCCTCACCCCATAAAGTTCCTCCATGTCCCTTCTCGGTCAATCCTTGCTCCTGCCTCACCCCTTCTCCACAATCTGAGGTTAGATGCAACCACTGTTCTGATTATTTTTCCTATCACAGATTATTTTTGACTGTTCTTGGAACTCATACAAATAGAATCATACAATATTTACTCTTTTTTGTGTGTGGCTCATTTTTCTCAGTATAATCCTACAATGGATTTAAATTAATTCCCAATAAAATATGTAATATATAATGTTTCCTGTATCCTGGGAGTCTCATAAAGTCTTTACATATCGTAGCTGATTGAATATTTAATACAAGTCTGTGAAGTAGGCACTCTCATTGTTCTCATTATACAGATGAAGAAACTTTGGCATAAAAAGTTTGTTACTTCCTTGAGGTAACCATCTGTAAAGAAGAGAACTGAGATTGGCAGAAGAAGAGATTGAACTATGATAAGTTAAAAACGGAGACAACAGTTTATCCCAGTGGGAGCTCTGGAGCTGAGGTGACACTTCAGGGCTTTCTCAAATTGAGGCAAAGGAATTGGGCCTTTGTAACCCCCTGTGAACCAGTCATTGGAAGTGGGCTGCCATTGGGAGTGGTCATAATCTTAGGTGTGGCACTTTCATTTGGCCCAAGGAAATTCCCAGTGAGGTTGACAGGATGAGCACTTAGAAGACTTTCTGCAGCTACAAGAGCGAGTGACAGTCCTGAAAGAAGAATCTAGAAAATATACCACTGTCTCCATGATGGTCCACCACTTATGCCACTCAGAGACACTGGGCTCAAATCCGGGCTCTACCATTTGCTAGCCAGAGAGCTCAGGCAAGTGACATGCCAATTTTCTCATATCTAAAGTTGGGATGATACTAGTACACACTTTTTAAGTTTATATTTAGTACTCCCTAAGTTAATATTCATAAGGCATTTGGAAGAGTGCCTGGTCTATCAGAAGAAATGTTTGATCATTTATTAATGTACTGAAATACTTTGCTATGAAAAAATAAGGTCGCATTATAAAAAGGAACAATTCACATGAAAAGACCTAATCTTGTATGTACTTATTTACATTACATCCAAATATATAAAGAAAAAAATGACAGAATAACAAAAAAGAATTTGTTGATCTATAACCGCAGTAGAAGACTTCAATACACCTCTATCACTAAATAAGTTTGAGGGAAAAATCTGAATGTAATACTATATACAAAAACAAAATTAGCTTGAGTTACTGGGCCTGTATTCTATAACCAAACTTAAGAGAATACACGTTGCTTTCAAAGAAACTTGGGGCATTTATAAAATGCTACTCTGATTCAGAGTGACTTTGAGGGGAACGCTGAGCCAATATATACTGATTTATTAATTTAATAGCAGATGAGAGGCTAAAAATTTCAGGAAATAAAACATACCCAAAACTGAAGCAGAAAGAAAAGCAAATAGAAATTACAGAATAAAGAATATTAGAGACATGTGTCAATCAATGACAAGGGCTGGATCAACAACATTTACTACTGTGAAATAGAATTAAATATAATGAGAGATGTGCAAGGCCTCTCCAAATAAAAGTACAAAATGCTTCTGAGAAATTAAAGAAAATGTAAATAAATGGAGAGAAATACCAACATCATGCATTGCTAGGATCTCTTATTTAATGACATCGTCTCTCATTGATTTATAGATTCCAAATAATCTCAGTCAAAATCTTGGCAGGATGATAGGTAGAAACTGAAAATCTGATGATAAAATTTATAAGGAAATGAAGAGGATCACGAATTTCCAAGGTGTTCTTTAAGGAAGAAATATTTTGGAGGATATACACTGCCAGATATCAAGTCTTACCATAAATCTACAGTATTTAACACTGCGTGGCATTGTGATACAAAATATGGAACTGAGCATAGAGTCCATAAACAGACATGCTGACATATGGAACTCTGATTTATGTCAAAGACACCACTGCAGAGAAGTAGACAGAGGACAGTCTTTTTAATCAGTAGTGATCCACTAGCTGGGTGTTTTTATTCAAAAATGAATCTTAACTCCTACTTTGCAATGTACATAAAAATCAATTCACAGTGGATTTTAGATCTAAAATTAGAAGGTAAAACAACAAAGCTTTAGAATATAGCAAATATATTCATTGTTTTTATGTGGAATAAAAATACTCTTAAATGGAGCGAACATAAGATCCATGCAAAAAAACATCAAGCATTTAAAGGTGAATAAAATAAAGAGGCTACAGTACAGGAGATCAGGAGAGAGTTACACATAAGGTAGGAACAATATGGAGAACTTAGAAAAAGGAAAACACTTAGAAAGTAGTGTCCTAAGGAAAGAGCAGTCAGCCAGGTCAAATGACGCTGCATGGTGAAGTAAAATAAGGGTAAAAAATGACCACTGATTTGGGCCTCATAGAAGCTGCTGATGTCATTGACAAGAGCAGATTGAGTGACATACTTGGACAGACCTGATTGAAGTCGGTTGAGAAGAATAGGAATTGAGGAAGAGGAATATTTGAATACTAACAATCCTTGCAAATGTTTACCTTGAAGATTAGCAAAGAAATGGCAAAAAAGCTGTTGAGAGAGATTTTGGGTTTAGGAGAGACTGACTTTAAATGGAAGATACTGGAACATGTAGTAACTAAGTGATGGAGTCCTGGCATATGACGTAGGTCAGCAGAAGGAGAGAAAGAATAAAAATCAGAGCAGAAATAAATGAAATTGAGACCAAAAAAAACAGTAGAAAGGATTAATGAAACAAAGAGTTGGTTCTTCGAGAAGATAAACAAAATCGACAAACCCTTAGCCAGGTTTACTAAGAAAAAAAGGAAAAATGCTCAAGTAAATAAAATTTGAAACGAAAGAGGAGAAATTACAATGGATACCATGGAAATACAAAGGATTATAAGAGAATACTATGAGAAATTATATGCCAACAAATTGGACCATCTAGAAGAAATGGATAAATTCTTAGACTCATACAAGCTCCCAAAAGTAAACCAACAAGAAATGGAGAATCTGAATAGACCAATCACAAGTAAAGAGATTGAAATAGTAATCAAAACCTCCCAAAAAATAAAAGTCCAGGACCAGATGGCTTCTCTGGTGAATTTTACCAAACATTCAAAGAAGATTTAATGCCCATCTTTCTCAAACTATTCCAAAAAAATAGAGGAAGATGGAACACTTCTTAAATCATTCTACGAGGCCAACATCACCCTGATATCAAAGCCAATACTATACCAAGAAAGAAAATTACAGGCCAATATTGCTGATGAACATAGACGCAAAAATCCTCAACAAAATATTGGCACACTGAATACAGGAATACATTAAAAAGATCACACACCATGATCAAGTGGGATTTATACGAGGGACGCAGGGATGGTCCAACATCTGCAAATCAATCAACGAGATACATCACATCAACAAAACAAAGAATCAAAACCACATGGTCATCTCAATAGATGCATAGAAGGCATTTGACAAGATACAACATCCATTTATGATAAAACTTCTCAACAAAATAGGAAGAGAAAGAAAGTACCTCAAGATAATAAAAGCTATTTATGACAAACCCACAGCCAACATCATACTCCATGGGGAAAGACTGAAAGCCATTCCTCTGAGAACAGGAATGAGGCATGGCTGCCCACTCTAACCGCTCCTGTTCAACATACTACTGGAGGGTTTTGCCAGAACAATTAGGCAAGAAAAAGGAATAAAAGGAATCCAAATAGGTAACAAGGAAGTGAAACTCTCACTATTTGCAGATGACATGATTTTATATGTAGAAAACCATAAAGAATCCGTTGGAAAACTGTTAGAAATAATCAACAACTACGGCAAAGTTGCAGGGTACAAAATCAACCTACAAATTCAGTTTCCTTTCTGTATGCTAATAACGAACTAACACAAAGAGAACTCAAAAAGATAATACCATTTACAATTGCATCACAAAGAATAAAATACCTAGGTATAAATCTTACCAAGGAGGTGAAAGACCTATACAATGAGAACTACAACACATTATTGAAAGAAATCGATGATGACATAAAGAAATGGAAAGATGTCCCATGCATGTGCATTGAAAGAATAAAACTAGTTAAAATGTCTATATTACCTAAAGCAATCTACAGATTCATTGCAATCCCAATCAGAATCCCAATGACATTCTTCATGGAAATAGAAAAAAGAATACTAAAATTCATATGAGGCATCAAAAGACCCCGAATAGCTAAAGCAATCTAAGAAAAAAAACAAAACAGGAGGCATCACAATCCCTGACTTCAAAACATACTACAAAGCAATAGCAATCAAAACAGCATGGTACAGGTACAAAAACAGACACATAGATCAATGGAACAGAATTGAAAGCCCAGAAAAACCCCACACATATACGGACAGCTAATTTTCGCCAAAGAGCTAAGAACATACAATGGAGAAAGAAAAGTGTCTTCAATAAATGGTGTTGGGAAAACTGGACAGCCACACACAAAAGAAAGAAAGTGGACCACCTGCTATCACCATTCACAAAAATTAACTCAAAATGGATCAAAGACCTGAAGGTGAGACCTGAAACTATAAAACTCATAGATGAAAATATAGGCAACACACTATTTGACATTGGTCATAAAGGAATCTTTTTGGATGACATGTCTACCCAGATTAGGGAAACTAAAGAAAAAATAAACAAGTGGGACTTTATCAGATTAAAGAGCTTCTACAAGACAAAGAAAACCAGAATCAAGATGAACAGACAACCCACCAGCTGGGAGAGAATATTTGCAAAACATATATCTGACAAGGGGTTGATCTCCATAAAATATAAAGAAATCACACAACTGAACAACAAAAAAACAACCTGATCAAAAAATGGACAGGGGAAATGAACAGACACTTCTCCAAAGAAGATATACACATGGCCAATAGGCACATGAAAAGATGTTCAACATCACTAATCATCAGGGAAATGCAAATCAAAACAACACTAAGATATCACCTCACGCCCGTTAGAATGGCTATAATCACCAAGACAAAAAACAACAAATGTTGGAGAGGATGTGGAGAAGCAGGAACCCTCATACACAGCTGGTGGGAATGCAAACTGGTGCAGCCTCTATGGAAAACGGTATGGAGAGTCCTTAAAGAATTGAAAATAGAGATGCCCCTATGATCCAGCCATCCCACTACTGGGAATCTATCCAACGAACCTGAAATCAACAATCCAAAGAGGCTTATGCACCCCTATGTTCATTGCAGCATTATTCACCATAGCCAAGAAGTGGAAGCAACCTAAGTGTCCCTCGACTGACAACTGGATCAAAAATGTGGTATATATACACAATGGAATACTGCTCAGCCATAAAAAAAGACAAAATCGTCCCATTTGCAATAACATGGATGAGCCTGGAGAGTATTATGTTAAGTGAAGTAAGCCAGAAATAGACAGACAAACACTGTATGATCTCACTCATATGTGGACTATAAACCAACACATGGACAGAGAAAATTGTATTTTGGTTACCATGGGCAATGGTGGTGGGCACAAGGGGTGAAGGGAGGCATATATATGGTGATGGACAAACCAAACTGTACAACCCAAAATTTCACAATGTTAAAAACTATTAAAACATCAATAAAATATAAATAAATAAATACAAACGAAAAAAAAACACAACAGCACTGGAGCTCATGTGTCACTGGATGAGAAAAGAAACTCTGTGTCACAGCATGAAATTCTGAACTATATGATTTCCTAAAGGTCTTGGACTTCAGGTGAAAGTAAGAGAGTTTGTTCCCCAGGATCCACGTGGTCAAGGTTTCATTATACATGAGGAGCTGATAGACTGAGCTGTGGGATTCAAAAAGGTTGCAGAAAACTCAATCTTGGATTAATTCTTCATCTGCATCACAAGATGGAGACAACATATGAAAAGAATGGTGAAATTATTTAACTCATAACAAAATCCCAGTTAATTGATATAATTTTTCTTACTGTCCTAGAGATATTGAAAGGACACTTTTAATTAAGGAGATATTCCTGAATTTTGAAATGCTTTATATACTACAGGCAGGACAGTGAGGCTACCAATTTAATAGGATGAGCTGATAAAAAATTGATGATTTAAACTCCCATTTAAGCTGAAAAAGTGTCAATCTCATTGCTTGCAAATTTATTGCTCTGTATGCATTGTGCCTCGAAGACATAACAGATGCTGGTGGTCTAGACTTTTGATGACTTGTAGATACAATTCAAATTGTCTTTGGCCATTTGGTTTTCTTCCAGAAAACAGATTTTATTCTCTTTAAGTAGAATCAAAAGAATTGACATTGAGGTTTCTTTTTTAATATTTCAATATTTTATTAATATTCCTCATATTTCCATCTCTTCATCCCACCTTTATACATTCTTGTAGGAAAATTCACCGTCAGAAAAAAAGATTCCTTTTGCTCTTCCAGGGAACTACATTCTTCCTCTTTATCGGATTTCCCTTTAAAACTCAGTCTAGTAAGCCATCCCTCAAGATGCTATATTATATCTTTCAAGCCTGTCCATGTGTCTTTGGTGTAGAATCTACCTGACATTAAATATATTACTAAATAAATTCAATAATTGCAATTTGTACTAATCAAACAATTCTCATGTAAATGTATTGTATGAATTTAAATATTGTTTATTATTAAGGTAAAATCTGCTTATAGTTCAAAAAAGTAATCCATGAATATCATATTCAGAATCACATTTGGCAATAACAAATATGATTCATGTTCAAATGCCCCATTGGCTTAAAACAAACAAGTATCCTAGTCATTGAGATGGAAAATGTTTTAAATCATTATGTATCTTCACGTTGGGAACTCTTTTGTGCAGATTGACCTTGATTTTATTTTGCTTTCCCTGGGTGCATCAATCATGTCACATCTTGGAGATGATCTTTAGGGTAGTTTGTGAGATAATTTAAACAATATTATCAATTATTCAATATTATAAAATAATAAAATATTATCAAATTATATAGTATTGTTCAGTATTATCAATAATTCTCTTCTTTCAAACTCCCCCCTATGGGTGTAGGATGTTCTGTCAGCCAGGATTCAGGAAAATCCCTCAGGAAGAGAGCTACCTGCTGCTTTGACTGTGTATTGTGCCCAGAGAGAGAAATATGTAAGCAGACAGGTATGAACTGGCAAAATTACATAATTACAATCACTTTCTCTCAGACCTTCTTTGTCTCCAAATAAAATGTAAAGGGTCTGGGATTAACCAATAGCATCACATTTCTTCTTTATTTTCAACTATTTCATTCACTCATTCAATACATTCATTTAGGTAATCAACACATCATGTCCATGTTTGGAGTTACCTTGATCTGGCTTCTTTATACTCACATAGCTAGGTTCTGCTGAAGCAGCTCTTCTCAAGGGACTACAGCTCTTAAACCACATGTTGTGTTAGGCAAACACTTAGAGATTCCGTAGCACCATATACTCATCTTGATCACAGAATAACACACATGGAATTATGATGGAAGTAAGTGTGGGTGTCTTTAGGACATGCCCCCTATTCATATCTTTACACCCAGGTGACGAGCACTATCCCTTACACATAGTAGGTGTGCAAAAACCGGAACTAAAGATTCAATAAATGAATGGATATATTATATTATTATTACTCTAGTAGAAGATATGAACAATGAACTGAGCAGGCAAACTTGATAAGATAAAGGCCCTGCTTTCCAGGAAATCATAGTAAGTTACATGTGAAAAAAGAATAGCAGGGCAATTTGAAACGTGCCATAGTAAAGGTAGTTAGAGGTTAGCGAGTCAACAAGTGTAGATAGTCTTACTTGGATAAATCAGATAATTCTTCAGGGAAAGCCAATGTTTTGTTTAGTTTTTAAAAATATGAGGGGATTTGTCATTTCAAGATGAAGAGGGAATTCTTGGCAATAGAAGTTTGAACAACAAAGTTTATGCAAGATGAATAAGTTCTGGAGACCTACTGCCCAACATGGGCCTACAGTTAACAATATTGTATTGCAGACTTAAAAATTTACTAGGAGGGTAGATTTATGTTGTCTTCCCACCTCAAAAGAAAAAAAAGTATTTTAAAAAAGAAATTTAAATTAAAAAAATAAAGAGGACAGGAGGAAACATTTGGAGATGATGAGTAAGTTTAAGGACTTGATTGTAATGATGGTTTCACGGGTGTATATTATCTCCAAACACATTAAGTTGTATACATTAAATATGTACAGCTTGTAGTATGTCAGTCATACCTCAATTAAGTTTTTTTAAAATATTTTATGTGGCATATTTAGACATTTGGAATTAGCCTAATATGGCTGGAATGAGATGATAAAAGACTTATCATGGATGATGATGGAGTAGGTAAATAACGAAAAAAAAACCCATCATATTTAAGTACAATATTCCAGTCTTACCAAACAAAACAACAAACAATTCATACATATTTATTACCAAAGTAATCTCTTGACATTGCTAAATGTTCTGTCCAGTAAAATAATGCATGAGATAACATATTACAGAATAAAAAATGGGCTGAAGGGGAGAGCATGTTTAAAAATTATGTTTGTTGTTAGAACGCATCTGGCTATAAATTAAAAAGAAAACAAACTAAATGTGTCTTTTAAAAAATATTTATTATATCCCATAAAAAAGACCAGACTACTTTACTACAATGATTGTTTGTGCCAGAAAAAGTAAAGCACAATGTTGCATTATAAAGATGGAGAAGGAAATATGTTTTATTCCATTTGTTATTTACTTGGTGAATGTTGTCATAAATATCACTTTTTACAAAAAAATAGTGAAACAATTTAACAAAAGAAGGCCAGTGATAGAATGACTCCAGGATTAGAGAATTCACCAGCTCAAAACTATAATCAAGCACACATGATATTCTCATAATTTGCTCTGTCATCTTTGGTTCTCAGCTTTGTCTACAGGCTGGGATCCTTATGGTCTCAGAGGCTGAGTTGTTTAAAGTATTATACTATAGCAAGTGAACAGAAAGTTGAAAAAGTGTGGGCATCTATTCCCCCTGACTTTGTAAGAGTCACTCAAAAAGACATCCTCCCAGTGGGGCCAACTATAATTGATTTAGAGCTGTCAACCTCCCCTCAATCACATGGCCTCATGGAAGAAGATGAATGTCAAAGCACAACTGAGCTGCTGGTAGGAAGGGGACAGATAGGTCATGAATACGCAACCAGTGGAATCTGCTTCTGTGTTTACTTACATAATGCAAAAAAATATTTTAAATTATAATGCAAAAATATCTAATGAATTAGGGGGATCTAAAATAATATAACAGGCCGGCACTGTGGTGTAGTGGTTAAAATTCAGCGTGCTCCATTTTGGTGGCCTGGGTTCATGGGTTCAAATCCTAGGCATAGACCTACACCACTCGGCAGCCATGCTGTGGCGACAACTCACATACAAAATAGGGGAAGACTGACACAGATGATAGCTCAGGGTTAATCTTCCTCAATCAAAAGATAGATAAATAAATAAATAAATAAATAAATAAATAAATAAATAAATAAATAAAAGATAAAATAATGTTTCAATAGTAATGACTTTCCCACATATCAATAGTAAAGTGTTTGATAATGCAGTATTAAAATCTCATTTCTCACTCTCAAAAACAGTAAAATGTAATACACAAAGTACATTAATTAGAATGTGTTCAGCTGAAAGTGATAGAGAACCTCATAGTGGCCTTAAATCATGACATTTCTTATTTGTTACAAGAGTTTCAGAAATAGACAGATACAAAGATTACTTTTTTCTATCAACCTTTTGGTAACAAAGACTCAGTCTCCATATAACTTTTGCTGCAATATGCTTAGTGTGTTGGATTTTATTTTTACAAGTGTCTGCCACTGCTCATCATCCACATGGGAAAGAAAGAGGAAGAATCGGCTATCGCATCCTATTTGATGCACGTTTAATTTAGTGCAAGAAAGAGACCATACAATCAGATTGTCATTGATTTATGTCCATGGCGCTTAACCCACAAGTGTGGTGGAGCACACTCTGGCAAAAATTAACTTAGATCTGTCACAATTGGCTTAGTTCACTCAAAATCGGGGTTCTAATAGCTAGGCATAATGGAGGAAGTGTACTGAGTAGGTAGTTACTGTATGCTATGCGAAGTATAGTTTTAATTTTGGCTAAAAATGTATTTGAGAAATGCAAAAGAAAATGAATAAATTTAGCGCCATTAAATTTCCCAAATGGAATGTCTGAATATTACAAAAGTCTGTATCCTTGTCTAAATAATTTTTAGCTTTAACGCAAATAAAACCACCTTATCAATTGAATTTACTTTGAAAGTTAAGAATTTTACTACATTTTTTATGAAACAAAAATCGAGTTAGAAAAATCAGAAAACAAGATTTATATAGAAAAGTGAGTCAAAAAGAAAAGCTGTAATTGCGGTAATTGCATTGTTCTAATATTATTTGTAGAAATAAGGACGAGAAAAGAATGCCCACTTTCAACAATAAGATTGGCTGCTTCATGCTGCGAGGTCAGAGTTGAGTAGTTGTGGCAGAGAGCCTATGGCCCACAAAGCCTAAAATATTTGTCCTCTGTCACTTTACAGTAAAAGTTTGCCAAATACAAATTCATAGCCCAGGGCGCAGCCCTTGAATGATGGCTGATGGACATGCCTGCGTATGTGTTGCAGCTGCCTCATCCTCAGCTGAGATGACTTGTTCCCATGTGTTCTTCTTGTCTCACAGTGCTCCCCAGAGCGATTGAGATCTAGGTGAGCACAGTGGTAAAGCACTTGATGTCCCTGATGCTCCGCCGTCCTTTCCCTGCCTCACTTTCCCAGTACCTCACTGTTGTGTTGTAAAATCCCCACCACCTAAAATATTCGCCCTTAAACCCACAAGTTTGTGGACACAACCAACTAACACAAGACCCAAACTTGGAACTTCTGGAGGTGGATTATCACTTACTTGAAGGTAAGAGCATTCTGACATAGGATGGGACTGTTTAATGTGCATATTATTAACGTAGGTGTCTGCAACATTGTGTCTCACAACCAAATAAGGTGTGGGCTGTGGGCCCTGTAATGCCAAGGAGATTTTGTTTTTTGTCTTGGGAGTATGGAAGAGTGGCTGACTGAAACACCAAGACTTTCCTTTCCTTTTCAAATAGAGATCAATATATAGGGCGTCCAGGAAGCCAGTATGCAAACAATGAGAGAAATCACAGCCTGCTGAAAGTTGTGACATTTCTGGCATTTGAAGATTGTTTAGGGAAGACTCTGGCTTGCACAGCTCCTTGTTTCTCTGTTGTCACAGCAGTGGTCCCTGTGCTCTTTCTGAAGCACCGAGACACTCCTGTAATCAAGGCCAAGAATTGGAATCTCAACTACATCCTGCTCATCTCCCTCACCCTCTGCTTCCATTGCTCTTTACTCTTCATTGGCTGACCCAACACAACCACCTACATTATTCAACAAATCACATTTAGAGTTGTCTTTACTGTGGCTGTTTCCACTGTCTTGGCCAAAACTATTACTGTGGTTGTGACCTTCAAGGTCACTGCACCAGGGAGAAGGACGTGGCAGTGGTTGGTGTCAGGGACACCTAACTTCATCATTCCCATCTGTTCCTTTATCCAGCTGAGTCTCTGTTGGATCTGGCTGAGAACCTCTTCTTCTTCATTGACACAGATGCACACTCTGAACATGGTCACATCATCATCATGTGCAACAAGGACTCAGTCACTGCCTTCTACTGTGTCCTGGGATACCTGTGCTCCTTGGCCCTGGGCAGCTTCATTGTGGCTTTCCTGGTCTGGAACCTGCCTGACAACTTTAATGAAGCCAAGTTCCTGACGTTCAGCATTCTGGTGTTCTGCAACATGTGGGTCACTTTCCTCCCCGTCTGCCACTACACCAAGAGCAAGATAATGGTGGCCGTGGAGAGCCTGTCTATCTTGTTCTCCAGTGTGGAGCTA
The DNA here is from genome assembly GCF_020826845.1 of Diceros bicornis minor. Taxonomy (NCBI): domain Eukaryota; kingdom Metazoa; phylum Chordata; class Mammalia; order Perissodactyla; family Rhinocerotidae; genus Diceros; species Diceros bicornis. The sequence goes on from NW_026691656.1 coordinate 1,072,885, forward strand.
TTAGGCTGCATCTTTGCCCCCAAGTGCTACATTAACTCCTAAGTCCAGAGAGAAACCCTTCAAGAGGGTTAAGGAATATAACTGGTTCAGGTGAAAATAATCAATATATATATTTTTTTCTCCAGAATTTGCATACACCTGAAAAATAAACTACCAAATTTTTGCAAGCAGACTTTAAGTACCAAGTAAAGGGCCAGCCCCTTGGCTTAGCTGTTAAGTGCATGCGCTCCGCTACTGGAGGCCCGGGTTCGGATGCCGGGTGGGCACCGATGCACCGCTTGTTTGGCCATGCTGAGGTCGTGTCCCACATACAGCAACCAGAAGCATGTACAACTATGACATGCAAGTACCTACTGGAGCTTTGGGGAAAAAATGAGGAGGATTGGCAATAGATGCTAGCTCAGAGCCAGTCTTCCTCAGCAGAAACAGGAGGATTAGCATGGATGTTAGCTCAAGGTTGATCTTCCTCACACACACACACACACACAAAAATCAAGTAAATTTACCTTACATCTCAAATTAATTTATTGCTTTACATATCTCTTGGCTTTGTACAATGATCCTCGGGCATTCAAATGCACAAAAACACAAATATGAATATTACCTCAGATTAATTTTTCTCTAAAATTATCTGTGGTATCTTACATAAATGCCTACACATCAGCTCTCTCCCTCCATCTGTGTGTTTTGGTAGAACCCTCCCACTTTGACTCTGTGTGGACTTGGCCTTGTAAATTGCTTTGGTCAATTGGACACTAGTAAATGACAGCAACACATCTCTAAGAATATATATTAAGAATAACTTTAATAATTTTATGGTCATAGATATTCTCCTGTATTGTCATCCACCACTGTTATGCACTGAGCATTTCTACTTTTAATTTTAGCCCTTATAATCCATTTGGAGTGATTTACTTGTGAATAATGTTAGTCGATGGTCCAGTGTTTTATTTTGCAAAGGGATATCTTATTGTTTATAAAACAATTACTGTATCATTTTAAAAGTTGATTTTAAATACAGGGAATCTGAATGATGCTTGAAAAATGGATATTATTTTCATTCATAATTGTAGTATATCTCTCCATTTCTTCAGAGCTTTTATGTCCTTTGGTATATCTTTATAATCTTCTTCATTTATCTTATATAACTTATAAATTATATAACTACATATGGCTTCATGTTGCATAAATCCAATTACTTTAAATATTTTATTTCTCCTAAGATTAGAATAATTACTTATAAGTTTAAAATAGTTCTTGCTAATATAAAGATATTTTTAATATGGTTATCTAGTATCTTTTCACATTAGTCAACTTATTTAAAATTCTAAATTTTATAAGTTATTTCCCACTAAAATAATAGATTTTTCTCTTCTTCTCTAATATTATTTACCTTATTCATTCTATTCTCATTTTTAAATGACTGGGCTCTATGGTGCCACACTGAATCACAATAATGTTTGCCAGGAGCATTTTTCTCTTCTGAAGTGTAGCATAAACACCAGATAAATTCTTTGTCAGGGCAACGCAATCATCTAAGAGATAGAAAACAAAAACCTGAAGGGGAATCTTTTCTACCTGGAAGTCAACAGACTTCCCTCTCTTGGTTATTTTGTGCTAGAGATGTTATGACAATGTACCTACTGAGAATTAGAGGATCTCACTCTAGTTCCAGGAATTAATCTTGGTCAAATAGTTTAACATCTTTAGATTTTCTTCATCTTCATTATGAAGAGCTTGAAAATTGTTTTTGAGGTTTAATGTCCTATGATTCCAAGGTAACCTTTACCCAGATGCACTTGACAAAGACAAGAGTGAATTTTCAGTTATCTACTTCTCCATCAACATTGTAATCCACATTATCACTTAGGGAAGAAGAATGCCCCTGAACTAACATCTGAGCCAAGTCTCCTCTAATTTTTCTCTGTGGGATGCACCACTCCTCAAGAATGGCTTGAGGAATGGTGCATTAATTGTCAGGTGGTGCATAAGCCTGTGTCCGAGATCAGAACCAGTGAACCCTGGGCCACGAATTCAGAACACGGCGACTTGACCACTACGCCACGTGGGCAGTCCCCAATATTATTTTTGTCTGAGGAAATGGATGTATGGAAACACTTAACTATGGTTCGTAAATAGATATGTCATAGGGGAATTTTGTCTGCAAGAATGCAAAGAGAAGTTACATAGTTGCAATATGTCTTTGTATGTTAATATCTAGATGGAAACTTAACGTGGCTGTGCCAAGGAAGGGCATGACAACATGATACATCTAGAACTAATACATCTACACATACAAAGAAGAAAAAAACCCACTATATATTCGATCGGCATACATAGCATTAGGCTAGACTTGTTAAAAGACATTGAAACCCTGAGCCCAAATTCTCACTTCCTCCACCCAACAAGAGATCAGCTTTGGGTTATTCCAGCGACCCAAAAGTCCTAGGTCCAGCTGTTGCCCAACCTGGAGGGTTTCCACAAAGTCCCTTGACTTGTCATCATGAGGTTAAAGGTAAGAGTGTGCTAGACTTCAGACGAGGGGGATAGGTAAGGAGACCATGGATCTCAAAATGTTAGCCGCTGTCCTGGCATCTTTTCAGCAGACTAGATGCTGGACTTCCTGCTGGTTCAGAGTCAGGCCGTCAATGGAGCACTTGTGACTGCACCAGAAGTGAACCAAGACGTGCACCGGAAGTGGACCGAGATCAGCACCAGAAGGTGAACACAGGCTTGCAAGTGGGATGTGGAACACGGCTCCCACCAGGATGAATTGTGTGGCAAGTGGTACTATCTTAATGTAGAATGTGTGTGTGCCAGCAGTTGGCAGGAAACTGCAGTTGTGTGTTTGATGTAAAGACTGAGCGGAGGGGATCTTTGAGGACTGGGGACCACTAAGCTGTAGTTTGAATGAGTCTGAGTGCCCAATCCTGGTATGGTAAGGTGAGAGGTGAGATTAGCCATTGTGAATTTTTGTTTGGTTGACTAAGACAAACTCTGTCCTGAGATGGACTGGTAGGTGGAATTGTCAGGGGCCCACACTCACCACTCCTATTCAACATAGTACTGGAAGTGTTAGCCAGAGCAATCAGGGAAGAAAAAGAAAATAAAAGACATCAGAATATGAAAATTAAAATTAAAATTGTCTCAATTTGCAGATGACTTTTTTTCCAAAAAACTAAGATCTAATCAATGAAATCAGTAAAGGATACAAAATCAACATAAAAATCAGTAGCATTTCTGTTCACTATACATGTTTCTGTACATGTTTCTACATTTCAGGGGGACCAACTCAACCCATAACAGTAGCGTTGTCTCAAGTCAGAGGAGGTGGGTTTCAGTGTGGTAAGTCATAAGTTTATGTGGTGGTTGCAAAATTTAGAAGCCCTTGTCTCAGCCAGAGTCTCATGTCTGTGTGTATTGGATGCATTTTGCAATTCCCAACTCAGTAGTCATGTAACTTTAATATTTTTATCTTAATAATATATTTTACTTAACCCAGTATGTCAAGAAGTATTATGATCTCAATATATAATCAGTATAAACATTATCTTTGAGATGTTCTATATTCACTTTGTCATACAAATTTTTTAAAAATCTATGCATATTTTACACTTATAGCATATCTCAATTTGGACTAATCATATTTTAAATGCTCAATAATGACATATGGCCAGTGGCTACCAGATTGGTAAACAAAATAATTAATAGATGTTATGTTTTTGGAGCTGTTTTAGATTTACTGATAAATTGGGATGAAAGTACAGAGTCCCCATATACTCCTCCTCCCTGCTCACACGCACGGTTTCCATTATTATTAACATCTTGCATTAGCGTGGTCTATCAGCTATAATTCAGGAACCAAGATTGATACTGTCGGGGGAAGAGGAAGAATCACCCTCTGCCCTTTTCCTTAAGGTTCTAATGGCTGGCAAAATAATTAACAAGACAGGTTAGCAGGAGAAAATAATACCAAGTTTAATAACATGTATACATGGGAGAAACTCAGAAATGAGCAACTCGTCCCTCTGTCTAAGCTGCCCGCTTAAGTATTGCAGCTAAAGGCGAGGAACGTGTTGGGGGTGGGTAGTGGTCTGGGACTTTAGAGGCCAGGAAGACAATTCTTTTCAGGGTCATCTATAGATAATGTGGTCAGGGAGAGACAGAGTTTTTGATAAAAGAGACTTGGTGCCTTTCCTATTGTAACCTCTATCCTACATTATCTTTACAGCAATCATGATAATAACTCCTTCCTGAAACAGATCTTTCGTTTTAAGTACTTTAGGCAGTTTGGGAGGGGAAACTCAAATATTATTCCTGAGTTCTCTGAGTCCTTATTTTCTTCAGCTCAAAACAATCTGCATACCAGAGTGGTGCCTCCTGTGGTAGTTTGCCCTGAGCACCATCAATACATTATTGTTAACTAAAAACTATAGTTTACATTAGGGTTCACTCTTTGTCTTGTACATTCTGTGGGTTTTCAGAAATGTATTCTGTGCCCACCATTACAGTATCATACAGAATAATCATTTTCCTGCCATAAAAGTGCCCTGTACTCCAGGGCCAGATAGATGTATAGATGTGGCCCTTGTCATCGATGTTTGGGGTGATGGGAACATAGGTGTGTTCCAGCTTGTATCCTCCAATTTAAGATGAAAAAATAAAGGTATTTCCCACGTAGTCCCATATTCTCATAACAGCATAAATAGTAGAGGAAGCTAATGCCGAAGGTGTAGACGTGGATGATCACACCATATTGATCCCTGGGATTAACAAGGTTAAAAGCATTGAGGAAGAGGAAAGGAGGAAGATTTTTAAGAATCAAAAATGTAGCTTTATTTTTGCATTGATCTTGAGCTATGGATTTGGAATTTTCTGAATTCAGCCTGACTATTGCTTCCCCAGGCAGGGACTCATGTGCTTGTGGTGTTTCTGCACTCATGATTGATGTGCAGCCCTGCATGGGTCCCACATGGAATGTCCTGTGGCTGTCCTGGGCCCTGGGTGTATGAAGCTGCCCCTGCCTATCTTTGACTTTGGAAGGAGAGATGCTGGAACGTTCTTGGCTGAGCCCTGACTGACATGGATACTTTCTGAACCTTTCACCTTACACTTGATATCACATCCTCTGATACAGTTATTTTGCAACATCACAAATAGCATTCATGTGGATAGCTTGTTGACAAAGGTTTGGGATCCCATCTGCCCAAGAGGAGGTGGTCCCTGGAGCCTTACTATCCACGGACGTGGATGAAATCATAGTGCCTAAGGCTGGAGAGGATGTTCCTCCAACATGTTTTCCAACTGGACACAGGACCTCAGATGCAGAGCCCCGCGGCAGAGTGGGGTCTGGATCTCACCAGGGGAGAGGAAGAGACTGCTGAAAGGAGTCAGAGGGCATTAGAATTGCTTTTTCAGTCCACAAAAACCACATATACACATATGTGTGTGCGTGTGTGTGTGTGTTACTATACGTGACATGTGTAGATATCTCCTTAGGCTGCATGTTCCACGTCTGCTTCTGCTGCCTCACACCTCACGCAGACACAGGGCTTTGCAGAGGCTTCTAAGATGTTCCTTTTGATTTTCTTCTTCCTGTTGCTGCAGTTTCCTCTCTTTGTGTATCATTTTGCTTATCCTGACAGCTTTTTGAGAATGGAACCCAGTGCATACAAGGATGGAGATGTGGTTATTGGTGGGTTTCTCCCCTTTTATACTTATTTCTTACACAGAGGGATCAAGAAGCCTAACAAGGATGTCACTTTGCAGTGGTAAGTGCCTCTTTATTTATATTCTGCTTGATTATTATGACGAATGATGCCTATGGGATCTGTGGATGGATACACCAAGGCGCTCTGCATCACCTGTCCTGTCTTTCCACGGCATCCCCACCTTCCCAGAACTGTCCATTATTATCTCTGTCTCGTCCCACTGACTTTGTTGCTTACTTCAAAGAGAAGAACAGTGTTTTTATATTTTCCAGTTTTCTTCCTTTTAGTGTCCAATTTTTAGGGTTGGAAGCTTATGAGACAGCACTCTCCACCAACATACTCCACCGTCTCTGCTCTTCCTTCTGCCTCATCTGCCGCTGTATAGTGCTCTACCTTCAGATCTGTTGGGAGGAAAATCCCAGACTGTACAGAGGAGCCCCTGGGTGGGGGTGATCCTGTGTGCCTGCCCCTCACCCGTCTGTAGTTGTGATTTAGTGTCTTTGTTTTAAGCAAAGACTCGAGAGGGCTTTTGTTTTGGTGTTAGTTATTTTTACAAAAGCATGTTAAGGAAGTGCCCTCCAAAAAGAATGTGTTTTAGAGAAGTGGATCCTGAATTTTATCAAATGCTTTACGTACTTCATGAGCATATTGTGTTTTTTTCCTGGCAGAAAGGTGAGGACATTAAATGTGAGGCTATTAAAAGTTTATCTAATTTCTAAAGTTTGTTTAAGATGATTCTTTGCTCAAATCTTCTTTTTGATGCTGGTAACAGGCTCAGATTAACTTCATAATTAATAGAGATATACCTTCTTATTCTATATTCTGGAAGAGTTTCCTGGTAGAGTAAATATCTATTCTTAAGTTTTAGAAACAATTCATCTGTAAATACATACAACCCACCATATATTTGTAGTTTTCTTTCTTAAAAACTATCTGGAACCCAGAAAGAACATTTGTATAACTTTCTATTTTCTATTTGAGCCAGTTTGAGTAATTCCAGTTTCATTTAAAAAGCAGCTTTATCACTGAGATCTCAAAAGGCATCTCCATGTGCAGATGCACAACATTTGCTCTGACTTCGCTCCTGGTCCCATTTTCTCACCTAATGTTGTTGATGTTTGTCTTCCCCAAATAGTTTTTCTTTATCAGACTTGTCTGAATAATGCCTATTTTATTGAGCTTCCCAAAGAATCAGAGTGACTGATGACTTTTCATCTGGACTTATTTTATATTTATTTTATACTCTTAATTCTGCTTCAGTCTCTTTTTCCAAATTATTTTTTTATGTTTTCTTTCTCCGTTCTCCTTGTTTTGAGTTGGCAGTTTAATTCATTTTCATTTTTATTTACTATTCAAGATATGTAATGCTCAAATATTTTCTCTCAGAACAGACAGTTTTCTTCTCTTCTTCCTTTCTCTCTCCTCTCTCTCCAGGGCTCCTTGCTACTCCTTTCTAATCATTGGTTTGATTTCCTGTTTCACCAAAGAGTTATTCATGAGAGTGATTATTGGCTTATAAATTTTCTGATTGGTTTAAGATACGTTGGCAGTTAATGAGTATTTTTGCGTGCCAGTTGGTTAAGGAACTGGATTTCAAATCTGCCTGTTCCTCTGATGAGCTATTGAGTCAGAATTTCTGTGGTTGGCCATGTATCTCTCTTCTGGTGGCTTCAGGAAATGATTACTATGTAGAAATTGCTTGCTGGACGAGGATAGGACCTAATTTTATAATAATATTATTTCTTTGCTTCGGAGTAGGAAGTTTGAGATTTATATGCAGGCATATGTGTGTGTGTGTGCTCCAAAAATAATTAATGATAAATCAAGATTAACAATATATACGATTCCTATATTGACTTTTTTTTGTACAAAGACTGAGAAGTTAGTTGAATACTCTAACTATGGTTGTAGTTAGGTTCACTTTACTTCATATTTTTAAAATCCTTTTTTTAATATATGATTGAACATATACTTTTTGACTGCTAACCACCTTTTAGACCCTAAATATTTTGCCTTCAGATATGTGTACCATTACACACATTCATATATAAAAGTTTCATATTAGTTGTGGCTTTACCTTTGTGAGCACGTGTATGGGCTATTACTGACAATCCCCTTTCTTTCTGCATCTATGTTCAGTGTTAGTTTCCTACGTCTTCGTGGAATGTAGAGTAACATTCAATATTGAAAAAGTGATTTAAGTAACTTCAGTATAGTATAACTGATATACGTAGCATTATCTCTGTGGTTCTATTTTTTTGTACTTCGTTTTTTTTCTTTTTTCCTAGTTTTGCTCCATTTAAAGTAATTTTTCTTATTAAACTTTTCTTCACTGTGTTGGATATATCCAACACAGTGAAGAAATAATCACATTCTATTTTAGATTATTTTTTTTTGGCTGAGGAAAATTGGCCCTGGGCTAACATCCATGCCCTTCTTCGTCTACTTTATATGGGATACCGTCACAGCATGGTTTGATGAGCGAAACATAGGTCCACACCAGGGATCCGAACACATGAACCCTTGGCCACCAAAGCAGAGCATGCAAACTTAACCACTACACCACAAGGCTGGACCCTATTTTACAATATTTTTAACTTGAGAAATAAGAAGAATCCCGAATCTGAAGTCTTGCCTCACTGACTCCTCAATGTTAGATGAAAAATTAATTAGTATTTTACTTCTTTTCTTTTTCTCCAAATCCAGTGTCTCTAGGTATAGATTAAGCACTTGGGTCAAGATGGTTTTAAATTTTATGCACATTTTTTAAAGTTGTCTGTATTTTGCATTTTTTATAAATCACATTAACACAAAGTACTTAGACAATTGTTTTACTTTTTCAGTGTTCAATTCTTTGGTGTGGTGCCTTTTTTTAAAACCCGTCATCCTCACACTTGATAAAGGATCTGAATGATCTGCAGGGCTTGTTAAAACACAGAAGGAGTGATGGACCCCACCCCAGATATTCTGATTCAGTAGGTTTCGGGTGGGGCTGAAGGACTGGCATCTGCATATTGTGATTGGAAGCTCCCCTGCCTAATATTCCTTATTTTTTTTCATTTCACAGGCAGTAAAATCCGTGTCTCAGTGTGAGGGCTGTCCCTCCCCAATCCTTTGATTCTTCACAGGTGTTATGCCACAATAAACTTCTTGTACACTTAACTCCACTTCAGCTATTGGAGGCCCCAACTGACACGCAAAAGTTCTTCATTTTTCCTCAGAAAGGGGTGCTTTATTTTCAGAAAAGTCACACAATATGCAAAAATTTTAATATGGATGCTGCTCTCTGCTCTTTAGAGATTACAATGTATTTTTACAACACCTGCGCCATTCTTCCTGTTCTCAGCATTTAACGCTCTAATATTGGAAACACATGGGGCTTTTGGACAGTCTGGACATTCTCCCTTCTTCAAGTTTAACTGATCATATCACATCTGAACTAAGTTGAACTACATTTGGCCATATCATGGCTTGTCACATGACCATCAGGTATATGTATAGTATGTGTGCACCTCAAAGAAACAGAATGGTCCTCGAGTGTGCCTCTCAATGATTCTTCTCCTAAAGTTTGATTAAATATGTTCTAAATAGAGGCTCTCAGTTTAAGTTTAATGTACTTAATCCATACATACATTACTGGTCTGTAAAATTTTCTATATCATAAATTTATTTTGTTGAATAGCATGTAAATTATTTCTATGCCCCCAAGCTCACACATTTGATTTTAACATTTATTTTCTTTTCAAATGAAAGAACAAATTTCTATTAAAAGAAAGGAATCTAAAGGAATACCCAAAAGAATGATATACTATGAGTATGGAGGACTAGATACCTTGAAGAGGTTTCCCTCCACATAACAATATCTTCTATAAAATATAATTTTATTGCATTCTTGAGTTCACATGAAGTAAGCCAGATCTCAAAGGACAGAAGAAGGAAACTGTAAGCACTAGACAAATTTGGATTCACCCAGTGGTCAAAGGTCAGTATGATCCTCTAATGAAACGATTTGTCTTTGTGTCACAAGTGACTTGAGGGAATGAATCTGAGAGTCACAGATTAGTTGTGAGTCACAGAAAAATGTCACTTAGCTTCGAGTCAGCTCACACGACTGTGAGCCGAAACCAGTGACATTCTTCTCTGGAGGAAAAGATCTAAACTAAAGCCTTACATTCTGTACACATTAAAATCATACAGAAATGAGCTCATAATCAAAGTTCACCAAACAAATATAGAATACATGCCATTGTCGATAAGTGTCAACACATAAGAAAATTAAAAATACAACAATAGATTTAAACAGTGAAACCTCAAATATTACATTAACCAACTTCAAGATATAAAATAACTGTTTATAAACTGTTTATAGAAAATGGAACCAGAAAAATTGGAATAACAAAATCAAACAGGAGACTCTAGTAATGATCTGACATATTTGGCAAAGGGCTTTATAGAACTTTTAGAGATGAAAAAGACGTAACTGTTGAGTTTTAAAACTCCATAGATAGTTTCTACAACAGAAGAGAGAATACAAAACTTAATTTGAATTCTGAAGGAAACAGAATGCAGCAGAGAAAGACAAGGAACTAGAAAACATGACAGATAAGGTAGATATGGAGATGATGAGAGAGAGTAAAGAAAAAGGAGAAATAAAATATTGTGCAACAAAAACGAGTCATGAGGGTAAAATTGAAAGTTAAAGGGTCTATAAATTTCTCAGGAAATGAGAAATTATATCCACTTCAGGCAATCTGGGCTGGTGGTAAAATAGAAGTAGAGAGTATAACTCTCACCCAAATAGAGGAGATACAATAGAATATGGAAAAGAAGTATAAATCAATAAATTTTAAATGGAAATAACATAACAAAACTTGTGGAAAAAATAGAAGGAAAACATATAGATAGTGGGGGCGAAACAAGGATATAAATAAATCACAATAAATGTAAATGGAATAAATTCTCTAGTTAAATACAGAATGTTAAATTTGATGGGACAATGACTAATGTAGCTGTGTCGTGTTTACAGGACTTGTGAAAACTAAAAAACATGGAAAACTAGAAATTCAAAATAGAATAGAAGATATAAAGATATGCTAGGAAAATACCAATCAAAAATCAAGCAGGGTCGCTATAATAATATGAGATAAAACAAATGAGGAAAAAAGCATCATTAAGAATTAAGCGTTTAATTCTCACTGGTATAAAAGTTCAACTGATCACGAAGATATAGTCATTGTTATACTACACACGATGTCATGAGAAGATAATATAGTCTCAACTAAGAAAGGAAGAAGGAGAAGGAAGAGGAGGAGAAGAGAAGGAGGAGAAGACAAGAAGAAAAAGAAGGAGGAGTAGGGGTAAGTATAGGAGAAGGAGGCAGAGGAAGGGGAGAAGTAGAAATAATATATCTTCATAGTGAAGAATTTCAACTTTCCTCTGAGACAAAGAATAACATATATCTATAAATAGAGTATTTGAAAAACAAATTAGCAGGTTTGATTTACTGGATACACATCGAACCCTATACCCAACAAGTGAAGAACACCTATTCTTCACAAGCACACGGGGAGCATTAACAAGCAGTGAGCATGAACTAGGGTACTAATCAATCCTCAAATAATAGAACACTTGAAATAAGTACAAGTGACTGCTTCATTTATTCTTGATGGTCTTACAGATCCCAGGCAATAGAAATGCAAAGAATTTTCTTACTTTTAGGAGTTATTTGTGTGTAGAAAGTCTGTAGAAAAGATGAAGACAATATGGGCTATCAGGAATAGGTACCATTAAAGATGTTAATGATTAATTTTAATTTAATATTTTTTAAATAAGAAATGAATGAAAAGCTTTCTAAACTTTACATTGCTGTGTCTCTTAGATTCCTAAGTGTTTCTAGTCCTTTGATTCCATCTAGATTCTTTCAATTGTTCCTGCCTGTTGATGATTCCTCCTTCATTGGATATCTGAAGTTCACCTTAGTTTCCTGGTTTTTGATGGTGGAAGATGCAGAGGTTTGAGGGGGCAGAGGCTTAGGCAATTTTATTGACAGCTTTCTGTTGCACCATTCTAAACCTGCACATGTCATGCGTCTATGCTTGTCACGTGTATTTCAGTTGCGATTATTCTTCCTCCCCAGGGCTATCTCCAATCTCATGCTAATATTGTTGCTCTTCTAAGAAGGAGTTAATGGTGTGCTCATAAAAACAAACATTTTGCGTCCTGAACCAAAAAGCCATTTACAAATCTACTCTGAATGTGATCTGTTTTTCCATTCATTGTACTTTCTTTTGTGTACTTAACCAGTTTCCTTCACGAGTGTGGAATTCACTAAGGACCTTCCACAGCTAGAGTCAGGTTATTTTCTTTAGTTATAAATTATAAGGCTTCAGGAAAGCCATCAATTGCCACAGACGTTCGAGTCAATAGCAAATTCCTTTTAATGAAGTCATTGTATTTCATTTGAAGGAAATCATATTGATTATTTTCCCTAAGGATCCCTACCCTGTATGCAGGTTTCAGTACAAGAACTATCAGTATGTTCTGGCCTTGGTTTTTGCCATTGAGGAAATCAACAGGAACCCTCCTATTTTGCCCAACATGTCTCTGGGATTTGATCTCTATAATGTCCTGCCCAGTGAACAGAGGACATTGGAGAGTTCCCTGATTTGGCTCTCAGGGTTGGGCAAGGACGTCTCTAATTAAGACTGCAGGAGAGAGAGCAAGTCTCTAGAGGTCCTTACAGGAACCACATGGGCAATTTCTGCCCAGACTGGAACACTGTTGGAACTGTACAAATTTCCACTGGTAAGGCTGGGTGGGATGGGGAGAGATGAAACCATGTCTCCTTTGGTGCCATTCTCAGGTGCCTAAATAGGAGGAGAGGAGGAGACTGGGTTTGTGCATGTCTCAAAGGATATGATCTCAAAGGGTACTTGTACAGGACCTTGGTGGGGTATGACATTTCCTTTCTTTGAAGTAGAGAGAAGGTTGAGGGGGATGGAGACAAAGCAGTTTCCTGGAAATCTACTGATCGTATTTTCTAGAAATCTTTCAGGGAGTGGAAAATGGTTAGAAAATGAAATGAGCAATTGTCCCCTTCTACCAGTTCTAGGTGTTGCTGAACAGACTTCAGGACTGAGAGTGTGGTTTTTGCCAATCCTCGTCCTCATATTGCTTCCAATTGTCTTTCATTTTAGCTTACTTATGGTCCTTTTGATCTAATCCTGAATTATTATGAGCAGTATCCATCTCTCTATCAGTTGGCCCCCACTGACACATCTCTAGCCATTGGCATGGTCTCTTTGCTGCTTCATTTCAGTTGGAGCTGGGTGGGGCTGGTCATATCGGAAGACAAGAAAGGTGTTGAGTTTCTCTTCAGACTTGAGAGTAGAGATGGACCGGAATGGAATCTGTGCAGCCTTTGTGGAAATGACCCTTGTTGCTGAAAGGTCACATTCCTCAAGGACCTGGCCATATGATTTGCAAGTAGAGGAAGCAGAAGGGAGTGTGGTTATCATTTATTGTGATGCCGATTCTCTCGTAAGCTTGAGCTTGTCTACTTGGGAGTATTTAGTGATATGGAAAGTCTGGGTCACCACATCACAGTGGGATTTTATCCACAGTGAGAGAGATTTCATCCTTGACTCATTTCATGGGACTCTCATTTTTTGACACCACCCTAGTGAGGTTCCTGGCTTTGAAAATTTTATCCAGACAGTTAAGCCTTCCAAATGTCCAGAAGACATTTACCTCACTAGGTTGTGGTACCCCTTTATTCCTTGCACCGTTTCTGAGCCTGACTGTAAAACACTGGAGAATTGTCCACCAGATGCCTCCTTGGGATTGTTGCCTTGGCAGATTTTTGACCCGATCATGACTGAATGGAGTTACAATGTGTACAATGCTATGTATGCTGTGGCCTGGAGCCTTCATGAGATGCTTTTTCAACGTGCAGAAATTCAGCCAATGGGAAGCGGGTAAGATCTGGTGATTTCTACCTGGCAGGTAAAGTCTCTTCTGCATAACAGCATGTACACTCGTAAAAGTGACGTTCTTATGGGGCTCCACAGGTGTTCAAACCAAGCAGTTAGGATTCTTTCTCCAAGAAAAGCACAGGAGTTTCTGTACTTGTTTCACTCCCTAGGAGGTAAATCTAGTCTTTGGTTGTAAGTCATCAAGAAGGCTCTAGTGGCAAGGAGGAAGTGGGCTATGAGTCTATATCAATGCTTTGTGTTACAAAGGATCCCAACATCCTGCATGCCTAATGTTTCAATAGGGATTATCCAACCTTCTCCCATGCACCTCCTTAATGACAAGAAGACAACGTGTCCTTTCCATGCCTATCTGGTGCTGAACATCATGGTGAATACTTTATGTAAATGATCTCATTTAATTCTGCAACCACTTTAGGTATAACTAACATCATTTTGCAGATTGATGGTCTGGGAAAATTCAGAGAGTGCATGAGCTTGGCTAGATTGGACTTTGTACTTGAGATTTGTCTGAATCCTATCACCACTGATCATCTTGATATTCTTGTCTTTGGGCATTTTCTCTTGAAACTAACTGATATATTAGAAACCTTATGATATTGTAGTTCTGCATATGTTTTCATTTGCTTTACTTCATTGGATACTTGTAATAAAGTTACATTATGAAACAAGGATTACAGACAATGAAAGTCTTTCCCCAATTCAGGGTTTTTCTCTTTAACATCCGGGCCCACTTCACCACAGAATGATATGTCTCTTTTAGCTGCACCCCTTTCTGAGGAACATAGAATTAAACAACCTTGCTGGTGACTCAGTGAATTTGGCGAAAGAAGGAAAATCAGATTCAGAGTACACCTTTCTCAACTTTTGGAATTTTCCAGAAGGTCTTGGACTGAAGGTGAAAGGAGGACAATATTCCCCACATGCTCCACATGGTCAGGAATTGTCTTTATCTGAGGAGGTGATTGAGTGGGCCACAGAATTACTGAGATGTGTTGAACCCAATCACAATTACTCACACCACACATGAATAACCAAAATCTTGTTGGGGTTTTGTGCCCCCTCAGAGCTTCATAAAGGGCCACATATGGGAATTTAACAATTCACTTCCAACTGAAGTAATTTCTTCTTTTACAAATAATCCAAGATCTAAGCAAGACCTTCACAAGTAAAAAGATTGCAAGTTGCTGAAGGTTCAGAAGGTGGTTAGTAATTTTTAGGAATACTTTTTTTAAAAAAATTGTTATGTACATGTTTTTTAGAGATAATGTTTTGCACATTTAGTACACTACAGTATAGTGTAAACATAGCTTCTTTATGCACTAGGAAATCAAAAAATTGTTGTGACTCGCTTTATTGCAATATTTGATTTTTTGCGATGCTCTGGAAACAAACCCACAATACGTCTGAGGTTTACCAGTGTTTTATATCATACTGTAAGCATGGCATCCAACCAATGAATTGGATTTAGATATTTCAATCTCCAGTTTGTTAAGGCCCAATACTCTAAAACACTCTAGGTACTGGAAAATTAGGTAAAAGTCACAGCTGTTACCAAGTGGTATCTGATTTTCTCCAGACTCCACACTCTGTATGCAGTGAGAGTTGCAGTCTGGGATTCAGGTAGAGCCCTCAGGAGAGCAAGGCTGCCGGTTGTTTTGACTGCATTCCCTGTCCACAGAATGAGATTTCCAATGAGATAGGGGAGTATATGCCTTGCAGCGATTTTCTACACTTCTATTTTTTTTTTAAAGTGAATCATTTGTCCTGAGCTAACTAACATCTGTTGCCAATCTTCCTCTTTTATTATTGTCCCGAAAACTCTAGTACATAGTTGTATATCCTAG
This sequence comes from Diceros bicornis minor, assembly GCF_020826845.1. Taxonomy (NCBI): domain Eukaryota; kingdom Metazoa; phylum Chordata; class Mammalia; order Perissodactyla; family Rhinocerotidae; genus Diceros; species Diceros bicornis. The sequence continues at coordinate 1,088,434 of NW_026691656.1, forward strand.
TTGTAAATCATTCTAGTTCTTCTATGTGAGCTACCACCACAGCATGGCAATTCACAAAGAGATGGTGTGGTTCCATGACCAGGAAACCAACTTGGGCCACCGAAGCGGTGAGCACTGAACTTTCACCACTAGGCAATCAGGGCTGGCTCTCCACCTCTGTTTTGTATGCACCATTCTCCCAAAGAAACGGAAAAGCTCTGGATGAGGACTGCAGGGTCCAAATGTTTCCTTCCTCCATTTAGTAATTTAACTTTTATAGCCAAAAAAGCCAACTTTTTTTATCATTTCCACCCAAAATGATACACTCTCTCTCTACCTTGAACTAGCTTGCTTGACTCATTTTAGCATCTTTGCAGGCATTATCATCTCAAGGAAACCCTTTCTGACCACTCTACAGTAACCTAACTTAAATATCTCGCATGGATTCTAACACATGGTATTGTAATTCCTTACTTTTCAGCTTCTTTAAAGCTACGTTTAGATCACATTGAACAAATCCTTATTTTTCCAGTGTCTGGTGCTGTTCTTGGCACAGAGCAGGAGCTCAGAAAGGTTGTGTTTGATTTAAGAAGTAAGTATTTTCATGGTATGCAATGTGCTTACGGTACAGCTTCCTTCAATGAGTACATACATCTTGGTCTATGATGTCCTAGAGTTCACAGGTGAGCAGGGGAGACAACAGGCAGTGAGGAGAATTCAAGGTGGAGACATAGGGTTGCAATATTGGTACGCAGAGCCCCATGGGATGAAATAAGTGATAGTATATATGTTTGTGGTTAGGGAAGTGTCATGGATTTCTTCATAGAGTCAGTAGCATTAGTATTATATCAGACTAATGAAGGCGGAATAAATTCTTGGTAGAATTCTTAGACATGGCAAAAAATGGCAAATTAGTCCTGCATTTAATATTCTAGGGAGCTGAGAAAAGGTTCAACATGACTAGAACCCAGACAATGTGGGTTTGGGAGTTGGGTCATGAAGTAGAAGAGGGACAGAAAACCAACACTGAAGATTTTTCATATCATAATTAACATCTTGGTATTACTCATATTTTATGATATTAAATGGTGCAATGCTGGTATCCCCTCAATGGTGGCATTATCTAATTTTATTTTTGTGATTGATATGAAGCTTAATTTCACAACATCTTTTGTATCATTTCAATTTTTTTTTGACATGTACTGAGATTGATGATATAGTCTGGCATACAGTCAATTTGGATAAAGCTTCCAGGTGCACATTTCGCACATGGAAATCTGGGAATATGTTCCATATGCCCATCTAAAGAACACTAAGTCCACTAACTTCAATTTCTACATGCTTGGAGGTTAACAAATACATTTGTAAACAACCCATGATTAATGAGTAAACTACAATGGAAATTAGAATGTATTTAAAATTAAAAATACAATTCATCAAATCTTATGGGGTGGAATTAAAACTATTCTTAGAGAGAAATGTATAATCCTAGATTATATATATTTATATATTATTGTGTATAATATAGAAAAGTTGAGGTTCTCAGTTCTAAGCATTCATCACAAGCTGGAAAAAAGCAGAAAATTAAACACAAAGAAAATAGAACACACAAAATGATAAATATTAGAGGAAGATTTCACAAAATAAAAGACAAACATCGAAAGGATAAATAAAACTAAATTAGATTCTAATAAATGACAAACATACTCAATAAAATCCTAGTACTAGTGTTCAAAAAAGAGAAAAATCGCAACAAAAAAAATACGAAGGCTTAAAAGGGAGTAATCTGTGCAGATCATATGGAAAATTTTTAACATGAAGAAAATATAAATAACATCATGTTGATACAATGAAAATTTAGAGGAAATTCACAAATTTCCAGGCAAATAAAAGTTAGCAAACTGTCTCAAGAAAAATTGAAAAATCTGAATAATGTCATATCTATTAGAGAAATTGAGACCATACTTTAAAACATTCCTACAAAATATTATTGTAGGCTATTTATTTGGTACAAAACTGATGAATCCTACCAAATATTCAAGAAAGAAATAATACACATCTACTCAAACTCTTCCAGAGAATAGGAAAAACAGAAAACTTTTTAACTCACTTTGAGAGACTAGCTTAACATTGGTACCAAAATCTAACAAATTCATTGCTGGAAAGGAAATTACAGTCCACTCTCTTTCTTTGATTAAGTTCATTTATCCTAAAAAAAAATCAAATCAAATCAACCTTCAAAAACTAGCTATATTTTATAAGGAGGACATATCATGACCAAATTAGGTTCATGCAATGTAATTCAGCACACTTCAACGGAAGAAGTAAAAAGTTGATGTTATCTTCAGATGATATTATGGAATAAAGGTAAAGTCCATATAAATTAATGTATTAACTGAGTTTAGTGGTGGCTGAATACAAGGTTAATATACAAAGCTTTGCTTCCATCTACCACTCATAAGGCATTCAAATGTTAAATATTAAAAAATGACATTTACAACATCTTAAAAGTATGAAGGACCTAGAAATAACTTTAATGAGAGTTTCAAAAGATTTCTGTCCATAAAGTTATAGAATGGCATTTACAAAAATAGAGGAAGACTGAAAGAAGTGGAAGGATAAACCAAGTTCATGACTGAACAGACTTCAAATTCTACAGATATGAAAACTGTCCAAACTAATCTACAGCTTCCACAAAATTGCGGTTAAAATGCTGACCTGTTCTGTGGAAATTACAATTGATAAAATTCTTATGGAAATCATAAAGGAAAAACTTAGCTAAGAAAATCTTGAAGACAAAGAATAGAGTGGGAGGACTTACTCTACCTGACATCAAGTATGGTAGCATCACAATAGAGGAGGTTCGTCAAGAGGATAAACAAGAAAATCAACGAAACCAAAAGGTAAGTTCAGATACAGACTGCTTATATAGGGACTCATGTATAGACGACTGATTTACAAGGAAACACTGAGGTGGAGTGGGAAAATGAAAGACTTTTCAATAAACTATGTTGGGTAAATTGGCTGTCTTCATGGAGAAGACAATGACTCGCCACCCCTAACTGACACCATCCACAGAAATCATTATCAGGCAGATTGTAGTACTAAACGTGAAAAGTTAGAGATTTTAAAGGGACTTAAAGAGGAAGGAGCAATGCCCTTGTAGAAGGAAAAAGCATATATTGATACCTACAGGGATGAGTGGGCACGGAACAGTTTCAGAACCACATGAAGATTTGGGAATCTTAAAAATCAGAGCAGAGGTAGTAGAGGTAGGCAAGACCAAGGTTATACAGTCTTTTTGGTCTTCCCAAGAGTCTGTGGGATTTTTTAATGGAGGATAAACATGATCCCACTTACATGTAGAACTATCACTTGTGATGCAGGACAAGGGCAGGGAACCAGAGCAGAAAGTTCTTGTGATAACATAGGAAAGAAGTGACTAAAATCTTAACAGAAGTGGTGGAAGTGAAATCAAGATGAAATGTACTGGAGATCATTTTAGATGGTAGAAAAGGTCTCATTTTGAACCTTCCTGGGAGTGAGGTCTATGACTTGGTCATCTCTGTTTCCCTAGAATGTAGCATATTATCTGCCTCATGGAAGTTCTCCAATTACTGCTTTCTCATTGAATGAATAAATCTTGGCCATAGCTTACAGGCGTATAGCTCAGAGAGACAGGGATGACTTTTGTTTTTTTTCTGAGAAAAAAGTGCTTTCATGAATATGCAAGATAAATACTGAGAAGGATAATAGCTTTGTTTACTTAACTATGAAGAAGATGGGCAGTATTAAATGGTAACGGTTCTCTGCAGAGCATTCTGTTATTTGGTGCCTGGAGCAACAATGGAAGACAATTGGCTAAACTTACCCAATGCCTTCTTTGGGAGCATGCGAATAATAGAGTGACTGAACCTGGGCTGAGGACACTTTGCATCTCTCCCCAGACATGGATCAGTGTGTGAAGTGTCCAGATCATCAGAATGCCAACAGAGACCGAGATCACTGTCTCCAAAAAGCTCAGACCTTTCTGGCTTATGAGGACCCCTTGGGGATGGCACTGGCCTGCACAGCTCTGTGCTTTTCTGTCATAACAGCTGTGGTCCTGGGTGTCTTTGTGAAGCACCAAGAAACTCCCATTGTCAAGGCCAATACTTGGACTCTCAGCTACATCTTGCTCTTCTCCCTCACCCTATTCTCTTTCTCTTCATTGGTCGTGCCAACACAGCCACCTGCATTCTTCAAGAGATCACGTTTGGAGTTGTTTTCACTGTGGCTGTTTCCAGTGTCTTGGCCAAAAATATGATTGTGGTTGTGGCCTTCCAGGTCAGCACACCAGGGAGAAGGATGTGGCAGTGGATGGTGTCAGGGGCACCTAACTTCATCATTCCCATCTGCTCCTTTATCCAGCTGAGTTTCTGTGGGATCTGGCTGGGAACCTCTCCTCCCTTCATTGACACAGATGCACACTCTGAACACGGCCACATCATCATCGTGTGCAACAAGGGCTAGGTCATTAGCTTCTACTGTGTCTTGGGACACCTGGGTTCCTTGGCCCTAGGCAGCTTCACTGTGGCTTTCCTGGCCCAGAACCTGCCTGTCACCTTTAATGAAGCCAAGTTTCTGACGTTCAGCATGCTGGTGTTCTGCAGTTTCTGCGTCATCTTCCTGCCCATCTACCACAGTACCAAGGACAAGGTCATGGTGGCCGTGGAGGTCTGCTCCATCTTGGCCTCCAGTGTGGGGCTATTAGGCTGCATATTTGCTCCCAAGTGCTACGTTATTTTACTAAAGCCAGAGAGAAAACACATCAAAAGTGTTAAGGAATAAAACACATTCAGGGAGAAAATAATTGAAATGTAAGTTATTTTCATATGTCACAAGAACTTGCATACACTTGAAAAATAAACTATCACATTTTTCCAGACCCAATTTAAGTACCAATTAACTTACCTTACATCTCCAGTTAACTATTTGCTTTACGTTTCTTTTGGCTTTGTACAATTTTCCTCGGGCATTCAAATGAACAAATACACCAACATTCATACTAATTCTCCTCTAAAATTATGTGGGAGAGATTGCGAAAATGATCACACATTAGTCCTCTCCCTCGGTCTGTTTGGTCATAGCATCCCACGTTGACTCTGGGTAGACTTGGCCTTGTAACTTGCTTTGTCCAATGGGACATTAGCCAATGACATGAGCAAAGGCTTGAAAAACACTTGCTCATTATTGGTATTTGTCCTTCTCTGGCTGCCCTTGGAAAGCCTGAGACCATCAATATGTGAATGAGTCTAGATAGACTGCACATCTGCATCACTCCAGGTGGCTTCAAATCAACAATCAGGTATGTGAGTAAGTCCGACCAAGACCATCCAATCCCAGCTGAGCCACCAATAGGTCCAGATCAAAATAACTGCCCAGTTAACCCACAGAATCTTGAGAAAACATAAACTGTTCTTATTTGAAGTCACCAAATTTTAAGATGGTTTGTTACACATCAGAAGCTAACTGATACATTATGCTACCATTAAATATGCCCTCTCATTATTTGTGTAATTATCACAGATTTCTATTTCTTTATCCAATATCGTAGACTGGAATATTCTTCTCTAGATTAAGTCTCTGAAAGAAAATCAGATACCATATCATGTTCTACTTTACTTTTTCGCCTTCCTCTTTTCAACTAGACATTTTTCAGCATATATATTAAGATTATCTTCACTAATTTTAAGATAATGCATATTCTTCTATATTCTCATCCACCACTGTTATACGTGGGGGTTTACTATTAATTGTAGCCCTATAATCCATTTGGAATGATTTACTTGTGAATAATGTTAGTTGATGTTCCAGTGTTTTATTTTACAAATGTATAACATTTAGTTTATAAAAAAAAAACACTGCATCATTTTAAAGGTTGATTTGAAGTATATGGATACTGAATAATGTTTGGAAAACTGATATCTTTGAAACACTGTTTTCAGTCACAAGTATAGTATAACTTTCCATTTAATCAGAGCTTTTACAAGCTTTGTATCTCTTTATAATCTTCTTCATATAACTAATGTGTAGTTCCAATTATTTTAACTACTTATCTTAAAGAATTCATTGCTCTTATGAGTGGAATAATTATTTACATGTTCAAACTAATTCTTGCTAATATAACGGTATTTTTGATGTTTCATATAGGAATCTAGCTTCCTTTCTCATTACTCCACTTATTTACCAGTTCTAAACTTTATAAGTTATGTCCCACTAAAATAATAGATTTTCTCTTCTTCTCTAATATTATTTACCTCTTATTATTTGATTCTCATTTTTTAATGACTGTGCTTTCCAGTGCTACACTGAATCACACTAGTGTTTGCCAGGAGCATTTTCTCTTCTTAAGTGTAGTGTAAACCTCAGATAAGTTCCTTGTCAGGGCAGACCAGGCATCTAACAGAGAGAAAGTATAAAAGTGAAGGGGAATCATTTCTAGCTGGAAATCAACAGACTTGATTCTCTTGGCTGTTTGGAGCTGGAGATCTTATGACAATGTGGCCAGCTGAGAATCAGAGTCTCTCTCTAGTCTCAGTAATTAGTCTTGCTCAAACCTTTCAACCTCTTTAGACCTCATTTTCTTGACCTGTAACATGAAGAGTTGGACGAGTCTTTTTCAGTTCTGAAATCCAGTGACAACAAGATACCCTTCACCCACATGCACTTGACAAAAACCAGAGAGAGTTTTTAGTTTTCTTCCGCATCAACATTATTATCCATATCACCACTTAAAGACATGTCAAATATCTACTTTTGCATGACACTGATAAAACAGGTTCCAGACCAAATCGCTGTTCATTGGGATAACAAATCTATAGCTAATTGTTTAGAGGTAAGTATAAAGATGGGCCCTGCTGGAACCAGCAATCAATGGGCCAAAAAAGCTTGCTTTATTTTACAGTGAGGCTTTGGAAACATTTCCTAATACACCAGAATTCTTCTGTACTTAGAAAGTATGAAATAAATGGGATCTTTGAATCCATGGTTACGAGCTAATAAGGACATGATTTTTAAAATTTTGTTAATGATGCCATTTGCCTGCTATGGGGCTGTTCTCTGGTGAGTAAAGAGCAGATGTATTCAAGGCCACTTTCATTCCTTTAATAAATATTTACTCAGCGCCTACCACTTGCTGCAAGATAGCAGTGATCTACCCTAAGAGAATTTACATTCTAGTAGGTTGACACAGACCATAAATAAAAAGAGAATCTTGAGGTGATCAATAAAGTTACATATACGTCAACCTTTTTTCATGCTGGACTATTTTTCACCCTTTCCCTTCTTTGAATGTTTCCCATAACTCTAAGCATGGACTTGAAAACTCAGAAAGCATTGGTCCAAAGTTTCTTCTCACAACACCCCTGTTTCAAAGACGTAGTATTTACCATCTGAGTGTATGTCTCTTTAAGACTAAGTTCCTGTGAATCAGCATTATTTCATCACTTTCTTGAGATGACGGATGATATTATGGAGGGAAAATAAAATATCATATTGAATTTATACTCCAAATGATGTGTCCACTCTAATTGTTTTATATAATGTGGTGTGATTTGGAGCAAGTCAGTAACTCCTTCAGAGACAGTGGTAATAATATCTTGAAAAGCATTCTATAGACATAATATGAAACAAATTATGAGAGACTGCTTTGTAAATTGCAAAGCAATCTATTTAAGCTTATTTTTTCTACCAATATTTTCATTTATCCAATCCATTTTGACTCTATACAACCTGCCTAGACTGAGTTTTATCATTTATTCAACAATAATAATAGGTCAAAATGTTTGACTATTAGAAATTTCATATGGTTCAACTTAATTAATAGGGCATCACAATATTTAATTTGGTTATAATTACAGTTAAATTTCTCATGTTGCCTTACCATGTGCCAGGCATATTCTAGGCATTTGACATGTATTCACACATTTAATCCTCACATCAAAGCTATGGCGACAATACTATTAACCTCTATTGTATGGATGAGGAATATTAGAGGTTATATAAATGTCCAAGGTCACACAGCTTGTACCCAGGCAGTCCACCTCCAAAATCTCATTTAGAGATCCACTAGAGGTCATGGCGCCTACATGGTAAAAGGATCACCCTGGTATCTCTTTGGCCAATAGACCAGAGGGGACTAAGCAAGAAAGCACATGGCTACTGAAATGATCCAGTAAAGTAATTCTGAATACAGGATTTCCTTCCTTTTTAAAGCTGAATAATATTTCATTGTATAGGTGCCCCAGATTTTCTTCATCCTTTCATCCACGGATGCACAATTAGGTAGTTTCCATCTCTTTGCTATTGTGAATAATATTGCAGTGCATTTTGTCAAATGATTTCCTGGCACTTAGGGAGTTTCAAAAAAATATTCTTATACACATTAGTTACTGTAATGAACTACATTTCTAAATGTCTAAAGTTTAAATATTTGTCATTCTACAGAAATACCTTGCCTAATCATGATTTGTGTTGTTATCAGTTCATGAATGATCTAAGAATTTTGTACAAAAATTTGTTATAATGGCTTTTTTTTTTCATGTATTCAGGAACCTGGCATAATATGGGTATTCCCTGATTCTTGATTTTTAGTAGAATTTTCTAGTTAGCCTTTAGGATAGGAAGTATCTTCCTAGATGTGAGGCAGAGAGCAGAAAAATAATAAAAATGATAGTTATATTTAATTATATCAAAAGGATATAAAACTGTCGCTTTGCTAAATTGTTTGTACACACCCTTTGCTTATTTGTAAGAAAGGCACATATCATTTTATTAATGATAAGAAAATTCAATAAACAATTTTATTATAAAACAATATCTATTGAGAATTTATATGAAAATTTTAGCAATATGCTGTCACCAATTTCCTCATCTGCAAAATGGAGATAAATAATACCATCTTCCTTATGGGTTGCTGTGAAAATAATCAAGAGTAATTTACGTAAAATGCTTATCACCATGTTGGTGGGAAAGTGATGCCCCATTCATTTTTCCGCCGGGATGATGACAGCTTTTTTTACGCTTGAAGTCTATAGGTTTCAAAATATGTTCTACTCTGTAAAGTGAATCCTTTTACAAACTCTTTGTAGAGTTAGATGATCCCTTTGGAATACAAATTCAGGCTCCCGTGTGTGTGTGTCTATACGCACATCTCTCAAATAATACTTCAAGCCTTATATTGAAAAGCTACCTTCCCCACTCTTGACTCTGGTTCCAAATACAACTTCTTTAATTTTCTGGTTGAAAATCTATATTTCTAAATTAGCTACTCATACAGCATTTTCATTTTTCAGCTTTTGACTCTTTATACTTTCTTTCTTCCCTGAAACAATCAGCATGAAGAGTTCTTACATATGTTAAAAACATAATTCCCCTTGGCGAATATAACTATTTAGTGAATTAGGATAAATCAAAATTCAATGTCTACTGTTTTATAAATGTTTACCATTTTATAGCATATGAATCTTATCCAGAGATGTGCTACATCAGATTTTATGAATACATTTTCTTGCTCACTTTTTCCTTTGACCTTTTAAATGGGAAAATTCTCTTGTTTCTTTGTTGTCTTCCTCTGGATTCATCACTGGTTCATCTCCTTCCACAGGAAATTCAAATCTCTTTCCAGCAACATCTGATGCATGAGACAATTCATGGGCTTCAGGTTTTGCTTGGGGACATCCCTCTTGGTCTTGAACATATACACAGGCCCACATATGCACAGTATGTCTGGAAGGATAGAGGAGAAAAGGACATTTATCTCTGTACAAAAGGACTGGGAGACAGTGGTAGAGTGAGAATATTTTACTGACTTTGCACCACTCTTTCAAGTTTTCCTATACGTGTATCTACGACCTAGTGGCCTCCCTCCCCCCAGATTTTTAAAATTAAAATAGCGTTATATCCTGATCTACTGGCTTGGGACAGCAAGTTGTAGAGAAATGTGAATATATGATCCAATTTTTAAACGAAATTAAGAAAAGCAGACCCGCACAAAAAATTTATAATTTCAAATATGGGCACATCATTCTATGAGTCTGTGTAAAAGTGGGGAAAGGAATGAAGAAAAGCTGTTCAACATCCAGCTACCTGTACAGTTAGGGGTCCAGGGAAAGCCGCACCTCAGGCCCGGCCCTTTTTAGCTCATTTCCTCCCCCTGTGAATTCGGCCTGACTTATTCCAGCCCGAGCCCCGCCTCTTCCTGCCCATGGAACTGGTCTCCGACCACAACGTTCGGGCCTGGCTCTGTCCACAGCCTGGTCTCCGCCCACACCCTTGTCCCCACCCACTAGAGTTGGTCCTTGTCGCTGGTGCTGACCCAGCCCGCGACTCGGCCTCTAACTCACTCTAGAAACTAGATACCTCCCCTGAGTCTGGGGTGCGTGGCCCCTCCCCGCCCCGCACGCCGCCTCAACCCGGAGCCCCCAAACGTCCGTCCTCCCCGAACTTCCATCCTCCCCAATGCCCGCCCGAGACCTGAAGCGGAAGGGCGGGCGGCACCGTGGATCGAGCGGGGGGCTTCGTGGTGTGTTCCGTCTTCTAGGCGCAGATCGGTTTCTCGTGGACATTTGGTCTCAGGGGCGGGGCGCGGTGAGCGGCGGGCGGTGCCGGCTCGGGTAGGGGTCCAGGGAGGTACCTGGGCTGCAGGCAGCCCCGTCAGGGCCCGGCGTCCCTCCGTCCCCCCGCAGCCCCGTTTCCCCAGGGCTGTTTGCTCAGGGTCCCCGAGGCTGCTGTTTAATCCAGGCTCCGGGCGCCGCCGTCCCCTCCTCAGAGTCCCCGTCACTGTCCTCCCTGTGATTTTGTTCCCAGAGGGCTTATCAGCCTCTGCAGGCGGTGTTTGGGTTGTTACAAATGGGGGCGCTCCTGGCGTCAAGAGGGAGAGGCAGGAACGCTGCTCAGCATCCTCCAGGGCCCAGGACAGCCCGACAGAGATTTAGCCGGCCCAAATGTCAGTGGTGCTAAGGTTGAGAGACCTGTTCCAGGGCCTGAAAATCTCCTGAGCCCTGAGTGACGTGTGGAAATTGTTGACAAGTCAGCGAGTCACTAACAGGGTCTCTAAATACAAGCTGGTTTAAAGGGTCGAGTCACCAAAAAGTCTCTGTCCAGCCAAGTGAGTTGAGCGACTCAAGTGCACACAGCACGAAGCTGCTTTCTCCCATCTCGGGGAACAGGTGGTTGGATAGGAATCGGGAAAATCCTGTCACAGCCTACAGTTACAGTTAAATCAGCAAATACCAAAAAAGAAGAGTGAATGGGGTGGCCTTTCCATCCAACACCCTATTTAAGGCCTCAAAAGTTTGTTTGCCTTTTTTCTCCCCCCTCAGACACGAAAAGCATCCGTGGAGCTCAACTTTGAGGTGAAATCAGTCTCAGGGTCCACCTGTCTTCGCTGATCCATGGATTTCTGTGTGACCAGGTGAGTACCCTGTGGACTTGGTACCAAGAAGTTCCGGCAGCCTCCGCTGTGCAGAAGACCTGTCACTGGAGTTTCCTGGGCTCGTGTTTTCACCACATGGACTCAATGAGAGTGAGGGTATCTTGAGAAAAATTATTGATGTCTGATGGATTATATTCAAGGGAAAGATGGTAAACTGTGTGTGGTTTTGTGTGGTAAATATTTCAGTAAGTACAGATATATGCAAATAAGAACATATGAAACAAACCTAAATAACTGCAAATGTGTATTATAGTAGAAAATATAGATTTACTTGCATTGCATAATACTCAAAAGTCAGGATTTATATATATTATAAATACAGAAATGTTTTGCATGTGTATGTAGTATTAGAAGACATCCGATTAAATAATACCAGGGATACTCAGCAACATTCCTTAGAACCATTCAAATTGACTTCTAAAGTCCTATAAATCCTCCACAAAAATTTCAAATAGAGGAGAATTCAGGGAAAAAGGTGATTGGAACTTCTTTGTATTAATAACAAATTTAAAAGTGAATTTGCCAGTAGCCAGATTTACTTTGAGCATATTTTTCTTTATGACATTTCAAATCATTTAGAGGAATACTAAGCAACACTGTAGAGTGAAGGGAAAGGCACAAGTCTCCAAAAAGACTGTCTTCACCACCTTGCCTTCTAAAGGGAATTAACTTTGTTTCTTGAAACTTTTCTAAAATAACGTTCTGGTGATTCACGTTGCAGAGAATCTTGTTAAGTAATTTTGTATTTAGTCATTGAATTCTACTAATTGTGTGTGTGTGTGCCTTTTTCATTCTAACTTTCTTGTGACATTCTTGAGGGGAATGTGTGCTTGTCATGCAATAGATAGTCTCTGAGTGTATAATTTATGGTGACCAAACATCCTCGTTTTTTCAGGACAGAGGGGATTTCCAGGACACAGGACGTATAGTGTTCAAACTAGGGCAGTCCTAGACAAACTGGGATGGTTCCTCATCTCATGAGCCAGGCCCTGGGCCACATGCATGGGGACCTGGAGAACCAGAGAGACCTTGTCCCACCTCCATGGAATTTATATTGTATTTGGGAATTTGGATTTTAGACAGTTAATGATGAGAGTGATGTGGGAGTTTGTCACAAGGGGAATCAACCTGAGGTACCAGGGAAGTCCTCTTGAGAAGGACTGATATTTAGCTTGAGAGCTAGAGTTGGGACTGGATTTAGCTAGTTGGAGTGTTAGACTGGAGTGAGGGTGTGTGAGTGTGTTCAAGAGAGCGTTTCCGGCAGAGGGACCCGCATGAGGACACCCCTGAAGCAGAGAGCCTGGTGTGTCCGTGAACCGAGAAGAGGGATGGCTGAGCCGAGTCAACAGAAGGGGAGGGGTGTGAGCCACACCGACGAGGGGGAAACAGGCTGGACCAGATCAGGGGTGACATGGGACTCTGTTCTAAGACCAGTGGGAAGACTCTGGAGAGATGCGAGTAGAAGGATGATGTAATTAGCGTTTGGTCTAAGCACCAGGGTTAAAATGGACTTCACGGTTAAGAACGAAGACTTAAGAGGCAAGATAGGAGGTGCTGGCAATAAGATTAGGAATAAGATGATTGTTCCCTAGGCCTGGGTGATGGCTGTGGAGTAGGAAATAAGTAGAAAGAAAATACCTTGGAGTGTAGAACTGAGAGAACGTAACGGTACTTTCTTGCCTGTGTCGGGGGAAGAGGGAGAATCTCCCTCTGCCCTTTCCCTTAAGGTTCTTCTGGCTGGCCAAATAATCAATGAGACAGGTTAGTAGGAGAAAATAATACCAAGTTTAATAACATGTATACATGGGAGAAAGCAGGGACACTGCGTTTCTCAACACAATAGCAGAAATTCTCGTCTTAAATATCATTTTTAGCCAATGACAAAGAAGCATTTTGGGGGTGGGGGGAGTCAGTTACAGGAGATTACCACTAAAGCGCAGTAAACAAGAGTAAGGTTTATTATGTAGCTCAAGGCCTCACCTTCTACATTGATAAGTCACTAGAAATGAGCTCATCCCCCTCTCTTCTCTAAACAGAGAGGGAGATATCTTTACAAATGGAGATTTCCCTTATAAATGTAAATGATTGTCTGGCAACTCTTCGCAGGGTCATCCAGAGAATGTGGCCAGAGAGATAGAACTTCTGATAAGAGGGGCTTGTCGGTGCCTTTCCTATTATAATATTTACCCGACGTTATCTTTGCAGCCATCATGATAGATCTGTTCTAGGAAGGAGCCACCGTGTCAAATTTTTTAGGCAGTTAGTGGGGGAGGTTAAATGTCCCTAGAGAAAACAACCAAGGTAAAGAGATAGATTTCAGGGTGGCCAAATCTTGATCTCCCACACCTGCATGTGCCAGATGTCACAGGGAACTGACTGTGCTCCTTGCTGCTGTCCGTGCAGACCTGCAGGTGTCCCCTTGCCCAGGTCTGTGTGTTCACCCCTCTTTGCCACTCACATGCCCCCCTCTACATCCTAAAGGAAGTCAGGCCTTACTTGTGAGGGGGTTGTCTCACACGGGAGACACCTAGAAGAGCCCCTGCAGGCATCAGAGCAGCCATTTCAGCATCTCCCTCAGCCTCCTCCCTTCCCCTCTCTCGCCTTCCACACCCAGAAGGACCCCTGCTCAGTATTCCACATCCCAATGTTCTTACTCCCCCAGGATTGAGAAGGGTGGGGCAGCCACTGGGGTGGACATCATCTGCAACTTCCACTCTGACCCCCGCAGGTCCGGGGCTGGACAGAGAGTGACTCTACTGGGAGTTGAGCCATGAGACCCAGGGCGTCTCCCACCTGGGTTCCTTCACCCTGGACGGGGACAGTCTCTAGGTCACTGGTGAGGGGCTGTGCTACAGCCATGCTGTCTCTCCCAGTCAGAGTTCTGTGTTGCCTCCTTTGCTCTAAAGTGACCTGTGATCCATCTCTCTATCCTCCCAGTCTGGGTTCAGTCTTGGAATCACTGTGTGATCACTGGGTCCAGCCACCTTCCATCTCATTGCCTCCCCCCTGAACACCCCTCCCTTGTTCCCCTCTGCTTTCCCCTCTGCTTTTCACACAAAGTTCCCTACATCCACCCTCTCCTTAATCCTTTATGATCACCCCAACTCTTGCTCAGCTCCTCTCGCCTTCTCGCCACAGGTTACACCTATGGAGCCGTGGCCGCGACTACAACCAGTGAGTATTCCTGGCCCTGATCTCCTGGATCCTGTCCGCATTTGGGGTTGAGGAGCACATGTTCTCCTACACCTGCTGTCCTTGGTGAGGGAAGGACCTGGAAGGCCCCTAATTCATCCCTTCTCTCCCTCCCGTGTTCTGGTGGAGAGTCTCAGCCCAGGGTGAGAAAGCCTTAGACAGAGACATGTTCTCCACCACATTCTGACCCCATGTGATTTTCACTTTAACTCTGCTAAAGTGCCACCCTTGGTCCTCCTTTTCCACGTATCCCATCCATCTGTCCAGTTTTCTGCTCATCCATCTGTCTCTCATCCTAGTTCAGTCTCTCTTGTTCACCTATTTCTTTCTCTTGGGCTCCTCTCATCCACAGGCTTGCTCATCTCTCTACTCACACAGTCACCCGTCTCCTCATTCTCATTTATGCTTCATCTGTGAATGGTGGTCTTGGGACAGCCACTGCTGGAGCCCGGGTGAGCCTGGGGGCTCCTCCCACTCTATCCCTCCCTGAAGACAGCCATCGCCACAGCTCCCGAGCCAGCCACCACGTCCCTGCATACTTGATCATCCCCTGTGCCACGAGAAGCCACCACAGGTATCTGGGGGCACCTTTTCTTTACCAAGAGAAGCTCTCTGGCCCCACTCCTCCACCAGCCAGTTGTGATCCAGGAGCTGAGAAGCCAGGGTGTGAAATTCTGGTTTTAGGGCAATCATTCTGATCACAAATATTATACCAACGATTTATTCTAAGGCCAGCACTCAGAGAGCCCCTAGTCTTGTGAAATTAACACACCACTATAATACAATGTGGGATGTTTCGAGGAGTGACACCTGGCATAATTTGGAGGGGAAGAGCTTGCTAGAGACTGTTTCACCACAATGGAGTCTTTAAGAATGTGTAGGAGGGACCCTGGTAAATAGAGGATGAAAGGTTTTCCTGGCAGAGTGGATTCCATGAGCAAAGGCTCCAGCCAGAAACAACATGCCGTAAGGGGAGAATTTAAATGAATTTGGGTTGCGTGAAGCATGAATTTTAACCCGCAGTAGATGGATAAAATGAGACTGAAAGTTCAGCAGGAGCCAGATTGACTAGAGCCTTGAGTGCCAGGTCAAGGAGGTTGAACTAAACCCTGAAGGCCATAGGGAGCCATGGGTGGTACTAGAGCAGTGGTGGCCTTAGTGAGGTATTCATTTCTGAAATTTCTTCTAGTGGTCCATGTATAACATCCTTTAGATAGAACATCCAGTGAGCCTGCTGGGGTGTTGGTCTGAGTGAAGGAAGTTAAGACTTGAGCTGTGACCGGGATGGAGTGTATGTGAGGACCAGTGTGCAACTGGAATTGGTGTTACTGGGAGGAAGGAGGAGCTGAGCATATATGCTGGTTCTGACTTGGGTGACCACATGGGTGGTTGGTGGTGCCACTGGGACAGAAGAGGACAGATTATAATGAGTGCAGGACTCTGGTATAGTCTTAGGCCAGCTCTCAGTGATGGCCATCGCTCTACATCTCATCTTGCAGCTTTGGGGCACAACCTGAAGACCCTCAGATTCAACATCACCCTCTCCACCCTCCGGTATTCATCAGACAGGAGCAACAGCTCAGCCACGTTCAACTCCACTGAGAGGGTCCTGCAGAGCCTGGTAAGGCCCTGGTTCCAGCAGCTCCTGGTGGGTTAAATCCCACCCAGCCCCTCCCCCAAGCCCTGTCCCTCCTGCTCCTCCTCCTCCTTCCTCCCCAGCTGGATCCTTGTTTAAGAAGAGCAGCCTGGGCCCATTCTACTCGAGCTGCAGACTGGTCTCCCTCAGGTGTGACCCTCCCCTGAGCACTTGCCCCTAATGACCACTTTTGTGACCACCCCTCTTTGTCTCCCCACTGTCCTCCCATTTCCTCCTTCCAGTTCTGGCCCCCACCCCCAGAGGTTTCAGGACGTCTCTCTAAATTCCCCACATTCCTCTCTCCCCAGGCCTGAGAAGGATGGGGCAGCAACCAGTGTGACGCCGTCTGCACCCACCACCCTGATCCCGTGGGCCATCATGCCTCTGTGTTGGGAGCGGAGAGTCTCCACCTGTCTGCTCTTCCTCTCGGTGGCTCCTGGCTATGCAGCCCAGAGTTTATCCATCCAGAGAGAGCACCAGCTACATTTCCACATCATCGTCGGGAACCTCAGCAACCTGGAGCCCACATCCTTGGAGTACACCGCCCTGCTGAGACACACCCATGACCATGTGGAATCTCCCCTCTCACTTCTCTCTTGGTCCTGAGGGCAGAGTCATTCCTCTGTCTGACTTACATCTGTTACATGATTGTTTCAACCCTTCACTTTCCCTGCGTGTCTGGGTACTCTTAGTGTCCAGAAGTGATGTTCTAGCTGCCTTGCCCATTTCTGACATGGTTAAACTGAAGCTCAGAAAGGGGAGTATTGTGCCTAGGGTCACACAGTGAGTTAGGGGCAGAGCCAGGTTATGATATCAGGTCTCCCTTGCCCCAAGGTCTGTGAGCTACAAGTAGGGGGACCTGCACCCCTCCCCCCATGCCCACTGGGTGCTGTGTGTCCTACCCTCCTCGAGTTTATGTTGTAGCTGGCAATAACAAGAATAGAGAATTGAAACTTATCAATTATTTGATGTGAACAAACTCATACTTGCAGGAGGAAATCAGAGAAGACTTCCTGCAGGAAATTACATAGTAGGTTAATCCTAGAAAATGAATATTAAGCAAATAGATAAAGGAGAAGGGGATGATGTGTTTCTAGGCACGGAAGAACACTTTTGTGTTGGATTTTACAAATTTAGAGAGATCCCGTAGGCTTGCCAACAGTGATGACCCATTCTGCCCCCGGCTGTCATAAGAAAGTCCAGCCCAAATTCAGTCCACTGTGCCCAGAGGTATGAATTTGGTTTAATTTATTACACTTTTGTTCTGTGATAATGGTCTTGTGTTTTGTAGCAAAGTGTGCTCACTTTTTAGAGATGGAGCTAAAATAGTGTGAAACATCATGATGTCTACTTTGTTTTAATATTTCATTGAAAACATGGGATGAATCAAGGGTGGCAAGTGTTAATTTATACATTGATGCAATATTGTTTTAATTAGATGGAATAT
The DNA here is from genome assembly GCF_020826845.1 of Diceros bicornis minor. Classification (NCBI taxonomy): domain Eukaryota; kingdom Metazoa; phylum Chordata; class Mammalia; order Perissodactyla; family Rhinocerotidae; genus Diceros; species Diceros bicornis. The sequence goes on from NW_026691656.1 coordinate 1,106,164, forward strand.
ACATTGTTAAATCTAGATCATGGATGTTTATGAGACTGTTCCCTTTATTTTTCTCTGTCTAAAAAGTTTTATTAAAAAGAGTGAAACGCACTCACATGCACTCTCCATTTCATTCACTTCCAGAATATTCTCCCAACAGAGATGATGCCTTGACTGAGAAGCCAGGTAAACCTGCAGGAAGCCTCAGCCCATGGTAGGGGGAGTTTATCTTGATGCTGTTCCTCATCGAAAAGAACCATGCACACAGGTTCTTGGATGATGAGGAAAGTTGGCCAAAACTTGTCAAGGACGCTTGAGGCACAGTGGGGTCACCAGGAGCCCTGGGGTGATGACAGGACGTGGCTCATCCCACCACATGTCTCCCCAGACCTCCCCTTATGGGGCCTCATCCTCATCTGCTTGGCGGGACTCCTGGTGCTCATCACAGACCAGATCTGCTGTGTCCTGGTAAGCCATGATTTGTTGCTTGTCTACTTACTAGTGGGTTGTAAGAGCTCTTCATATATTATAAACACATGTCCTCTTCTAGGGATATGTTTTGTAGATGTTTTCTCCCAATCTGTGCGTGGCTTGCCTTCTCCTTCACCACATGAGTCATTGGGGAAATGTAAGTGACAGTCATCATGAGATTCCACCACACTTGGAAATGGCTAAAATTAAAAAGACTGACTATAGCAAGTGTTGTTGAAGATGTCAAGTCACTGAAACTCTCATCGAGTGCTGGTGAAAAATAGCTTGGATGCGTCTTTAAAAATTACTTACGTGTACCCAGCAATTCCTCTCCTAGGAATCCATCCAAGGGAAATAAACACATATTTCTATACACAGACTTGTACACACGTGTTGATAACAACCTATTTATAGTAGATAAAAATGGAAAACAACCCAAATGTCCATCTACGGGTGAACGGATACACAAAGTGTGGTTTATCCCCACAGTGAGATACTATTCAACCATAAAGAGGAATGAATTATTTTTTTTCTTTTTTAATTGTTCTATTGAAATTATAAAGGGTTTTAACATTGTGTAATTTCGGGTGTTCATTATTATTTGTGAATTTCTGTATAAACTGCATCGTGCTTACCAGCGGTAGACTAACTTTTATCCATCACCATGCATATGTGCACCTTTAACTCTTTCACTCAACACCCAGCCCCCTTCCCCTCTGGTAACCACTAATCTGTTCTCTTTATCCCTGTGTATGTTTATCTTCTACATATGAGTGAAATAATGCTAAGTGTCTTTGTCTGGCTTATTTCGTTTATCATCATACCCTCAAGGTCCATCCAGGTTGTTGCAAACAGGACGATCTTGTCTTTTTTTCTGGCTGAGTAGTAGTCCATTGTATATAATACATACCACATTTTCTTTATCTGTTCATCTGCAGCAGGGCACTTGGATTGCTTCCATGTCTTAGCTATTGTGAATAAAGCCACAGTGAACACAGGGGTGCATAAATCTCTTTGAATTGTTGATTTCAATTTCTTTGGATAAATACCCAGTAGTGGGATAGCTGGAAGGTATGGTATTTCTATTTTTAATTTTTTGAGAAATATCCATACTGTTTTCCCTGGTGGTTGCACCAGATTGCATTCCCACCAGCACTGTGTGAGGGTGACCTTTTCTCCTTATCCTCTCCAACATTTGTTATTTTTTGTCTTGGGATTTATAGCCATTCTGACAGGTGTAAGGTGATCTCATATTGTAGTTTTGATTTGAATATCCCTAATAATTAGTGATGATATATATCTTTTCATGTGTCTGTTGGCCTTCTGTATATCTTCTTTGGAAAAAAGTCTGTTCATATCCTCTGCCCATTTTTAGATTGGATTACCTGTTTTTTTGTTGTTAGGTTGTATATGTTTTTTATATATTTAGGAGATTAACCCCTTGTCAGATATATGATTTGCAAATATTTTCTCCCAGTTAGTGGGCTGTCTTTTCGTTTTTTTTTTTTTTTTGTGAGGAAGATCAGCCCTGAGCTAAGATCTGTGCTAATCTGCCTCTTTTTCTCTGAGGAAGACCGGCTCTGAGCTAACATCAATTGCCAACCCTCCTCTTTTATTTTTCCCTCCAAAGTCCCAGTTGATAGTTTTATGTCATAGTTGCACATCCTTCTAGTTGCTGTATGTGGGACACGGCCTCAGCATGGCCGATCAAGCGGTGCGTCTGTGCGCGTCTGGGATCCGAACCTGGGCAGCCAGTAGCGGTTCACGTGCACTTAACCACTAAACCACGGGGCCGGCACTGTCTTTTTGTTTTGTTCATCATTTCCTTTTCCTTGAAGAAGCCTTTTAGTCTCATGTAGTCCCATTTGTATATTTTTTCTTTTCTTTCCCTTGCCTGAGTAGACATGGTATTGGAAAAGATGCTACTAAGACCGATGTCAAAAACTGTACTGTGTATATTTTCTTCTAGAAGTTTTATTGTTTCAAGTGTTAAAGTCAAGTCTTTTATCCATTTCAATTTAATTTTTGTGTACGGTGGAAGATAATGATCTACTTTCATTCTTTTGCATGTGGCTGTCCAGTTTTCCCAACAGGATTTATTGAAGAGACATTCCTTTCTCCATTGTATGATCTTGGATCCTTTGTCAGAGATTAACTGACCACAGACGTGTGGTTTTCTTTCTGAGCTTTCAGTTCTGTTCCATTGATCTATGAGTCTGCTTTTGTGCCAAAACCATGCCATTTTGATTACTATAGCTATGTAATATATTTTCAAGTTAGGATTGTGATGCCTTCTGCTTTGCTCTTTCTTCTCAAGATTGCTTTGTCTGTTCAAGGTCTTTTGTTATTCCATATACGTTTTAGGATTCTGTGTTCTATTTCTATGAAGAATGTCATTGGGATTCTGATTGGGATTGCATTGAATCTGTAGATTACTTTAGGTAATATGGACATTTTAACTGTGTTTATTCTTCCAATCCATGTGCATGGAATATCTTTCCATTACTTCAGGTCATCACTGATTTCTTGCAATAATATCTTATAGTTTTCATTGTATAGGTCTTTAACCTCTTTGGTTAAATTTATCCGTAGACACTTTTTTCTTTTTGTTGCAATTGTAAATGGGATTGTATTCTTGAGTTCTCTTTCTGTTAGTTCATTATTAGAGTATAGAAATGCAACTGATTTTTGTAAGATGATTTTGTACGCTGCAACTTTGCTGTAGTGGTTGATTATTTCTAATAGTTTTGTGATGGATTATTTAGGGTTTTCTATATTTACAATCATGTCATCTGCAAACAGCAAGAGTTTCATTTCTTCCTTTCTAATTTGGATTCCTTTTATTTCTTTTTCCAGCCTAATTGCTCTGGCCAAAACGTCAAGTACTATGTTGAATGGGAGTGGCAAGAGTGGGCACATTTGTCTTCTTCCTGTTCTCAGAGGAATGGCTTTCAGTTTTTCACCATTAAATATGATGTTGGCTGTGTGTTTGTGATATATGGCCTTTATTGTGTTGAGGTACGTTCCTTCTATACTCATTTTATTGAGAGTTTTTATCATAAATGGATGTTGGATCTTGTCAAATCCTTTCTTTGCATCTGTGGAGAGGATCATATGATTTTTATTCCTCATTTTGTTAATGTGGTGTATCACATTGATTGATTTGCAGAAGTTGAACCATCCCTGTATCCGTGGTATAAATTCCACTTGATCATGGGATATGATCCTTGTAATATATTGCTGTGTTCGATTTGCTGATATTTAGTTGAGGATTTTTGCATCTGTGTTCATCAGCGATATTGGCCTGTAATATTCCTTCTTTGTGCTATCCTTGTCTGCTTTTGCTGTCATGGTGATGTTGACCTCATAGAATGAATTAGGAAGTGTTCCATCTTCTTCAACTGTTCGGAATAGTTTGAGAAGCATAGGTATTAAATCTTGTTTGAATATTTGGTAGAATTCTCCAGAGAAGACATCTGGTCCTGGACTTTTGTTATTTGGGAGGTTTTTGATGACAATTTCATTCTCTTTACTTGTGATTGGTCTGTTCATTTTCTATATTTCTTCTTGATTCAGTTTTGGGAGGTTGTGTGAATCTAAGAATTTATCTATTTTTTTTTAAGGTATCCACTTTGGTGGTATGCAAGTTGTTCAGTGTATTCTCTTATTTTCCTTTGGATTTCTGTGGTATCTGTTGTAATTTCTCCTCTTTCATTTCTAATTTTATGTCTTTGAGCCTTCTCTCTTTTTTTCTTAGTAAGTCTGGCTAAGAGTCTGTCAATTTTGTTTCAGTCTTCTCAAATAACCAACTCTTTGTTTCATTGATCCTTTCTCCTCTTTTTTTAGTCTCTATTTCATTTATTTCTGCTCTAATTTTTATTATTTACCTCATTCTGCTGACTTTGAGCTTCATTTATTCTTCATTTTCTGGTTCTATTAGGTGTAGTTTAAGGTTACTTATTTGGTATTTTGCTTGTTTGTTGAGCTGTGCTTGTATTGCTATGAATTTCCTTTTTAGAACTGCTTTTGCTGCATCCCATAAGAGTTGTTTTGTTGTCTTTTCATTTTTGTTTGTCTTCAGGTATTTTTTGATTTCTCCTTTGATTTGTTCATTGATCCAATTGTTCTTCAGTCATGTGTTCTTTAGTCTCCACATATTTGTGACTTCCCTATCTTTTTTCTCATAGTTGATTTCAAGTGTCATAACATTGTGGTGAGAAAAGAAGCTTGATATGATTTCAATCTTAAATTTATTCAGGCTTGCCTTGTTTCACAACATATGGTCTATCTTTGCGACTGTTCCATGTACACTTAAGAAGAATGTGTATTCTGCTGTTTTGGGAGGGTATGCTCTATGTATATCGATTAAGTCATCTGATCATATGTTTCATTTAATTCCACTACTGACTTGTTGCCTTTTTCTGCATGATCTATCCATGGATGTAAGTGAGGTCTTCAGGTCCCCTGCTATTATTGTGTTGCTGTTAATTTCTCCCTGTGGGTCTATTAATAGTTGCTTTATATTCTTTTGTGCTGCTGTGTTAGGTGCATACATCTTTATAAGTTTTATGTCCTCTTGGTGGAAAGTCCCCTTTATCATTATATACCAACCCTCTTTGTCTCTCATAGTCTTTTTTATCTTGAAGTCTGCTTTGTCTGATATAAGTATGGCAACACCTACTTTCTTTTATGTGCCATTTGCTTGGAGTATTGTCTCCCATCCCTTCATTCTGAGCCTGTTTGTTTGTAGAGCTGAGATGTGTTTCCTGGAGGCAGCATATTGTTGGGTCTTGTTTTCTAATCCACCGCACCACTCTGTGTCTGTTGATTGGAGAATTCAATCGATTTACATTTAGAGTGATTAGTGATACTTGAGGGCTTAATCCCAACTAATCTATATTTCCATTGTTTCTCTTCCTTTGTGTTTCTGACTACCATTTCACTTTGGGGGTTTTCTGTGGAGGTTTTCTCTTTTTTTATGATCTATGGCTGTGTTCTGACTTTTTCTTTGCTGGTTACTGTGAGGTTTGTATGAAGATCTCATAGATGAGATAGTCCATCTTCTGAAGGCCTCTTATCTCCATTAGTCTAAGCAGGTTCCATCCCTTTCCTCTTCTCCTTATGAGTTACTGTTGTCACATGTTATTCATTTTTGTGTTGTGCGTTTGTGACTAAGTTGAAGTGTTTATAGTTACTTTTGATGCTTTCCTTCCCTTCTTCTTCTAAGTTATAATTAAGTATTTGCTACCCTGTTGTGAAACAAAGCTGTAGCTTTCTGATTTTGTCTTTCTATTTATCTCTTTGCTCAAAGCTTTGTAGACATTTGCCTTCTTTTTGTTTCAGGTATGAGGACGTTCTTGATCATTGCTTGTATGGGAGATCTAGTGCTGTTGAACTCTCTCAGCCTTTGTTTATCTGGGAAAAATTCTATTTCTCCATTGTATCATAAGGATCATTTCACTGGATAGCGTATTCTTGGCTGATACAGTATTTGTACTATATCATTCCATTCTTTCCTTGCCTGTTAAGTTTCTGCCAAGAAATATGCTGAAAGCCTGATAGGGGTTCCTTTGTAGGTTATTTTCTTCTGTCTTGCTTCCCTTAATATTTTTTCTTTTTCATTAGCTTTTACCAATTTTACTATTATACGCCTTGGAGAAGGTCTTTTAGCATTGATGTTATTAGGCATTCTCTTGGCTTCATGTACTTGTAAGTCCGGTTCTTCCCCAGGTTTGGGAAGTTCTCAGCTGTTTTTTTTTGAACAAGCTCTCTGCTCCTTTCTCCCTCTTTTCTCCCTCTGGAATACATATAATTTTTATGTTGCTTTTATAATTGATTCATATATTTCTACAAGAATTCCTTCCTTTTTTAAAAATTAGAGTTCTCTCTCCTGGTCCACTTGAAGTGTTTCTATTTTTCGATCCTCTAAATCACTAATTCTTTCATCCATAATATCAGCTCTATTTTTTAAGGATTCTAGATTCTTTTTTATCTTTTTAATTATGTTATTCATCTCCAGAATTTCTGCTTGTTTTTTTTAATAGTTTCAGTCTCTTTGATGAAGTATTCCTTTTCCTCATTAATTTTATTCTTGAGTTCATCAAACTGTCTGAACACTCTTGTAATTTGGTGAGTTTCTTTATGACAGTTATTTTGAACTCTGTCATTTAATTTGTAAATTTCTGTGACTTCAAGTTTGGTTTCTGGAGATTTGTCATTTCCTTCTGCTCTGAATTGTTACTGTAGTTTCTTATGCTGTTTGATGAACTAAACTCTTGCCTGTGTATTTGTGGTAGTACCAGCTCGCAGATTCCACCTGCTACCGCTATGGGGAAAGCATGAGCTGTGTTTCTGATACCACCCCATATGCTGGAAGTTGCGTGGGTACAGTGGGTGTTCCACTCGCTGGGAAAGCATTCCCACTGGGTTCAGAGCTGCCGCCACATGGAGGCACGTACACAGTTGTGAGACCGCAGCACTACTATGGGTATTTGTGTCACCTACGGAAGCAGATATGTGCACGTATATCTGCTGCTGCTTTTTCTTATGCTCATGCCAGTCTCTGTGCTTGGTGCATGGGGCTTCTTCATGGGTTCTGAGCATTGGCCAATCATTGGGACTGCAGTGACATGGTGTGCTTTCCAACCATCCAGGAAAGCATTCATGTGCAGGTCCATGGCTGCCCCCAACCCTTCCCAGAATTGCACCAAGGCGCATTCCGACTTTGGGGGATGCAGCATTACTATTGTCTCTCACAGCAACATGGAAAGTGCTCGGGCGTGTGCACAGTGCTGCCAGGGAAGTGTTGGGGATATGAATGAATTCATAGTACATGCAATGACAAGCATAAATGTCAAAATAATTATGCTGAGTGAAAGAAACCAGTAAAAAATGAGTACATACTATATGATCCCATTTATAATCATTTTTGTAAAATACAGGAAAATCTATAGGGACATATACCAGATCACTCGTTGCCTGGGAATGAGAATGTGTTGGCAAACGGCAGGGAAGGAGGAATTAAAATGAGCATGAGGAAATTTGGGGAAGATAGTGTTCCTTTTCTTGATTGTGGTGATGGTTCAATAAGTTATAATCAAAATGTATCAAATTGTTCACTTTAAATGTATGCAGTTTTCTGTATGTCGTGAATACCTCAATTAAGCTAGAACATGTAGGGGAAAGAGAGAGAGAGAGAGACCCAAACGAGGGAAAAGGGAAGGAAAGAAGGACTGAGGGTGAAAATTAAGTGGAAAAAAGGAAGAGGGAGACACAGGAGGCATCGGGTCTCTGTGGCTTTGGCATCTCCTTCCCCTGGAGTCTCCCATACTGGGCAGCTGACTGGACCATTCTGATGTGCTCTCCACACCTCACAAGTCACTGTCTGCTGGTGGAAGAAGGAGGGCAACTATGAGGTCCAGTGACGACACCTGGGCTATTACCTGCCTCATGGTGACCAACGGAAGCTGTGATGACTAGATCTGACTAGATCTGAGGTCCCTTTTGCCCAGCAGGTGTCCAGAGGAGCTTGACTAGAACAGAACAAAACCACATTGGATGGATGCAGGTTCTGAGCCTTTCTAGAATTGGCCCCTGACTGGCTCACAGGGGACTAAGCTATAAGGTTTCACCTTCCTTAAGTCCTGAAAGTGACTGCAACTTCTGTCTTGTGGTGTCACACCAGTTCATCCCTCAGGGACACCAGAATTGGTGAAACCAGCACAGACGTTGCCATCATGTAAAATCGAATCCCCACTTCACTGCAAGGTTTCCCTTCTTAGGAAAATTTGGAACATCCCTCCCCTTCACTCTGTGCAGCCATCACACCCCTCTCGGTTCCTCCATATTCCTCCCCCACTGAAGGCCAGGCAGTCTCATCTTCCCCTTTTCTGCTTCATTCTCTGAAGCTCAGATTCACCAGGACTTCCAGATCAATCTGCCTTGATCGCTCCTCTCCCCGCTCATGGGTCCTCCGTAACGGGAAACAGGCCAAGATGGGAGGAGTGGGTGAGACATGATTCTGCAGTCCCCTTGGGACTTGGGAGCTGAAATGACTAGGTGTCTGGGAAGCCTGAATCCCAGAGAAACACCAAGGCTCTGGGAAGAGAGTATCTGCTCTGGATGTAAAAGTGAATAATATTTTGCAGGAGAAATCTGAGGGAAAAGAAAGAGTCTTTTTCAATCTTTCTCTGTACAGACTCCAACTAGTCTCACAGCAGAGGCTCCCCCACAAGCAGCCAAGAGCATCCCAGCCATGAGGCAGGCTGCACTGTTCTGCAGTGGGTCTGTTGGAACAGATTACATTATCTGTACACACTGTCCAGAAGACCACAGCTGAAGATACCCAAGGTCTGAGAATTAAAGTCACAGTCATGGCACTCTCTCAGACTTTTTGTGTATGAGCTTCACATTCTCAATCTGAAGCAGTGATTCTCTGAGAATGCACACCATGGAGATTCTAATGATTAATAATATTAATATATTATTATTATAAATTGCATACATTATACATTATATAGTGTACATTATAATTATAAATTAATGTATAATCATTCTTATAAATTAATATATTAATATATATTAATTATTATAATATCATTATAATGATTGATAATAGTTATCATTATTGACTAATTTCTTCAAAGCAACATGACTGGAAATATCTGCATGTATTATCTCAGTTACAGTCACAATTTTAGGGATATATTCCCATTTTAAGCTAAAGATGTAGAGGCTCAGAAATATTAAATAACTTGACAAAGAAGGAAAAAATTACTACAAAGCTAAATTAAACACCTATTCAAACTATGTGTCAAAGAAAGAAAGACGTTACCTAACCTACAAACAGACTCACAGACTCAAAGTTGACCTCCCACAGGCCCGCAGTGAAAGAACCGGTAAAGAATGTACATCAGGAAGAAGAAATGTGAACCCAGGAAAACATAACAGGAGTCACGAGGAAAGGAAAAAACGTCTGTCTAATTTAGTATTAGTTTTAAAACAAGACATTAAAAACACATTCGAACCAAAATTCCAGATGATTACCACATGGAACAATAGAGGAGAGAAGATTTAGCTAAAATATGACTCATTTTTTGGGAAGATATAAATACTAAGATACTCTATAATTGTTTAACACATTGCTCTCAGTAACTGATAAATCTGTGGGACATAAGTAAGTAATGATAAAGAGGATTTGAAGAGTGCAACATACTCGATCAGGCAAATAGACAAATCCCAACACACTGGCTTATTGTGAGACTTCTGATGCTGAAAACAGTCATTCTCCTGACAACATGATACCACAATGGCATATCAATTTTCATGAATCAAATTTCCAACACATATAAATTTAAAAACCAGGACAAGCAAGTGTTTCATTATATGCAACTGTGATTCAACATGCAACAAATACCAGAAAAATAGAGACCCAGAAGTAGGTGTCTTTTTTGAGAAGACAGATATAACAGCTCTTTAGTGAAATATTATGTTGGATTCTATTGGAATATTACACAAAAAGGACAATCCATTTGGACTAGGTATGTTTTCTCTGTGACTGTGAGGGCAAAACTCTAAAGAATCCCCTGACTGTGATAACTCTTGGTCTTAAAATACAAATAGATAACACTCAGTAAAGGAAAATGAGAGAACAAAATGAGAAGGAAAGATCTCCTTTCTCTCCTCACCTGAAACCCAATCTCTCACCTCAGAAGGATCACTGTCTGTATCTTCTCTGTCATGCAAAGGAGTCAAAGAAAAGGAAATTATTGGTATAATTTAAAGTTTCAAGAGCTCAAAGAAAGAAATCTTCAGGACCCCTGGAGAGGCATTAATGTAGTGTGAGCTCCATGTCATCTGCGCCGTCTTCTGTTTTCTTCATCGTGTTTGTCGGGCTGTCATTCTTGGCCCCTGACTCTCCCTGCCTCGCTAGCGAGTCTGTCTGCATCAGTGCTACCGCCAGTCTGTCTCTTGCCGTCTTCACTTTCCCTTCCTGTTACCTGATATCTTCCTCAGTCACCAGAAGACGTTTGCAAAGGAGCTGTGTGATGTACAGACCAGATCCTGGGATCATCTCTGCCGAATCTGAAGACCAGGCAGTGGTGTGCATGGGACTGGAGTTCAGAACACCTGTGAGCTCACCTAGCAGTGATACACTTGTGCAACTAGGTGCAATATTCAGCAGGGCTTTGACAAGGTCCAAAGCACTTAACAGTTCTCCTGCACTCTGCAGGCCTGGAGACCTTGCAGTCTCTTCTGCCAGCAGAGTTGTTGGGGCTGCTGCAAGATTTCCTCCCTTTGATGGCATCTGACCTCATTGCCAGGATAGGATGTGATTCTAGTAACTGGCCTCTTGAATATATAACTGGACATCCTCAAAGGGATGGAGATGCTCAAACCAGGCTGTGGTTTAGATTGCTTTCCACAATCATTTCACTTCCTCTGTGATGATTTGACCATCATACTTGTTCTCCTCTTACCCTATAAAAATAAATTTTGAAAGTGGATCAGAGTTACAAATGAAGCCTGCCTTGCCAGGACAATTATGTCAGATGCCTTGTACTTCTACCCTCCCTCTCTCCCTGTGGGGATTAATCTGACCTTTGTCTTGGGACATCATCAAAGAGATTTGGGTCAAGAAAAGAAACCACGAGGTCAAAACTCAGGACTACGGCAGGTCATTTCTTCTCCCCCATGTTGTTAGACACTTATGTGCATGACTTTATTCTCTTTTTGTCCTTGTCTCTCTCAACAACAAAATCCTTGGTGCTCCCTGTCAGGACACACAGTCCCCAGTCTTTTTCTAAATCCAAAATCATACCATTCTTCTATACTATATGACTATTCATTTGATTAACCCATTGACCAGTTGCTGTTCATAGCTCCCTTAGAGCTTAAATCAATAGTGAAATTATCATCCACACTACTCCTAGTAACTCTTATTTGACAATTGTAATCATTAAATCTCAATGCAGAGAATGTATGTCTGAAAAAACTCGACTTACAAATGGAGATTGTACACTAAGTGGGAAGTACACACTGCATTTATGAAACACAGAAAAAAAATGTAAACTCTCTCATTATTAAGTTTTGTATAGACTGCACCCACATTGATGATATCTTGGTTATAGTGGGTTAAAATATACTATTAAAGTTAGTTTCTCCTGTTTGTTTTCATATTTTAAAATCTGGCTACTAAAAAATATTTAAATTCCATAATATAGTGTGCTTAATGTTACTATTGGACAGTGCTGGCGAAGCCATCAGTGAAAAGAAACTCCAGAGAAAGTGATTAGGGAAATTTTTTCCCTAGAAAAGGAGTCTACACTGGCCCACACTGCCAGATGCAGCAAAAAGTCTCATACACCCCCCCACACACGCGGACAAACACACACTGACAGAATGAAACAAACCTCTTCCTAGAGTCCCACTACTTCTCACATGGTATGAGGTTGCACTCTTACTTAATCCTAAGTGGACTAATCTCAAGAAAGAAGACAGAATTGTAGGTAAATTATCAGTTAGGAAGATCTAAAACCTGAGAATAAAGCTCAAGATATGTGGTGAATTTCCTGTCGTGGCTTCTGTTATTAATTCAATACGTTAGGGAGACTTTTCCAAGGAGGGTTGTTTTAAAACTCACTTTTTCTTTACTATGTAAAAATAGACAGGCTATGTAAATAATAATTACTCTAGCCAATCAATGAAAATGAGATGATAGATCAAGAATACCCTTATTATAAGTCACTACTGGATTAGAGAGTCAGGGAACAGCTGACATTGGGTTAATTTGGCCTTAATTAGGCTGATTCTGATTTCATGATCGTCATATTGATTGTATTATGCTATAACCTACGAAACTTCCCAGCCCCCCTACTATTTAACCACCAAGGCCCACCAACCAGACCAGTCCTTGCTGACACATCCCCTGCCTCCATACCTTCTGACAACACCTGGAGGATTTTCCCCAAATCCCACTCTTTCCCTGCGCTCTTTTACCTGCCCCAGGACCAGGGAAACATTTTCTCCAAGGCTCAGGCTCTGTGTGTGCCCAGCTCTGTGGAAGGCACTTCTCCCTCTAGTGAAGACAAAGATCACAGCGCAGACTCTGTGAGCTGTAGCATAGGACAAAGACTGGGGTTTGCTGACAGAAAAGAACCTTTAGTTTGCACGGGTACCAGGGTCCAAGAAGCCCCAGTGATTCCTCCAGGGAATATGATGCAGGACAGAGCAGGAATGTCTGTGTGTGGTTCGGCTTGGGTATGCCTGTAGGGTGATATAAGTGACATTGGTAATGCATTCGCCAATGTTGTTCACTCATTTATTCATCGTAAGTCATGGAGTGCTTTCTACATACGTCCAGGCAAGAGTCTCACACTCTGGGGCTCACAGGCAGTGTCAGAAAAATTTCTAAATTTTATTTCTAATATATAGGGATGGCACTGGTAATACACTAGGTGTTCCAAACATTTTTCAAACATTAACTCCTTTAATACTCTCCATAAACCTACAAAGTAGGTATGCTGGTCATTATTGCCAACTGAGAGATGAAGAAACTGAGGAACCAATCAGGTAAATAACTCAGTCAATACAAATATCTAATAAGGGATTGAGCTGCAATTTTGACGTGAGGAGTTAGCTCCATACTCTGTGTTCTTAACCATGACATTTACTCTCTAAAGACTTCACATCATGAAAAAATTTGATCAGTTATCCATTTGCTTGGTGCATTGAGCAGCCACACTATTTTATCTGTCTGAAAAATAGAATACATGCGTAGAAACTACTGCACATACACGCTCAAATTATATCTATCTATGTCTCCAGTCCCTGAAAATTAATACAGAGAACATTTCAAAATGTTTCTTACCCAGCTTGGGAGGACTCTGAGGAAATCTCAGTGTTGCTATAAGAAGCTGAGGACAGGCTGGGAGAGGGTCTCAGGGGAAAAGTGTCCTCAGGAGTCACCATTGAATGACAACATTGATGTGTGGGTCTCAGCAGTGACTGAGTTCAGGATCTGGTGGTGTTTTAACCTGGTGCTTATCTTCTGGCTGTGGGTTTATGGTGATGCAGCACAGGGAGAGGGGATTGTTCACTGTGTTCTTGGCGAAAACAGACCCATGAAAGAGAGGGAATGATGATTTCCTTAAACAATGGACTCGTGGTGCGAAAATTTGACCTAGAAGAGACAGTCGTGTCTTTGGTATAACCAGAAGGAGTTGCCTCTGCTTCAGCCAAAGCAGACAGCCCTTCCTCATGCACTAATTTTATCTGAATGGGAGGAAGGAGGAGGAAATCGTGTAATGCTCTTCTGGATGTGAGATTTGTGATGGTAGAGACTGTGCTAGGAGGTTCTGAAAGGCTTCCCTGAGGCATTTCAGACCTTTGCTCTGACCAGATTTACAAGTGTAAGCACCCCTTCCTATGTCTAGGAAGAGTTAGTGTGTCAAGGAGAAGGCTCCCTGGTGCAGAGACTCACAGGAAGAAGCGAGTTTGACCAGAGAAGGTCAGAAATGCGGCCAGTGTGGCTGGAAGGAGCCTGAGAAGAGAGAGGAGTGGAGAGAGTAGGGTGATCAGGCTGGATCCTGGGACATGGTAGACTGTTACTTTCTGTTCCTCTGCGACAACTTTACTCCAAAACCTGCCACCTATAAAGTACAAATATTTAACATCTCACAATTTCTTTTAGCCAAGCATCAGGCATGGCTTAGCTGGGTGCCTCTGCCTCAAAGTATCTGTGTAGAAGCGGCTGTGGTCTCAACAGGGCTCCAATGGGGGAGGATTCCCACCCAAGATCACTCACATGGGTTTTGTCAGGATCCATTTGGACCGAGAGTCTGAGCTCCTGTCTGTCTGTTGGCTGGACACTCCCTCAGTTCTCTCCTATGGAGCCTCTACATAGTGCAACTGAAAACATCAGCACTTGCTCTCTCAGTTCTGGTGATTTGATAGAAAGCAAGAGCGAGAGTAAGAGCGAGCGAGAGAGAGAGAGAGAGAGAGAAAGAAACACAAGGTGAGAGGTAAGTAGGGAACCTAAGTAAACCAGTAATTGGGAAGTGACAGACGTTTTGTAATTAAAACTTGGAAATGACAACTCGTCACCTTGGCTGTGTTCTGTTGTTCAGAAGCCAGGTACTGACCACTTAGTGCTGACATAAGGATGTGCACTCCAGGAGGCAGGGAGAAATGGGAACATTGTGGAGGATCACACCACATTGGCCAACATGAGCCTCTTGGGACTCATTCTGAGTAAAACAGGGGACCGTGGAAGGCTTAATGCCAGTGGATCACAATGTCTGAATTTCCTCTAATGTCAACCCCTTCAGGATGCAGACCTGAAAATGAGGCTCAGAGCGGCAGTGACTTACCAAAGATCACATATCTGGGACCTAGAGAATTTCTAACTGGTATTCTATGTGATGTCCTACTCTTTGTACATCCTCCATCTCTAAGTGTGTTCATTAGACACATGTGACACCAGCTCACATGCGTTGTACGTATTATTACGTATACACCTGGAGAGGTCTCTAGGAAGCTGCTTTTAGCCCAACCCTCATTGTGCAGCTTGGGAGACTGGGGAGATCTTGAGAGGCACAACAGCTTTTCCAGGACACAGAACTGGTAGGAGAAAAGAGACCTGACCTCAGCTCTGTTCCCTCAATGCTGGGGACTGGATCCACTCCCAAGGATCTGTGGGGAGGGTGGTGATGGGTATTTGTCTACAGTGATGGAGATGACACGGACAAGGAGGGAGAGCAGCCAACAGCCTAGCCGGCGATTAGGGTGGATCTCAATGAAGGAAAGGGCTAAGTAATAGAACCTTGAAGAAATGACCTCACTTCCTTGGTGACAGCGCCCAACAGAACTTAGAACTCTGGTTACCAGGCACCCACATTGTAATCACAGCCTCTTGTCCAGTTCATTTGAGTGGAGACACTCGACACAACAGGAAGTTCTCATGTTGTCCCGTGACTTTCCGAGGCTCTGGCCCCGGAAAGCCAAGGAAAAGAGCGTGTTAAGTCACTTTAGACATTGGCTCAGCCCTCACCTCAAATGTGTGTGGCCTTTTGGCAGGAGGAACCATGAGGTAACAGTGTAAGCCAGGGCAGGCCACTCTAGGTCAGGCCAGAACTGTGATCCCAAAAGGACTGCCCCACACGCCTTGACCCTCATTGTGTGTTTGTGGGGGGGGAGGTGGAGTTAGGGAAGCTGGGGATGAGGAGGATCCAGCCTGAGTAGGAACAGGAAGCCAGATGGTGGGAGTAGGGCAGTGTGTCATGTTCATGCTCAAGATCTTGGCTGCAGGAGAGGAAGGTGAGTGTTGGGGACCAAGCTCCTATATCCACATGTGAATGCTGGGCCCTCAAGGTGTCCTCGCATTCCTTCCCTGGTGGAGTGTATGCAGATGCCCCTCTGTGCCTGATCTGTAGTAGGGTTTCCCACTGTGGCAAAGTCCAGGCAGGCCCCTGATCCCTCCTGGCCTGACTGCTGGGCACTGTCACTGCAGAGCTGCAACCAGGAGATGGTGGAGGAGCTGATGGATGGTTTCCAGTTTGCCATCTCCCTGGAGTGGACACAGGTGAACCAATCCCTCAATGACCAGGGCTGGTCTGAGGTGAGTGTGGGTGCAGAGGGGTCATCACACCCAGGACCCTGAGATGATCAAGGCAGTACTAGAATCCAGACTCAAATCTGAGATTCCCCTGAGACCCGCTCCCCCAGAATTTTCTCACTACAGTGCCCCGAAGTCCCACTCCCAAAGGAATCTGGACCTCCACTCCTCCCCACAAGCTACACAGGAGGATAGAAAGTCACCTCAGTCCTCCTGGTGGTTCACCATGATGTCACTGACTGTATGTTCCTCCTCCTCTCCCCCCATGTCAGGATGAGTCCACTGTGAATTTAAATGAAGACTGCAGTATGCGTGGCATGCAGACAGGCATGATGGAGAAGCTGACAGAGTCCATTGCACCAGCTTTCCTGAGTAGGAACATCTAGAGTTTCACCACCTTCATGATCAACTACTCGGCCTCAGACACATCCCACCGGGTCCTGGACCAGCTGTTTACTAGGTGAGTAGCCACTCTCTCCTCAGCACAGAGGTGACTCTGTCTTCTGCCAGCTATGTACCTTGGGCAATTCTCCGCATCTCTCTGAGCCTCACTTTGCTCTTCTGAAAAGTGGGGGAGGGGAGATAAATTTCATGGTGATCTTGTAGGGACAAATGGGATCAGCAATGGCAGGTGCTCACCTGGTGCCTGGATCTGCAGAGAGTGCTGTGGACATGCTGTGGTTGGTCCTCAACAGCCCCGAGCTTGGTTGGTCCCTCAGACCTGGCCAGGGTCAGCTCATCCCCTGGCGCCCTCGCCCGGAGCATCCAAGGGCAGGCTCGATGCCAGCCCCACCCCACTATCCACTGCCACGACCATCGTCCTCCCTCGGGAGGCCTGGGCAGGACAGGGACCCGGGTGTGGGAGGCCGCCAGGTCTCAGGTCTGACACACCGCTTGCCAGGCTGCTTCCTCCTCTGACGGGGGCCCAGCACATACCCCAGGAGACTTTGCAGCCGTACCCAAGGCTATGTCCTCCAGAGGTCGTCCCCTTGGAAGAGGCCTGGTCCAGGTGCCAGGTTCGGCTGGTTGGCCAGCCTCCTTTGGAGAAAGCAGGCAAGCCGAGCCAGGCTTGCAGTGGCCATGGACGTGACACCTGCGACCTCAGGCAGAGGGCCTCACCCGTGCCCTCCATGGCGGATTTCTCCCCGGAGCTGTGGTCTGGACACCAGGAAGGCCAGGCCTTCCCGATTCCAGGGAACTTGTTGCCGGAAGGGCTCGCCCAGTTTGGCCCTGGCTCCATAGCACTGTGGTGCCATCTTCCTGTCTCAGCCCTTCTGACACCACAGAGCCTTTCCTACACCTGGCCTGGCTGCAGTCACAAAGTGCAGGAGTGGGATGAGGCCATGGCTTTGTCTTTCCAGGAAGAAATGAGCCCCTGGACGAAGCAGCTGGCCCAGGCAGAGCCTTGAGCTTGAAGCCCAGTACGCCTGTGGCCATCAGGCCCAGAGCAATGCTTCCAAGGAAGGGAAGCGGTCTTCCAGGTGAGTGGGAGTGGTGGAGGGGAGGGAGACAACAGCTGAAGCCAAGCACAGAAGAACAGCAATGGAACAGCTGAAACGGGGTGGCACCAGAGGTCCGCCCCCGCCGGTCAGAGCCTGGCGGCAGGGCGGTGCCTTCACTGAGGACCCACGTGGCAAGCCCTACGCCCCAGCAGTTGCGCATGCGCCCTTGGCCTGTGCAGGGGTGTGGGGGCCTGATCCCAAGCTCTCAGGAGTCCCGGAGCTGGCAGAGAAAGAAGGACCCATGGGGGAGGTAGATGAGGAGGGCAGGGCGCGCGACCTTCCTTTCCTCAGGTCCCTGAGGGGGAGAGAGAGAGGGAGAGAGTGAGAGATCCATGACCTCTGAGTCGCTGCCTCCACCACTGGCTGGTGCCTACTCACAAGCCATCCCATTGCACCCACCACCCCCTCGCCTGCCCAGGGGGCATCCCCACCACAGAGATGCCGGTTGCTGGACACCTCCATGCCTTCCCTTCCGTTCCTGACCCCAGTGCAGGGGAAACTGTTCAGACAAGCCTTTACATGTCCCTCTCCATGACAATCGTCTCCCTCCCCTCTCCCATCCCACAGGCCCACCCACGACATCCACTTTTGTCATTAGCTCAGGAGACGATGCAAGATTAGAATCTCTGCCATTATGTGGAGAGACTCAGTTTCCTGCGTTTCTCCCATGGACACATGTTCTTCAGCTACGTCTGATTTGCACCAGCGAACCTGTCTTGTTAATGATTTGGTCAGCCATGAGAAGCTGAAGGGAAATGGCGGAGGGGGATTCTCTCTCTGCCCCCAACAGCCCCGATCTGGGTCGGTCCCTCAGACCTGGCCTGGGGCAGCCCATTCCCCGGCGCCCTCTGCCAGGGCATCCAAGTGTAGGCTCAGCACGTGCCCCACCCCTCTCGCCATTGCCAAGACCATTGTCCTCCCTTTGGATTCCTGGGCAGGACAGGGACCTGGGTGTGGGAGGCCACCTGATTGCTGGTCTGGCACACCGCTTCCCGGGCTGCTTCATCCTCTGACGGGGCCCAGCACACGCTCCAGGAAACTTGGCAGACGTCCCCAGGGCTATATCCTCCGGAACTTGTCCCCTCAAAAGGGGCCTGGTCCAGGTGCCAGGTTCAGTTGTTTGGCCAGACTGCTTTGGAGAAAGCAGACAAGCCGAGCCAGGCATGCAGTGGCCCTGGGCATGACACTGGAGACCTCAGGCAGAGGGCCTCATGGGTGTCCTCCATCTCGGATTTCTCCGCAGAACCATGGCCTGGGCACTAGGAAGGCCAGGCCTTCCCGACGCCAGAGACGAGGCTGGGAACTGTCCCCGGAAGGGCTTGCCCAGTGTGGCATAGGCTCCCAAATGCTTATGGGCTGCTGGCGCCGCACTTCCTGCTTTGCCATATGCCTGTCTCGGCCCTTTTGTCTCCACAGAGCCTTTCCTCCACCTAGGTGCATTCGCCAAGTCTAGGCGTGGGGTGAGGCCATGGCTTTGTCTTTCTAGAATGAAATGAACCCCGAGACAAAGCAACTGGCCTAGGAAGAACCTTGAGCTCTTACTCCAGTCTGACTGTGGCCACCCTGGGCAGATCCACCCTTCCAAGGAAGTGATGTGGCCTGCGATCTCTGAGGAATTGGGGGAGGTGAGGGAGACAACAGCTGCAGCCAAGTCAATAAGGGCAGGGTTCCTTCAGCTGCAGCTGGTAGTCGCCGAGGGATGCCCCAGCCAGTCAGATCCTGGCGGGAGGATGGGGCCTTCAGTGAGGACCCCCGAGGCCAGCCCTAGTCCCGGGTGGCCAAGAATGCACCCTTGGCCTGAGGGTCTTGAATCCAAGCCTGCATGGTTCCGAGAGCTGCCAGAGAAAGAAGGGACCATGGGATATGTAGGCGAGGTGGGTAGGGCGCCCCACCTTTCTCTCCTCAGGTATCTGAGGGAGAGAAGAGAGAGAGAGACACAGAGAGATTGAGAGAGAGAGAAAGAGAGATCCCTGACCTCTGAATAGCTGCCTCCACTGCTGGTACCAACTCACACACCATCCCACTTCCGCCTATCACTCCCACGCCCGCCCCGGGGCCAGCGCCACCACAGAGAGGCGGGTTGCTGGTCACCTCCGTGCTGTCCCTTCTGGACCTGACCCTGGTGCGTGGGAAACGGTTCCGACAAGACATTACATGTCCCTCTGCATGACAATTGTCTTTTTCCAGTCTTGACTTCCACATGCCCTCCCCCAACATCCTCCTTTCTCATAAGCTCAGGAGAGGATGCAATATGAGAATCTCTGCCTTTGTGTGGAGAGACTCATTTTCCTGGGTTTCTGCCATGCACTCATATTCTTCAGTTCTGTATGATTTTCTCTTGTGAACCTGTCTTGTTAATGGTTTGGCAAGCCATAAGAAACTTAAGGGAAAGGGCGGAGTGGGATTCTCTCTCTGCCCCCGACTGCCTCGAGCTGGGTCGGTCCCTCAGACCTCTCCAGGGGCAGCCCATCCCCAGGCACCCTCTTCCGGGACATCCTGGGGCAGGCTAGCCAGCAACCCCACCCCACTCGCCCCTGCCACGACCATCGTCCTCCCTCGTGAGGCCTGGGCAGGACAGGGACCCGGGTGTGAGAGGCCTCCTGATCTCACTTCTGGCACACCCGTTGCCAGGATGCTTTCTCCTCTGACGGGGCCCAGCACACGCACCAGGAGACTTGGCAGCCATCCCCAGGGCTATGTCCTCTTGACCTTGTCCCCTCTGGAAGTGGCCTGGCCCAGGTAGGATGTTTGGCTGGTTATCTCGCCTCCTTTGGAGAAAGCAGGTGAGCCGATCCAGCCATCCTGTCGTCCTCTGCCTGGCACGTCTGCACTCAAACAGAAGGCGTCACACGTGTCCTTCATCATGCTTTTCTCCCCAGAGCCATTTCCTGGGGTACTCTTAGTGTTATGTTTGGTTTCCGGTTACTGTCAGTTTTAGGGTTTGGTTTAGTTTTCGGGTTAGTGTTAGGTTTATATTTAGGTATATGTTTCTGGTTAGGGTTAGGTTTATGGTTCTGGTTATGGATAGGGTCATGATTCGCGTTAATGGTATGTTTGAGTTTAGGTTAGGGTTGAGGTTAGTGTTGTGGTTCATTGCCAGGTTTGGGTTAGATTTCAGGTTACGGTTAGGGTTCAGTTAGCATAGGGTTATCATCTGGTTAGTGTAAGTGTTAGGGTTTCTGTTACTATTGGGGTTAGGGTTACGGTTAGCATTAGGGTTATGGTTCTGTTTAGTGTTATGGTTTGGGTTTGGTACAGATTTGTTTTACGTGTAGGATTAGTTTTAGAGTTTAGGGTTAGGCTTAGGGTTAGGGTCTGTGGTCAGTTTCAGTTTAGTGTTGGGGTTAGGGTTCGAGTTAGATTTAGGGTTAGGGTTAGGTGTAGTGTTAGTGTTAGTTTTTGGGTTAATGTCAGGGTCAGGGCTTGGTTTTGATATCAGTTTAGGCTTAGGGTTGTGGTTGGTTTAGGGTTCGGGTTCCGGTTCGGGTTCTTGTTAGTGTTAGAATTCAGGTTAACGTTGGGGTTAGTGTTAGGATTTGGGTTAGGCTGAGGTTAGGGTTAATATTCGGATTAGGGTTATTATTAGGTTTCAGGTTCGAAAAATGCTGAGCTTTAGCTTTAGGTTTCTTGTTAGGGTTAGGGCTAGGGTTAGGGTTAGGGTTAGGGTTGGGTTTGAGTTATGGTTAGGGTTAGGTTTACGTTTTAGTTTCCGATTAGGGTTATGGTTAGCGTTAGGGTTTGATTTAGGTCTAGGATTAGGGTTAGAGTTAGGGTTAGCGTTGGGTTTGGATTAGGGTTAGGGTTAGAAATATGTTTAGAGTTCAGGTTATGGTTAGGCTTAGCAATAGGATTCGGGTTAGGGTAATGTTTAGTTTTAGTGTTAGGGCTAGTGTTTGAATCAGGGTTAGGCTTAGGGTTCAGGTTCATGTTCTGGTTAGGGTTAGGGTTAGAGTCGGGCTAAGATTAGGTTTAGTGCTAGGGTTACAGTTCAGGCTAGGATTGCTGATATGGTTCCGGTAAATTTTCATGTTAATTTTAGGGTTATGTTTAAGGTCAGGGTTGTTTTTGGGTTAGGGTTATGGTTAGGGTTCGAGTTCATTTTCTGGTTAGGGTTAGGGTTATGTTCTGCTTTGTTGGGACGGTTAGGATTAGGGTTACTGTTAAGGTTTAGGGTGAGGTTAGTGTTTGGATTAGGATTAGAGTTAAGGTTTGGGTTCTTGATGGTGTTAGTGTCAGGGTCAGATTCGGCTTTGTGTTCGTGGTAGTTTTAAGGTTCGGGTTAGAGTCTGGTTTAAGTTTGGGGTTCAGGTTATTGTTAGAGTTCGGGTTAGCTTTAGGCTTAGGGTTAGGGCTGGGGTTAGGGTTAGTTTTGGATAAGGGATAGGGCTGGGTTCAGGTTCGGTTTGTGTTCGAGTTAGAGTTAGGTTTAGGATTCAGATTCAGGTTACGGTTAGGGTTATTTTTCATGTTAGACTTAGCGTTATGGTTACGGTTAGTGTTTGGGTTAGGGTTATTGTTAGGGTTAGGGTTAGGTTTTGGCTCAGAGTTCAAGTTAAGGTTATGTTTTGCTTCGGGTTAGGGTTAGGGTTAGAGTTAGTTTTAGTGTTAGGGTTAGTGTTTGCTTTAGGGTTATATTTAGCGTTTGGTGTCAGTATCACGTTAGGTTTTTTGTTAGGGTTCGGGTTAGCGTTTGAGTTACTGTTAGGGTTTGGATTTGGGTTCCGGTTAGGGTTAGTGTTCACCTTAGGGTTAGGGTTAGTTTTATGGATAGGGTTGGGTTCTGGTTCGATTTAGGTCTAGGGTTCTGTTTAGGGTTAGGGTTAGGATTAGGGTTATTTTGAGGTTTAGGCTTAGCTTTATTTTGAAGTTTGCCTTCTGATTAGGGTAAGGTTTAGGTTTCCGGTCAGGATAAGAGTAGGTTTATGTTTAGCGTCGGATTAGGCTTCCAGCTAGGGTTAAATTTGGGGCCCGATTTAGGGTTTTGGTTAGGGTTCGGCTTATGCTTAGGGTAGCTTTAAGGTTAGGGTTGGGTTGGGTTATGTTTACTGTTAGTGTTCATGTTAGGGTTAGGGTTATGTTTAGTCTTAGATTTAGTGTTCAGCTTAGGGTTAGGGTTAGAGAATGGGGTAGGGTTAGGGTTAGGGTTATGGTTAGGGCTGGGTTATGTTTAGAGCTAGGGCTAGGATTAATATTATGGTTATTCTTAGAGTTAGATGAGGTGGTTTGTGTTTCAGTTAAGGTTATGTTTAGCAGTAAGGATATGATTAGGAATAGGGCTGGTGCTTGTGTTAGGACTGGTCTAGGGCTACAGCAAGGGCTACAGATAGGGTTAGTGTTCGATTACATGTAGGGTTATGTTGACAGTCAGGAGTAGGTGTAGTGATAGTGTTAGTGTTATGGCAATAGTTATCGTTAGGGCTGGGCTTAGGGCTAAGTTTAGCTATTACATTTAGAGTTAGGATTCTCTTTAGGTTTATAACTAGATTCATTTTTATAGTTTGGGACGGGGCAGGTTTTGATGTTAGGGCTAGGGGTATGATTAGGGTTAGGTCTGACGTTAGTGTCATGTGTGCCTTAGGGTTAGGACAACGGAAAGTGTAGGAATAGGCGTAAGGTTTTTGTTTGGGTTAACACTGGGGTAAGAGTTAGGGTTATGCTAGTGTTAGTGTTACTGTTAGGGCTACGGCTAGGACTAGGTTTTAAGTTAGGGTTAGAGTTGGCTTAGGGTTACAGTTACAGTGGGTGTGCATATGATTAGGGTTAGGGCTAGGGGGAGTTTTAGGGCTTGGAGTAGGTTTAGGGTTAGAGCTAAAGTTGGGTTAGGATTCATGATACAAACCCCAACCCTAGCCCTAAAAGTAATGTTAACATTAATCCGAATGTGAAGCCTAATTCTCATCATAGCCCTAACCTTAACCCTAACCCTAACCATAGCCTTAGACATAACCTTATCCCTAACCCTAACTCTAAATCTAAACCTACAATTACCACTACACTAAACCTAGTGTTACCACTAACCCTTACCGCAACACAACTCCAACCCAAACACTAACATTAACAATAACAATAATTCAAGAATTAGCACTAAGCCTAAGCCTAGCCCTATCCCTAACACTAAACCTAGTCCTAGACTTAACCCTAACCCTGGCACTAGCCTTAGCCCTAAATCTAACCCTAACTGTAACCCTAACCCTAACACATGCCCTAGATCTAGACCTAACCCAACCTACAGCTGAAACTAATCCTAGCCCTAGCCCTAAAACCCAGATCTTACACTAGCCATAACCCTAACTCTATGTCTAAACCTAGCTCTTGCCCCAATCTTAACCCTAACCCTAAAACTATGCTAACTCTAGTACACTAACTCTTAACATTAAGGCTAACACTAAACTTAAATTTAATCCTAACAATAACCCTAACACTAATACCACCCTAGCCCTAACCCTAACCTTAACCCTCACCGTAACTCTAACCCAAACCTTATCCTTATCCCTAATCTTAAATCCAAGCCAAACGCAACCCTAACCCCAACCCTACACCTCCTTCTCTCTATAAAACTAACTTTAACCGTAACCAAAACCTAACCATAACCCTATCATTAAACCTAGGAACAGGTTTGTATAGGACAGGGAATTCAGAGTAGAGCTGAGCCAAATCATGTCTAGCACCCATTCCTAGAAATAAATTCATACTCTATCTCCCTTCCTTCCAGCTAGTAAGGATCACATAATACCTAAAAAACACTTGGCACAGAGTGCTGTTTGGAATCACAAACCAAAACAGTACACAAACCCTAATCTGAACCCTAAGACTAACCTTAACCCTAACCCTAACCAGAACCTGAACCCTAATCTTAACCCTAAACTGAACGCAACCTTAACCCCAACCCTACCCCTCCTTCTCTCCATAAACTAACTCTAACTCTACCCAAACCATAACCCTAACCCTAATCCAATCCGAAGCCTAAGCCTAAACCTACCCCTAACACTAATCATATGCAGAACCCTAACGCTAACACAAACAATAATATTAACCACAACACTAAGACTAGACATCACCCGCCCCTAACATTACCCCTAACTTTAACCCTAAACCTAACCCTAACTGTGACCTTGTCCCTACCCCTACTCTTAACCCAAACACTTAGCCTACCCCTACCCATAGCCCTAAACCTAATCCTACTCTAATGTTACCCATAGCCTTAAAATAACGCTTAACCTAGACCTCATACCAGCCCTAACCCTAAACCTGGCTCTAGCCCAAGCCCTATCCCTAACCTTAACCCAAACCCTAGCCCTACCCTAACCCAAACCCTAACCCTATCCCTAAGCCAACACTTACCACTACCCCAGACCCTAGTCATAGCCCTAAACCTAACCCTAACACTAACACTTAGTCTAACCCAACCGTAACTCTAACCGTAATCCTGGACAGACTCCTAACACAAACTCTTGTCCTAACCCTAAGCCTATTCCTAACCATAAGCCAAATCTAAACACTAAACATAATGATAACCTTAACACTAAACTTACTCTTAAACATAACCCTAACCCTAATATCAGCCCTAAGACTAACCCAATTGCTAAGTCTAACACTAGGTTTAACCAAATTGCTAGCACTACACATACACTAACCCTAAAGCTAGCACTAACCATAAACCTAACCCTAGCACTAGACTTAACCCTACACCTAACCGTAGCACTCCACACAATCCCTAACCCTAACACAAATCCAAGCCACAGACCTGACCCTAAACTTAGCCCCAGACATGACCATATCCCTAACCCTAACCCTAGCCCTAGGCCAAATTCTAAAACTAACCATAACTATAGACCTAGGCTTAGACCTAATAATAACCCTAACCCTTTCCATAGCCCTGGCCCTAACGCTAACTCTCACACTAGCACTATCCCTAAACTTAGTACTAACACTAAGGCTAACCTTAACCATATCCCTAAACCCAACACTAGCCCTAGTCTTAACCCTAACACTAAGCCTAGACATAAGACTAGCCTTAACACAAACCCTAGCCCTAAACCAAACACTAAGCTTAACTATAACTCTAACGTAGCACTAACCTTAACCGTAGATCTAAAACTACCTCTAACCCGAACCCTTCTACTAACCCACCCTAACCCTAGTCCTAAACCTATCCATAAATCTAGGCCTATTATCATCCCTAAACCTAACCTTTGACCTAACCTGAACTCTAGCCCTAATGCTAACTCTAACACTAAACCTACCCCTAACTCTCACCATGACACTGATCCTAACCCTGACCCTAACGCTAAGCCAAACACTAACCCAACACCTACACCTACTACTACCCCACCCCTAAACCTAACACAACACTAACCCTAACCCTACCCCTAACTCTAACCAAACCTAACTCTAACTTTAACCCTAACCCTAACCTGAACCTTAATTCTCACCCTAGCTCTAGGCTTAACCTTATCTTTTACCCTAACCCTAATGCAACCCTAACCCTAACACTACCCCTACCCCTCCCCTAAACCTAAACCTAACCATACACCTACCCCTACCCCAGCAATATCCGTAACACCAAGCATAACCCAACCCTAATGCTAACTCTAACACTAATCTTAGCCCAAGTTCTAATCCTAACCAAGGCCCTAGTTCTAACACTAAACATAACACTAGTCATAACTCTAAACCTAACCCTGTCCCTAGCCGTAAACTTCACCATTACATGAACCCTAACCCTAACCCCAAACCTAACCATAACCATAACCCTAATCCAACCCCACCCCATCCTTACGCCTACCTCTAATGTTAAAACTTATGCTAACTGTAACTGTACCCTGTTATGTAACCCTAAATATAACCCTAACCCTACCACTGTGACGAACCCTAAGCAAATGCGTAGCTCTAAACCTAACCATAGCCATAAACCTAAAACTAACACTAAACCTAGCCCTAACCCTCGCCATAGCCATAAACCTAACCCTAGCACTAACCCTAACCCTAACCATAACACTTACCCTAAACCTAAATCTACTTCTAACCATTAAGCTAACTCTAACCTTGACCCAAGTCTTGAACTAACACTAGCCTTAAAACCAGCCCCAACCCTAACCCTAATCCTTGTCCTCACCTGACCCCTAACACTGTCCCTAGCCTTAACACTAACCCTAATGTTATCCATAATCCTAAAACGAGCCCCAGCCCTAGATCTAACTTTAACTATAACCCTAACCCTAAAACTGGGCCTAAAACTTAGCCCAACCCCGAACACTAACACTAATGCAGCCCTATGCCTAGTCCTAAATCTGACACTAAACTTAACAGTAACACTGAACCTAACCCTAGTCTAAGCCCTAGACCAAGCCTTAGCCATAAACTTAACCCCAGCCCTAACACTAGCCCTAGCCCTAATGTTAATCTTAATGCAATTCCCACAGCTAACCGTATCACTACCCCTAACCTTAACTGTAACCCTACCTTTATCCCTAAAACACTCTTTACCCAGACCCTAAAACTTAAGGTAACACGAACCCTAACCCTAACCCAGCCCTAAACCCAAACCTAACTGTAACCCTGACCTTACCTTAAGCCTAACAATAACCCAATCCCTAGTGATAACACTAACACTAATCTTAAGCATATTCATAACCTTAAACCTACCCCTACACCTAACCCTAACCCTATGCCTAACTGTAACCATAACCCTAAATCTTAGCTAACTCCTGCCCCTAAGTCTAACCCTCTCCATAACTATAATGCTAACCCTAACACTAACCCTATGCCTACACCTGATACTATCCTGAACCTTAACATTAACTCTTTAATCCAACCACAAACCTAACCCCAACACTAATCCTAGCATTAACCCTAACCCAAAACCTTGTTCTAAACCTAGCACTAACCCGAACCCTAACCCTAGCCCTAACCCTAAAGCCAGCCTTAGACCAAGCCTTAACCCTAACCCTAAACCTAAGACAAACCCAAACCCTAACCCTAATTGTACCCCAGACCTACCCCTAACCATAAACCTACCCTTAACCCTAACTGTGGCTCTAGAACCTAATGCCAACTCTAACACTAGCCGTAAACCTAAATCTAACCCTAACCCTAAAACTAACCATAACCCAATCCCTACAACTACCACTGACATTAACCCGAACACTAACCCTAAACCTATCCCTACACCTACTCCTCCACTAACCATAAACCTAATCGAAACCCTAGCCCCTCCATAACCATAGGCCAAACTCGAATGCAACCCTTACCCCAACCCTACCACTAACCCTAAAACTAACCCTAACCCTAAACCAAACTTAACCCCAACTCCATCCCTAATAATAACACTATTCCTAACACTGGTCATAATCCTATCCTTGGCCCCAGCCCTAACCCTAAACCTAGCCCTAGCCCTAAACTTACCCCTAACCCTAATACTAACATTAACCCTACCACTATCCCGACACGTACTGCTCTGCTAAACCTAACCTTAAGCCAAGACAAACACTAACCTTAACCCCAGTCCTAGCACTAACACAAACCCTAACCCTAAACCTAACTCTACCTATACACCTACACCTCCCCTAATCCTAATCCAAACCGTACCCCAACTCTAAGCTTAAACCTAACACTAACGCAAGCTTAACCCCAAACATGACCCTAACGTTAACCATAAAACTAACATTAACTCTGTACCAAACCTAACCTTAACCCTAAACCTTACCCTAACATTAATCCAAGTCCTTCACCTACACCTACTATTAACTCTAAACCTAACCCTAATCCAAACAGACCCCTAACCCCCCCACCCCAACCCTTACCCCTAAACCTAACGTGAACTCTAACCCAGCTCTACCCCTAACGCTACCCCTAATGTTAACCCTAACCCATTCGTACCCCTTCCTTAATCCTAACCATAGCCCTAAACATAAAACCAACAACAGCCCTAGCCCTAAACCTGACCTAGCAATAACCGTAGCCCTACACCTAACACTAAATCTAGCACTAACCATAGTCCTACTCTAACCATTGCACTAACACTCCATCGTCACCCTGAGCCCTAACTCTCACCCTAACCCAACCGCAACCCAACCTCTACCCTAAACCTAACCCTAACCCTAGCACTATCGCTCACAGTAACCATAATCCTAGCTGTAACCCTAATCCAAGCACTAACCCCATCTGTAACGTTAACGTTAACCATTGCCCTAGACCTAACACTAAACGAGCCCTACACATGAAATTAACCATAGTCCTAGTCTTAAACCTAAACCCAGGCCTAGCCTTAGCCCTAATTCTAGACCTATCCTTAACCCTAACCATGGCCCTGACCTTAACCCTAACATTAACACTATCCATAACCCTAGCACGAACACTAATGTTAACCCTGAACCTAACCAAACAGTAAAATGCCATCCCCATTTCCCACTATAAACCCATCTGCATATCCCTAACACTAGCCATACCCTTAACCCTAAAACTAGCCCTAACCGTGACCCTGCACTACACCTAACCATAAACCAAATCCTGAACCTACCATAACTCCTAATCTTACCTTAATTCTAGCCCTAGCCCTACCCTCACGCTAGTGCTAGTCCTAACACTAACCCTAACACTAAGCTTAACCCTATCCCTAGCCCTAGCCCTACCTTTAAGACTAACACAAGTCCTAAACCTAACACAAACCCTAACACTACCCTATGCCAAACTCTACCCTTACACCTGACTCTAACCCTAACCATATCCCTAAAACTAACCCTCAACACGAGCCCTAACCCAACACAAACCCTAGCCCTAGATGTGACCCTAAACTTAGCCCTAACCCTAGACATAAATCGAACCCTAACACTAACCCTACCTCTAACTCTAACCCTAATCATATATCTAGACCTAGTCCTAGCATTAACACTAACCCTAACCGTGTCCATAGCCCTGGCTCTAACCGTAACCCTAACACTAGCCCTATCACTAACCCTAACCCTAAAACAACCCTTAACCTAATCTTAACCATCTCTAACCCCAACCCTACCCATTTCCCTAAGCCTAACATTAACCCTAACTCTAACTCAGCCCTAGGCTAACCTTGACCCTAACGCTTACCCTAGTCTAAGCCACAGCCCTAACCTTAGTTTGATCACTAACAATAACCATAACTCTGTCCCTAACAAAAACCGAGCCCCAGCAATTGCCCTAGCCCTGTCCCTAAACTAAACTTACCTATAACAATAACTCTACCGTTAAAAGTAAAACTAACCCTAGCACTAGGACTAACCCTAAACCTAAAACTTATCCTAACTCTAAATCTAGCTCTAGGCCTAAACCCAACCCTAGCCTAGAGGTGACCCTAACGCTAACACTAACCATCACCCAACACTAATCATAACCCAACACTAACCCTACCCCTAATGTTAACTCTGCCATAATCCTAGCCTTAACCTTAATGCCAACACTAGCCCATGTCCAATCCCTAACCCTAACCCTAGTCCTAATACTACTCCTAACCATGATACTAGCCCTAAACCTGATACTAAGCCTAAGTCTATATGTAACGGAAACTCTAACCCTAAATATAACCCTAACCTACCACTAACCCTAGCTGTAGCCCTAAAATTGCCCCGACCCATAATGCTAACCATAACCTTAATCCTAGCCCTACTCTTAACCCTACTCCTAATGCTAGGCCCAACCCTAGCCCTCAGCATAATCCTAGCCCTAAGCCTAACTCTAGTCCTAATGCTAACACTCATGTTACAACCAGACCTAACACTCATCGTAATGTTAACCCGAACCCAACCCTCACCCTACCCCTAAGCCTACCACTCCTCTAACTCTAACCCTAACCCAACTCTTACCACTATACTAGACTGAATCATAACTTAACCCTTAACCTACCCCTACCCTTACCTTTAACTGAAAACCGAAACAATCCCTAACCATAACCATAACATTAATCCTAAACCTAGCCTTTATCCTAAGCATAGCCCTAGCCCTAACACTATCCCTACCTTAGTCGTAACCCTAATGATAGCCCTAGCTCTAGCTCTAGTCTTAACTCTAGCCCAAAACTAACCCTAACCCTACAGTAATCCGAACCCTTGTCCTAACCCTAACCCTAAACCGAAGACCAGCCCTAGCCCTAATCCTAACTGTAGCACTAACACTAGACCTAACCCTAACTGTAGCTATAAACCTAACCCAAACCCTAGGCTTAAACCTAAGGCTAATCCAAGGCCTAAACCTAGCTCTAACCCTAACACTTGTCCTAACAGTAACCTTATCGCTAGACCTCCCCGTAAATCTAGCACTAAATCTAAACCTAACACAACCATAACCTTAACCATAACCATAGATCGAACCATAACCCTAGCCCTAACTCTAACCCTACCCTAAACCTACTGTAACTCTAACCCTTCCCCTAAACATAAACCTAAAAGTAGCTCTAGTACTAACCCTAAAGCTAACCCTGACCCTAAACCTAGCCATAGACCTAAGGCTAACCCAAACCCTAGACAGAGACCTGAGCCTAACCCGAGACCTACCTGTAACCATAACTGTAACTGTAACCATAAAACTAACCATAACCCTAGCCATAGGCTTAACTTCTACCCTAGCCGTAGACCTGACCCTAACCACAACCCTAACACTAACTCTAACCCAACAGTAGCCCTAAACCTAATGCTAACCATGACCTAATCATAGCCCTAGCCCTAACCCCAACATAAGCCCTAGTCCTAACCCTAACCCTAACCACGGATATAAATCTAGCTCTAACTTAAGCCTAACCCTAAACATAGCCTTAACCCTAACCCTCACCCTAACACTAAGCCTAACCCTAACCCATACTGTAACCCCAACAGTAACCCTAGACCTAGCCCTAGAACTAACACTAATCCTAGCCTTATCCCTAGACCTAGTGCTAATCTTAACCCTACCCCTACTCCTATGCCTAACACTAGCCTTAACACTAATGTTAACCCTAACCCTAAGCCTAAATCTAGCCATAACCCTAGCCCTAGCTTTAACCTTAATGCTAACACTAACAGTAGCCCTAACCCAAATCCTAACCCTACACCAACCATAACCCTAACTCTAACCCAACTCTAACCTTACCCCTAACTCTTCCACTACTCCTACCCGTAACCTTAACACTTACTTTATTTTTCCCCCAAAGCCACAGTAGATAGTTGTATGTTATAGCTGCACATCCTTCTAGTTGCTGTATATGGGACGCGGCCTCAGCATGGCCAGAAATGCGGTGTGTCGGTATGCACCTGGGATACAAAGCTGGGTCGCCAACAGCGGATCCCGTGCTCTTAACTGCTAAGCCATGGGGCTGAACCCACGGTTACCCTAAATATAAACCTAACCTTACACATAACCCTAAAGTTAACTCCGACCCTACCCATAACCCAAACTTTTACGCACGCAACTTTAAACCTAACACTAACCCTAATCCTAGCCATAGCCATAAGCTTAAAGCCAGCCCCAGCCCTAGCCCTAACCAGCATCCTAGCACTAAACCTAGCTCTAACGTTAACCATAGCCATAAACCTAACTGAACTCTAACGCTAAACATAAGCTTAGCTCTAACCCTAGACCTAAACCTAAGCCTTTCCCAAAACCTAATCCTAATGCTAACCATACACCTGACCCTCACCCAAACACTAAACCTATCCCAAGAGTAACCCTAACCCTAACCCTAGCCCTAGCCTTAAGCCTAACACTAAGACTAACCAGAACTCTGTTCCTAACCCAACCCCAAGCCCTAAGAGCACCCCTATCCCCAACCCCAACCAAAACTGCTACCCATATCCAAAACCTAAGCCTAAAACAACCCTAAGTCTAAACCTAGGCCTATGCCAAATCCTAACCTTAAGTGTAACATTAACCTTAACACTTGTCGTAGACCTAATTCTAACCCAGCCCTAAACCGGACCCTTACACTAGCCCTTAGACTAACCCTAACCACAAACTATCACAAGCCCTAAGTGTAACCCCAGTCCTAACCCGAACCCTGGACCTACCCCTAAACTTATCCCTAAGCGTAGCCACAACAGTAATGTTAATCCTAACCCTAACAATGACCCTAAACCGATCTCTCCCATTCCCAACCAAGAGCCCAACAATTAACCCTAAACCTAACAGTACCCCTGCCACTAAGTCTAAAACAAACCCTGACCCGAAACCTAGCCATGACCCTGGCTATAGCCCTAAACATAACGCTAGACCTAGACCTAACTCTAACCAACCCTAGCCCTAACCTGAACCATGGCACTAACCCTAATGCTCAATCTAGCCCTAGCCATAACACTAACACTAAACCGAACTGTAGCGCAAAACCAACACCTAACACTATGTGTAACCCTAACCCTAAACAGAGTATTAATCCTAAGGCTAACCCAAACACTATCCATAAACCTAACCCTAACCCTAGACCTAGCGCTATCACTAACATAACCTTAAAGCTAACACTAATCCTAATGCTAATCTGTAACCTAACCCTAAGCATAGCACAGACTTAATCCTAATCCTGATTTAACCCTCACTCTAACCCTAAAATTGATCCTAACCCATAAGCCTAACCCTAAACCTCACCGAACCAGAACCCAAACACGAACCCAAACCCTTACCCAAACCCAAACCTGAATCTGAACACTAACAAGAACCCTAACCTTGACCCCAACACTAAGACTAACCCTAAACATAAACTTAACCTTAACCATAGCCCTCAACCTAACTCTAACCCTAGCCCTAATTCTAGCCCTAGACCTAGACCTAGACGAAGCCCTAAACATAACTGCAAACTTAAGGCTAACCCTAGCCAGAACAGTAGGCCTAGACTTAGCTCTAGACCTAACACTAGCCCGAGACTAGCCCTAACTCTAAGTCTAGAGCTAACAGTAGCCCTAGCCCTAAACCTAGCACTAAACCTAATCCTAATCCTAGCCCTGGACATAACCCCAGCCATAACCCTTACCCTAACCCTAACCATAACACTAAACTTAGCCATAAGCCTAGCCCTAGCAGTAACCCTAACTCTAACCCTCACCCTCACCCTAACCCTAGCCCTAACCCTAACACTAACCCTAGCCCTAAACCATTACTAAACCTAAACCTAATAATAGCCCCAACCCACACCCTAGACCTATCCGTAACCGCGGCAATAACCCTAAACCTAGCCCTCACCCTAGCCTTAGCCCTAAACCTAAACATAGCCCTAGACCTAACCCTAACTGCAAGCCTAACCCTAGCCATAACGCTAACCCTATCCCTAGGGTTAATAAGCCTAGTGCTAAACCTAACCCTAGCCTTAGATCCAGCCCTAGCCCTAACCCTAACCCTAGCCCTATGCCTAACCTTAACCCTAACCAAAACTCTAAACGTAATGCTAACACTAACCCTAACCCACACACAATTGGTTTGATTTCAATATATGTGAAAGTTGTCACACACAATAGGCGTGATGTCATACATAAAAATGTGAATTATATCACAAAAAATGTGAATGGTGTCACACATATCAATGGGTGTGTTTTCACACACAAATGCGAGTCTTGTCACACATATACCATTGGTGTGATGTCACACACACATTGAGTGATGTCAGACACATAATGTGTGTGAAGACACACACCAACTTGGTGAAGTGACAGACAACGGGGGTGGTGTCTCTTAGGAAAATGAGTGTGAATTCACATATAATGAGAGTTACACAATACACACATGTGGGATTTAAGTCAGAGTAAAATGTGAGAGATTTCACAGACACCTAGGTGATATTTCGTACATAAGAGTGGATGTCACATCACACTGAACAATATGACTGCCATCACATGCAGTGGGAGTGATATCAATTTGTGAGATGTGACTGGCTATCCTAGTGTTACCACAATTAAGGTTTGTGATGTCCAAAAAAGGGAGTGATGTCACACATAACAATTGCAGTGATGTCGCACACACAATGTGAATGATGTCACAAGCACAACGTTGGAGTGATGTCAAACACGCTATCAGAGTGATGCCACACTCAATTGGTGTGATGTCATACATAATACTGGGAGTGACAACAACATAACGACAGTTGAGATATCCTATCCTAATTAAGGTTGGTGAAACACAAAATTGATGTGAAGTGACACAAGATGAGGATGTTGTCACACACACAAGTGGTGTGGTGTCACACACAACTATGTGTCATGTCACGCATAACAATGGGAGTGATATCCCATGCACACAGTGGGATTGATGTCACACTATAAAAGGTGAGTTGTGTCAAAAGGGACACGATGATGTCACACATATCAGTGAGAGTGTTGTCACACAATTCATATGATGTCACACAGAAACAGGTGAGTAATACAGCAGAGGACTCGTGATTGACATCACACATGTGTGTCAATGATGTCACACTATTGGTGTGATGTCATAAAAACAACGGGAATGTTGTCTCAAATAACAGAGACATGTCACTTCAAATATATGAGTGAAGTCACAGAAACACCATGAGAGTGATGGAACAACAGTAGTAGAGTGATGTCCTCAAGAATTAATGTGATGTCACACAGAATATTAGGAGTAACATCACACGTAACAATAGCGATTTCATATGCTAAATTGCATTCATGTCACACGAATTGGTGTGATGTCAACATCTGAGTATGCTGTCACGCTCATAATAGGTGTGATGTCATACATAAAAAGTGTCTTGTCTTATCACAAAAACGTGAATGGTGTCAAACATATCATTGGATATGTTTTCAATCACAAATGTGAGCACTGTCACAAGTACACCATTGGTGTGATGTCAGACACACAATGTGTGTGAAGGCACACACCGACCTGGTGATGTCACAGACAACGGGAGTGGTGTCTCTAAGGAAAATGAGTGAATATTCACACATAACAATGAGACTTAGACAAAACACACCAGTGCGATATGTCAGAGTAAAATGTGAGAGATTTCACAGGAAACCTGGAAGTGACCTCATACATAACAGTGGGTGTCACATCACAGTTAAGAATATGACTGTCATCACACAAAATGGGAGTGATATTACACAATTTGAGAGATGTGACCATCTATCCTATTGTTAGCACACTCATGTTGTGTGATGTCCCATATAAAGATTGGAATGATTTCAGACACAAAATGTGAACCACGTCACACTCAATTGGAATGATGTCAACACTATCAGAGTGATGCCACAATCAATTGGTATGATGTCATTCATAATACTGGGAGTGACACCACACATAATAATGGTTGATATATCATACGGGAATTAAGGTTAATGTCACACACAAATGTTGTGGTGTGACACACAATGAGGATGTTGTCACACTCAAACAATTGATGTGATGTCACCAAGAAGCATGTGGTCACACCACGCAAAATAGTGGGAGTGATATCACATGCACACAATGGGAGTGATGTCACACTTTAAAATGTGAATTATGTCACTAAGGACATGTCACTGATGTCACACATAGTGGGTGTAATGTCACACTATTGATGTGATGTCACACATAATGAGACTGAGGTCACACATAAACATGTGAGTAATATCACAAAGGACATGTGACTGATGTCACACATATGCGGGAGTGATGTCACACTGTTGGTCTGATGTGATACAACACAACAGGCGTGATATCACACATAACAGAAAGATGTCACCCAAAATATATGAGTGAAGTCACAGAAACACCATGGAAGTGATGTCACAACACTAGTAGAGTGATGTCCTCGAGAATTAATGTGACATCACACAGAATATTGGGTGTGACATGACACTTAACAATAGCCATTTCTTATGGTAAATTCGAGTGATATCACACACAATCGGTGTGATTTTGACATGTAAATGTTGTCATACACACAATAGGTGTGATGTTCTACATAAAAATGTGAATTATGTCACAAAAATGTGAATGATGTCAGACATAACAATGTGTGTGTTTTCACACACAAATGTGAGCACTATCACACATACACCATTGGTGTGATGTCATACAGACATTGAGAGAGGTCAGACACACAAAGTGTGTGAAAGCACACACCAACCTGGTGCTGTCATAGACATTTGGAGTGGTATCTCTAAGGAAAATGAGTGTGAATTCATACATAACAATGAGAGTTACATAAAACACACAGTAGGGATATAAGTCAGAGTAAAATGTGCAAGACTTCACAGAAATCTGGGAGTGATTTCATACAAAACTGTGGATGTCATATCAAAGTTAACAATATGACTGCCCTCACACAAAGGGAGTGATATCACACAATTTGAGAGATGTGACAGGCTAACCTAGTTTTATCCTGCTCAAAGTGTGTGATGTTCCAAAATGGGTGTGATGTCACACATAGCGATTGGAGTGATGTCAGACACAAAAAGTTAACCATGTAACACACCGTTGAAGTGATGTCAAACACTATCAGAGTGATGCCACACTCAATTGGTGTGATGTAATACATAATACTCGGAGTGACAACACACATACTAATGGTTTGATATCATATGACAAGGTTGATGTCACTTACCATTGATGAGATGTGACACGCAAGGAGGATGTTGTCACACATACAAGGGGTAAGATGTCACCCATAAACAAGTGTGTCACATGACACATAACATCGGGTGTGATATCACGTGAACACAATGGGTGTGATGTTACAAGTTACATGTCACTGATGTCACAGATAGCAGTGGGAGTGGTGTCACACATACATATATGAGTAATCTCACTAAGGACACATGACTGATATCAGAAATATGCTGTTAATAGTCTACACTCAGGTTTCTATCCAATGTATTGAAAGAGCACTTCTGCTGAACTCAGCTTGCCAATAGCTGTAGGGAACACACTCTAATGAGACATTTTATACTTTTCACTACAACTGGTACAGCTTATCTGTAACATCCATTCAATGAAAGTACAGTGTGAAGAAAAACTCCTTTTTTTATCTCTTTATGATCTTCTTGAAAATTCCCTTTTTAAAGGTTGCAGTTTGCGTCTTGCATTCAGGCTTTCTCTTACATGGAACGAAAGAATGTGCTTGTTGAGCTTGGTTTGCCAGTAGCTGTTAGGGAGCATCTTCCTATGAGAGGGCTTAAACTTTTCACTACAAAGGAAGAGAATATCTCTAATATCTATTTATGAAAAACACAGTGTGGAGAAAAACTCTTTCTTGTACCTGTTAAACATCTGCACTGAAAAGTACTTTTTCAAAGATTGCAGCTCACGACATTTACTCAGGCTCTCTCTCACATTATAGGAGACAATGTTCTTACTGAGCAAAGGTTGCCATTAGCTGTAAGTAAGATCTTCCCATGACAGCTTTGATCCATTTCACTACTGCTGGGAAAAAGTACTTATAACATCCATTGAAATAACATACACGGTGGAAAAAAACTCATTTTAGTTGTTGAGGATCATCTTGATGAGTGAACTTTTCAATCATTGATGTTCATGGCCGGCACTCAGGCTTTCCCTCAAATATAATGAAAGAACACCCGTTCTGAACTCAACAGCCCTGTAGCTGTAAGTCAGCTCTTCCTTGAGGGCTTTTAAACTTGTCACTACACCTGGGAGAAAGTATCTGTAACATCCATAAAATGAAAGTCAAGTGTGCAGAAAATCTCTGGCTGGTATGTCTATAGGATCCTCCTGCAAATTGCCTTTTCCATCATTGTAGTTAACGACCGTCACTCTGGCTCTCTCTCCTATGTAATGCAAGAAACTACTTGCTGAACTCAGCTGGCAAGGAGCTTTAAGCAGGATCCTCCTCTGAAAGCTTGTAAACTTGCACTGCAGCTGCAAGAGAATATCTGTAACATCCATTTCATGTAAGATCTCTGTGGAGGAAAACACTTCCTTTTAGCCTTTTGGGATCATATTGTAAAGTGCCTTTCATCTTTTCAGTTGATTGTATGCACTCAGGCTTCCTTACTGATATAAAAGAAAACAACCCTGCTAAACCTACTTTGCCAGTGGCTGTTGGGAACACCTTCCTAGAAGAGTTTCCACATTTCACCACAGCTCGGAAAGAAGCTGTATCACATTCATTCAATGAAAGTACACCATGAAGAAAACCTCCTCTTGTAAGTGTTTATGCTCATGTTGTTAAGTGGCTTTAACTACACTGCAGTTCAATCTGTATTCAGGGTCTCACTAGCATATCATGATGACCATTATTGCTTATCACAGTTTGCCAGTATCTGATAGTAACATCTTCATATGAGAGGATTTAAAATTTCATTACCACTGAGACAGTATATCTATAACATCCATAAAACGAAAGTCCAGTATGTATAAAATTTCTTGCTTCTATCTGTATACGACTATCCTGATAATTGCCTTTATCAACATTGCAGTTAACCACATTCAATCAGGAATTCTTCCCCATGTAAAGCAAGAAAGTTCTTGCTGACCTCTTCTTCCAAGTACTTGACAGGAGGATCTGCCTCTGAGAGCCTTTAAACTTTCCACAGCAGTGTGGCGAGGATTACTCTAACATCCATTCC
This sequence comes from Diceros bicornis minor, assembly GCF_020826845.1. Lineage (NCBI taxonomy): Eukaryota > Metazoa > Chordata > Mammalia > Perissodactyla > Rhinocerotidae > Diceros > Diceros bicornis. Next base: position 1,145,235 of record NW_026691656.1, read on the forward strand.
ATGAACCTACTTTGTGGTGAGAAACTCTTAAAGTTAGCATTTTAGGATATGTTAAAGTGCCTTTTCCTCTTTGTCGCTCATTGCCTGCACTGAGGCTCCCTTCCCATCAGAAAGCCAACTCACTCTTGCTCAAACAAGTTTGAAAGTAGCTGGTAGGAACAACGTCCTATGACAGCTTTCCAACTATCACTACAGGTGGTGCAGATGATCATTACCATCCATTCAATAAAAGTTGACTGTTCAGAGCAACTCCTGCTTGTAGGTGTTTAGGATCATCTTGAGAAGAGTCTTTTAATTACTGCAGTTCAATCTGCATTCCGGGTCTGAGTAGCATATTATGATGAACACTATTGATTAACACAGGTGGCCAATATCATAGGTTACATCTTCATATGTGAGGTTTTTCAGTTTCACTGCAGCTAGAAGAGAGTATCTATAACATCCATAAAATGAAAATCAAGTGTGGAGAAAATCTCATCCTTGCATCTATATAGAATCTTCTTGCAAATTGCCATTTCCCTCTTTGCAGTTAACGACATTCACTCAGGCTCTCTCTCCCAAGACATGCAAGAAAATGTTTGCTGAACTCAGCATGCAAGTATCTCTGAGGAGGATTTTCCTATGAGATCTATTAAACATATCACTGCATCCGGGAGAGACTATCTCCAACATCCATTCTGTGAACATACTCTGTGCAGAAAAAGTCCTCCTTTTAGGTCTTAGGATCTTTTGGTAAATTGCCTTTTCCTCTTAGCTGTTCATTGTCTGCAATGATGTTTCCTTCACTATATAGAGACAAAACAAACCTGCTCAACAAAATTTGCCAGTAGCTGTAAGGAACATCTTCGTATGAGAGATTTCAAAGTATTACTACAGGTTTTGCTGATTATATTTAACATCCATTCCTTTCAAGTTGAATCTTCAGAGACACTCCTGATAGTAGCTGTTTAGGATCATCTTGAGAAGAGATATTTAATACAATATAGTTTAATCCACTTTCAGGCTCTCATGAACATATCATGACAAACATTATAGCTTAACACATGCGGCCTATATCTGTAAGTAACATCTTCATCTGAGATGTTTTAAAATTTCGGTACAGCAGGGAGAGGGTATCTATAACATCCATAAAATGAAAATGCAATATGCAGAAAATCTGTGGCTTGTCTCTTTATGGGATCAGCCTGCATATTGCCTTTAGATCACTGCAGTTAACGATCTTCTCTCAGGCTCTCTATCCCATGTAATGTAAGAAAATGTTTCTTAACTCGCCTTGCAGGGATGCTTAAGGACGCTCTTCCTCTGAGAGCTTGTAAACTTTTCACTGCAGCTAGGAGAACCTATTCATTACATCCATTCCATGTAAGTACTCTGTGGAGGAAAACACTTGCTTTTAACTTCTTTGGATCATATTGTCAATTGCATTCTCATCTTTGAATTTCATTGCCTGCCCTCAGGCTTCCTTCCCGATGTAAAGAAAAAACACCACTGCTAAACCTACTCTGCCAGTAGCGATTAGGAACACCTTCCCATGAGAGTTTATACTTTTCACCACAGCTCAGAAAAAAGCTCTATCACATCCATTTAATGAAAGTACACCGTGAAGATAACTTCTGCTTATAACTGTTTAGGGTCATCTTCATAAGTGACTTCAAATACACTGCAATTCAATCTGCGTTCAGGGTTCACTAGCATGTCATGACGAACACTATTGCTCAACACATGTGACGAATATCTGTTAGTAACATCCTCATTGGAGAGGTTTTAAAATTTCAGTACGGCTGGGAGACAATATATGTAACATCCATAAAATGAAATTACACGTTGGAGACAATCTCTTGTTTACATCTGTGTAGGATTATGCTAAAAATTGCCTTTTACATCATTGCTGTTAACGAGGTACACATAGGAATTCTCTCCTTGTAATGCCAGAAAGTCCTTGCTGAACTTGCTTGCAAGTATCTTTAAAGAGCACCTTCCTCTGAGAGCTTTTAAACTTTCCATTGTAGCTGATTGAGAATATCTATAACATCCATTCCATGAACATACTGTGTGGTGGAAAAGTCTTCCTTTTAGTTTTTCGGATCACATAGTAAAGTGCCTTTTCCTCTTTGTAGTTCATGTCCTGCACTGAGGCTTCCTTCCCACAGGAAAGACAGAATACCACTGCTCAACGATGTTTACCAGTAACTCTTTGAAACACTCCTAGGAGAGCTTTCAACCTATCACTACATGTGGTGTAGATTATCATTACCCTACGTTCAATGAAAGCGGACTCTTCAGAGAAACTCTGCTTACAGCTGTTTGGGATCATCTTGAGAAGAGACTTGGACTACACTGCAGTTCACTCTGCCTTCAGTTTCTCAGTAACGTATCATGATGAACACTATTTCTTATCACAGTTGACCAATATCTGTAAGTAACATCTTCATATGAGTGATTTTCAAATGTCAGCACAGCTGGCAAAGGGTATCTATAACATCCATCAATTGAAATTCAGGTGTGGAGAAAATCTTTTGCGTGTATCTGTATAGGACTATTCTGAAAATTGCCTTTTCCAACATTGCATTAAATAACCTTCATCCGTGCACTTTCTCCCAAGTCAGGTAAAAAAAGTTTGCTGAACTCAGCTTGGAAGTATCTTTAAGGAGGCTCTCCCTCTGAGAGCTTTTAAACTTTTCACTGCAGCGGGGAATGAGTATCAATTACATCCATTTCAGGAATGTACCCTGTGGAGAAAAATTCTTCCTTTTAGGTTTTAGGATCATATTGTAAAGTGCCTTTTCCTCTTTGTCGTTCATTGCCTGCACTGAGCCTCCTTTCCCGATGGAAATACAAAACACTCCTGCTCAATGACCTTTGCCAGTAGCCATCAGAGCATCTTCTTAGGAGAGGTTTCAAACGATCACTACACGTGGTGCAGATTATTGTTATGATCAGCTCAAAGAAAGTTGACTCTTCACAGAAAATCCAGCTTGTGGCTGTTAAGGATCATCTTCAGAAGATACTTTTAACAGACTGCAGATCAAACTCTAGTCAGGGTCCCACTAACATATCATGATGAGATATATTGTTTAAGACAGGTGGCCAATATCTGAAAGCAACATCTTTATCTTCGAGGTTTTAAAACTTCAGTACTGCTGGGATAGAGTATCTATAACATCCATAATATGAAAGACAAGTTTGGTAAAAATCTCATTCGTGTATGTGTATGTTCATCATGCAAATTGCCTTTTCCCTCATTGCATTTAGTGGCCTTCACTCAGCTCTTTTTCCAAAGTAAAGCAAGAAAACTTTTGTTGAACTCAGCTTGCAAGGTCCCTTAAGAATGATCTTCCTCTGAGAGCTTTTAAAATTTCCACTGCAGCTGGGAGAACTTATCTATAATATCCATTCCATGTAAGTACCATGTGGAGGAAAACACTTGCTTTTAGCTTCATCATATCATATTGTCAATTGCATTTTCATCTTTGCATTTCATTGCCTGCACTCACGTTTCCTCCCTGATTTAAAGAGAAAACACTACTGCTCAACCTACTCTGCCAGTAGCTGTTAGGAACACCTTCCTATGAGAGTTTCAACTTATCAACACACCTCGGAAAGAAGATCTATCAAATCCATTCAATGAAAGTATACCGTGAAGATAAGCTCTTCTCCTGCCTGCTTAGGATTATCTTCATGAATGACTTTTAACGCACTGCAGTTCAGCCTGCATTTAGGGTATCACTAGCATATCATAATGAACACTATTGCTTAACACAGGTTGCCAATATCTGTTAGTAACATCTTCATATGAGAGGTTTTAAATTTTCAGTACAGCTGGAGAGAGTATCTATAACATCCATAAAATGAGAGTTCAGTGTGGAGAAAATCTCTTGGTTGTATCTGTATAGTATTATCCTGAAAATTGCCTTTTCCACCATTGCAGTTAACGACCTTCACTTAGGAATTCGCTCCCAGGTAAGGCAAGAAAGATCTTGCTGAACTCAGATGGCAAGTGGCTTTCAACAGATCTGGCTCTGCGAGCTTTTAAACATTCCACTGCAGCTGGGACAGAATATCTATACCATACATTCCATGTAAGTACTCTGTGGAGGAACATACATCATTTTAGCTTTTTAAGATCATATTGCAAAGTGCCTTTTCATCTCTGCAGTTCACTGCCTGCACTCAGGCCTCCTCCCTAACGTAAAGACAAAACACCACTGTAAACCTATTTTGCCAGTTGCTGCTAGGAGCACATTCCTATGAGATGTTAAAATTGTCACCACAACCGGGGAAGAAACTCTATCACATCCATTCAACGAAAGTACCATGTGAAGAATATCTTTACTTGTCGCTGTTTAGAATCATGTTCATGAGTGACATTAAAAACATTGCAGTTCAGTCTACCTTCAGGGTCTCACTAGCATATCATTATCAACACTATTGTTTAACACAAGTTGCAAATATCTGTTAGGGATACCTTCATATGAGAGGTTTTAAAGTTTCAGTACAGATGGGAGTATCTATAACATCCATAAAATGACAGTTCATTGTAGAGAAAATTTCTTGCTAATATCTGTATAGGACTATCCTAAAAATTTCCTTTGCATCCTTGCAGTGAACTACATTCACTTAGTAATTCTCTCCCCATTTAATGAAAGACCTTGCTGAACTCAGATTGTAAGTAGCTTTCCGCAGGATCTGCCTCTGAGAACTTTTAAACTTTCCACTGCAGCTGGGACACAATATCCATAACATCCAGTACATGAAGGTACGCTGTGCAAAAAAACTCTTCCAGGTAGATTTTTAGACAATGTTGTTAAGTACCTTATCCTCTTTGCCGTTCATTGCCTGCTTTGAGGTTGTCTTCCCAATTGAATGACAAAACACCACTAAGCAACCAAGTTTGCCAGTAGTTTTCAGGATCATCTTACTAGGAGAGCTATCACTACAGGTGGTGCAGATTATCCTTACCATCCATTCGATGACAGTTGACTCTTCAGAGAAACTCCTCCTTGTAGCTGTTTAGGATCATCTTGAGAATTTGAATACACTGCAGTTCAAACTACATTCAGGGTCTCACTAGCGTATCATGATGAACACTTTTGTTTAACACAAGTACCAAATAAGTGTAAGTAACATCTTCATACGAGAGGGTTTAAAATTTCAGTACACCTGGGAGATAGTATCTATAGCATCTGTAAAAGGAAAGACCAGTGTGGAGCAAAATTCTTGCTTGCATCTGTAGAGGACTATCCTGAAAATTACCTCTCCCAACATTGCTGTTAACGACATTTACTTAAGAATTTTCTCCCTGGCGCCTGCCCGGTGGCGCAAACAGTTCCATGTGCACGATCCACTTTGGTGGACTGGGGTTTTCAGTTTCCCAACCCTGGGCACGCACCAATGCACTGCTTGCCAGGACATGCTGTGGTGGCGTCCCATATAAAGTAGAGGAAGATGGGCACAGATGTTAGCTCAGGGCCAAACTTCCTCAGCAAAAAAGAGGAGGATCAGCATCGGATGTTACCTCAGGGCTTATCTTCCTCACAAAAAAAAAAAAAGAATTCTCTTCCATGTAATGCCAGCAAGTTCTAGCTTAATTCTGCTTGCGAGTACGTTTAAGGAGCATCTACACCTGAGAGCTTTTAAACTTTCCACTGCAGCTGCGAGAGAATATCTATAGTATCCATCTAATGAACGTACTCTGTGGAGAAAAACATTTCCATTTAGTTTTTGAGAGTCATAATGGAAAGTGTCTTTTCTTCCTTTTGGTTCGTTGCCTGCACTGAGGCTGTCTTCTCAATGGAAAGACAAAATACCACTGCTCAGGCACTTTTGCCAGTAACAACTAAGGAAATAACTTCGTGCCCTGTCTCTCTTCCTTCCAGCAAATGAGGTCCACCTTTCTTAACAAGGTTGGGGGCATATTGCCATTTCAGGCTTTGAGAAGTAATATCACATTCCTTTGAGAAGGCAATTTCTGATCCCGGGTTCTAAGTAGAGCTCTAGGAACAAGTTAGTAATTGAATTTTAATGATTACTGGAACTTAGCTCAACTATGTATAACACCCATCGTTGGAAATAACTTCATGCCCACTATCTCTTTCTTCCATCTCGTAAAGATCAGAAACCTAAAATAGGTATATAACAGAATGCAGTTTCAGGCCTTGAGATTGAATCGCATATTCCTTTGAGAGGACACTTTCTGACCCAGGCTTGTATGCAAATATCTAGAAACGACTTTTTATATGAGCGGCAATCATTAATACAGCTGAGCTAATCTATGGTTAACACCCATTTCTGGAAATATCTTCATGCCCGATCTCTCTTCCTTCCAGCTCTGAAGGTTTACATTCCTAAAACAGGTTTTGAATATATTGCTGTTTCAAGCTTTAGGAGGGTATATCACATTCCTTTGAGAATACAATTTCTCGTCCCAGTATGTAAGTAGAGGTCAAGGAACAAGTTAGTATTTGAGTGGCAATCATCACTACAGCTGAGCTCATCTGTATAAAGTACCCATCCCTGGAAGTATCTTTGTGCTCACTCACTCTTCCTTACAGCTCGTGAGAATCACCTTCCTAAACCAGGTTTAGAACATAATGCTATTTTGGTCGTTGAGAGCAAATCTCACATTCCTCTGTGAAGACACTTATTGATAACTTCTTGTAAGTAGATGTCTAGGAACAAGTTTATATTGGAGCATCAATCAGTACTACAGCTGAATAAAATGATTTATAATACACATTCCTCAAAATAACTTCATGTAAAAACTCTCTTCCTTCTAACACTAAGCATCACTAAACTAAACCAGTTTTGGACCATATTGCCTTGTTGGTCCCTGAGAAGGAGTCTCGCATTCCTTTGAGAAGGCACTTTCTGATCCCAGAGTGGAAGTAGATGTCTAAGAACAATTTGTATATGAGTGGCAAGCGTTACGACAGCTGAGCTAAGCTGTGTATAATACCCATTCCTGAAAATAACTTTGTGCCTCATCTCTCTTCCTTCCAACTCATAAGGATCACAAAGCTAAACCAGGTTTGGAACATATTGACATGTCACTCCTTGAGATGGAATCTCATATTTCTTTGAGAAGGCACATTCTGATCCTGTCCAGAATGTTGATGTCTAGGAATAAGTATGCATATGAGTGTTAATCATTACTAGATCTGAGCTCAACTGTCTATAACAACCATTCCCGGTAATACTTTTTGCCTCATCTCTCCTTCTTCAATCTCATAAGGATCACAAATATAAACCAAGTTTCATGCATCATGCCATTTCAGGCCTTGAGAATGAATCTCACACTACTTTGAAGGCACTTTCTGATCCCTGCTTCTAAGTAGATGTCCAGGACAAGATTCTCTATAAGTGGCAATTGTTACTACAACTGAACTATTCTTTGAATAACACCCAATCCTGAAAATAACTTCATGCCCAATCTATCTTCCTTCCAGCTCGTAATGAAGACCTTCCTCATCCAAGTTGGGAACATATTGCTATTTCAGACCTTGAGAAGAAATCTCACATTCCTTTGAGACAGCAGTTTCTGATCACAGCCTGCATGTAGACGTCTAGGATCAAGTTTGTATGTGAGTGGCAATCACTAATAGAGCTGTGCTTCTCTCTTCCTTCCATCTCGTAAAGATCATAAACCTCAATCAGGTTTGGAACATAATGCCATTTCAGGCCCTTGAGAACAAATCTCACACTCCTATGAGAAAGCACTTTCTGATCCCGAATTGTAAGTAAAGGTCTAGTAATGAGTTTCTAAATGCGTGACAATCATTACTGCAGCTGAGCTAAACTATGTATAAGAACCATTCCTCAAAATAACTTCCTACCCCATCTCTTTTCCTTCCAGCTCTAAAGGATTACATTCCTAAGCAAGGTTTTGAATGTAATACCATGTCGGTCCTTGAGAAGGATTCTCACGTTACCTTGAGAGTGAACTTTCTGATCCCAGCTTCTAAGTAGATCCCTAGAAACAAGTTTGTATATGAGTGGAATCATTACTACAACTGAGCTGAACTATGAATAACACCTATTCCTGAAAATAACTTCGTGCCAGTCTCTCTTCCTTCCATATCATAAGGCCCACCTTCCTCAACCACGTTGGGAACATATTGCCATTTCCGGCCTTGAGAAGGAATCTCATATTCCTTTAAGAAGGCACTTTCTGATCACTGCTTCTATGTCCAGGAACAAGCTTCTATATAAGTGGGAATCGTTAGTACAACTGAGCTATTCTATGAACAACATCAATTCCTGAAAAAAAACTTCATGCTCAATCTCTCTCACTTCCAGAGTGTAAGTACCACCTTCCTCGCCAAGTTTGGAACATATTGTTTCAGGCCTTCAGAAGGAATATCACATTCCTTTGAGAAGTCACTTTCTGATCCTGGGGTGATGTAAATGTCTAGGAACAAGTTTGTATATGAGTGGCAATCATTACTACACCTGAGTTAATCTATGTAGAAAACTCATTCATGGAAATGTCATTGTGCCCAATCTCTCTTCCTTCCATCCAGTAAGGATCACAAACCTAAACCAGGTTGGGGACATATTGTGGTTTGCGGCCCTGAGAAGGAATGTCACATTCCTTTGTTAAGGACCTTGTGTTCCCGACCTGTATGTAGATTTCTATTAACAAGTTTGCATATGAGTGGCAATCATGATGACAGGAGCTAAAGTATGTATAACAGCCATTCCTGGAAATAACTTCATGCCCAAACTTTCTTCATTCTGGATCATAAGGACCAGCTTAGTCAACCAGGTTTAGAACATAGTGCCTTCTCAGGCCTTTAGAAGGAATCTCACATTCTTTTGAGAACATACTCTCTGATACCAGCTTCTAAGTAGACATCTAGGAACAAGTTTGTATAGGCGTGACTGTCATTACTACAGCTGACAAACTTGGTATAACACCCATTCCTGGAAATCACTTTGTGCCTAGTCTCTCTTCTTTCCATCTCGTAAGGATCACAAACCTAAACCAGATTTGGACCATAATGCCATTTCAGTCCTTAAGAAGGAGTCTCACATTGCTTTCAGAAAGAATGTTCTGATCCTGGCTTTTACGTAGATGTCTAGGAACAAGTTTGTATATGATTGGCAATCATTACTACAGTTGAGGTGAACTTCACATAACACCCATTCCTGGAAGTAACTTTGTGCCTAATCTCTCTTCCTTCCATCTCATAAAGATCACAAACCTAAACCAGATTTCAAACATACTGTCATTTCGCACCTGGACAACAAAACTCACATGCCATTGAGAAGGCTCTTTCTAATCCTGGTTTCTAAGTAGATGTCTAGGAAAACGTTGCTATACGAGTTTCAATCATTAGTAGAGGTGAGTTTTATTTTGTATAACACCCATTCCTGGAAATAACTTTGTGCCTTATCTCGCTTCCTTCAATCACGTAAGGATCACAACCCAAAACGAGGTTTGGTAAATAATGCCAATTCGGCCATTGAGAACGAATCTCACATTTCTTTGAGAAGGCAATTTCTGATCCTGGCTTTTAAGTAAATGCCTAGGAGCAAGTTTGAATGTGAGTGGCAATCATTACTACAGCATAGATGAAATATATATCACCTATTCTTGAAAATAACTTGGTGCCCAATCTCTCTTCCTTCCAGCTCGTAAGCATCACCAACCTAAATGTTTTGGAACATATTGGCATACGGACCCTGAGACGGTATCTCACTTTCCTATGAGAAGGCACTTTCTAATCCCAGCCTATATGTAGATATGCAGGAACAAGTTTGTAAATGAGTGACAATCATTATTAAAGTGGAGTTAAAAGGTGTATAACACCTAATCCCTGAAACAACTTTGTGCGTAATCTCTCTTCCTCCCGTGTTGTAAGGATTGCTTTGCTCACCCAGGAACATAACTTGGAAAATAATGCCATTTCTGGACCTGAGAATTAATCTTAAATTCCTTTGAGAAGGAAATTTCTGATGCAGGCTTCTAAGTAGAATTCCTTGAGAGAGTTTGTATATGAGTGGCAATCTTCCTACACCTTAGCAAAAGTATGTGTAACGCCCATTCCTGGAAATAAATTTGTGCCTAACCTCTCTTCTTTCCATCTTGTAATGGTGAAAAACGTGAACCTGGTTTGGAGCATAATGCCATTTTGTGCCCTGAGAACGAATCTCATACTCCTTTGATAATGCACTTTCTGAACCACCTTGTAAGTAATAGTCTAGGAACAAGTAGCTATATGAGTGGTAATCGTTAGTACAACTGACCTAACCTATGTATAGCACCTGTTTATGGACATGACGTCATGCCCAATCTCCCTTCCTTCCAGCTGCTACAGATCTCCTTCCAAAAGCAGGCTTGTAAACAGGGCCATGTAGGGCCTTGAGGCAGGATCGCTCTCAAATGCCTTGGAGAACACAATTTCTTTTCCGGGTTTGAATGTAGACGGTATGAAACATCTTGGTATCTGAGAGGCATTCATTACTACAGCTGAATTGAACTGTGTATTACAACCATTCCTGATAGTAACTTCATGCCCAATCTGTCTTCCTTCCAGCTCCCAAGGATCGCCTACACAAAGCAGGTTTTGCACAGGGCCATGTAGGGCCTTGAGAGAGAATCTCACGCACATGCCTTAGAGAAGGAACATTCTTATCCCGGTTTGTAAGTAGATGGTAAGAAACATCTTTCTATCTGAGTGGCATCACTACTACAGCTGAGTTAAACTATGGATAATGCCAGTTCCTGGAACGAAGTTCAGGCCCAATAACCCTTCCTTCCGTTACATGAGGATCGCCTTCCCAAAGAAGGTATGGAAGGAGGACCATGTAGTGCCTTGAGACAATCTCACTCACAAGCCATAGAGAGCACACTTAATCATAGCAGATTCTAAGTAGATGGTTAGGAACATGTTTGTATCTGAATGGCAAGAATTGCTACAGCTGAGCTAAACTAAGTATAACACCCATTCCTAGAAATGACTTACTACCCAATCTCCCTTCCTTCCAACCCCTAAGGATCGCCTTCTCAAAGCAGGTTTGGAAACACGACTGTGTATTGTCTTGTGACAGCATCTCACTCATAAGCCATTGAGAGCATGTTTTCTCATACTACATTCTAAGTAGATGGCTAGAAGCATGTTTGCATCTGAATGGCAGGCATTATTACAGCTGAGCTAAACTAAGTATAACTCCCATTCCTGGAAATTACTATGTGCCCAATCTCCCTCCTTCCAGCTCCAAAGGATCACTTTCTCAAAGCAGGTATGGAAACAGGGCCGTGTAGGGCCTTGACACATGATCACTCTCAAATGCCTTAGAGAACGCAATTTCTTATCCTGGGTTGGAAGTAGATGTTTAGAAACATCTTTGTTTGTGAGTGGCAATCATTACTACAGCTGTGTTAAACTATGTATAAGACCCATTCCTGGAAACAATTGGTGCCCAGTCTCCCTTTCTCCCAGCTCCTAAAGATCGCCATCCAAAACCAGGTTGTGCACAGGGCCATGGAGGGCCTTGAGAGAGGATTTCACACACATGTCTTAGGGAAGGCACTTTCTTATCTCGGCTTGTAAGTAGATGTAAAGAGACATCTCTCTATCTGAATGGCAATCACTACTGAAGCTGAGTTAAACTGTATATAACACCCATTCCTGGAAAAACATCTTGCCAGATCTCCCTTCCTTCCAGCGCATAAGGATCGCCTTGCCAAAGCAGGTTTACACAGGCCCATGAAGGGCCTTGAGAGACAATCTCACTCACATGATTTAGAGATTTATGTTTAGGGTTAGGGTTAGGGCTAGGGTTAGGGTTAGGGTTAGGGTCAGGCTTAGGTTTAGGGTTAGCTTTCGGGTTCGGGTTAGGGTTAGGGTTACTGTTAGGTTTATGGTTTGGTTCCGCTTACAGTTATGGTCAGGGTGCAGGTTAGAGTTCAGTCTGGTTCATGGTTAGGGTTACATTTAGGATTGGCATAAAGGTTAAGCTTGGGATTCTGGTTAGAGTTAGGGTCGGGTTAGGCTTTGGGTGAGGGTTATAGTTAGGGTTCAGGATTGAGTTATGGTTAGGCTTATGGTAACTGTTACTGGTTGCTAAGAATTAGGGTTATCATTGCCTTCTCATTAGGGTTAACGTTCGGGTTATTGTTAGGGTTCAGGTTAGGGTTAGGGTTATGGTTCAGCTTACGGTTTAGTTTAGGGTTAGTGTTAGGCTTAGGGTTGGTGTTAGGATTAGAGTTAGGGATCTAGTTATGTTGGAGTTAGGGTTCGTGTACTGTTTTGGTTTAGGTTTAGGGTTAGATTTAGCCTTCAGGTCAGCGTTCGGGTTAGCTTTCGTTTAAGCTTTTGTTATGGTTCAGGTTAGGGTTAGGTTTAGTGGTCTGGTTAGTGTTAAAGTTACAGTTAGTGTTAGTGTTAGGGTTAGGGTCAGGTCGGTCTTCAGGTTAGGGTTAGGCTTAGGGATCGGTTTACTTTATGAGTTAGGGTTAGCCTTCAAGTTAGGTTTAGAGGTATGGTTGGGTTCGTGTTTGGGTTAGCGATAGAGTTTGGGATATAGTTAGCCGTCTGCTTCGTGTTCGGATTAGATTTAGTGTTAGTATTCACGTTAGGGCTAGGGTTCAGGTTAGTGTTAGCATTAGGGTTAGGTTTCAGGTTAGGATTGGGGTTAGCGTTAGGGTTAATGTTAATTCTAGGATTAAGGTTAGTATTATGGTTCGATTTCGGGTTAGAGTTAGGGTTAGGATTCATGTTATGGTAAGGGCTACGGTTTTGGTTAGCATTAAGTTTAGTTTTAGTGTTAGTATTTGGATTAGGGTTATGGTTAGGTTTCAGGTTTGGTTTAGGGTTAGCTTTAGCCTTAGGGTTCACGTTAGGGTTAAGTTTACGGTTCGTTTCACTTTAGGGTTAGGAGTTGGGTTATGTATAGGGTTATGTTTAGTGTTCGGATTAATGTTACAATTAGGTTACACTTTCGATTTAGGGTTAGCCTTAGCTTTAGGGTTCGGGTTAGGTTAGGGTCAGGGTTGGATTTAGGGTTATGGTTCGGTATAGTGTTAGGTTTAAGGCTAGGTTAAGGGTTAGGATTGGGTTTAGTGTTAGAGTTAGTGTTCAAGTTAGTGTTAGGGTTAGGGTTCAGCTTCAAGTTCATCTTAGGGTTGGGTTAGTGTCGGACTAGGAGTCAAGTTAGTGTTAAGGTTACGGTTCAGGTTAGGGTTTCTGATAGTGTTAGGGTTAATATTCGTGTTAGGATAAAGGTTAGCTCTAGGGTTAAGGTTGGGTTCTGGTTAGGGTTACATCTGGTGTTCAGGTTAGGTTTAGGGTTCAAGTTCTTGTTTGGGTTAGGGTTAGTGCTACGTTTCGGGTTATGTTCAGTGTTAGGATTAGGGTTACAGTTATTGTTAGTGTTACATTTAGGGAGAGGTTAGTGTTCGGATTATGGTTAGGGTTAGGGTTCGGGTTCTGGATTGTGATAGGGTTTCAGTTATTGGCGGGTTCTGCTTCGTGTCAGGGTTAGGTTTTGGGTTCAGAATAGTTAACGGTTAGGGTGAGGGTTCGGGTTAGAGTTTGGTTTCAGGATACTATTAGGGTTGGGGTTAGGATTAGGCTTCGGTTTAGTGCTAGGTTTAGGGTTAGGGTTGGTTTGGGTTAGGGTTAGAGTTTGTTAAGTTTAGGGGTAGGACTGTGTTAGGGTTAGGGTTCAGGTTTGGGTTAGGATTAGGTTTAGTGTTAGGGTTTGGTTTAGGGTTAGGCTTCGGGTTAGCTCTAGGGTTAGGGATAGGGTTGGGTTGAGTTACGGATAGTATTAGGGTTCAAGTTTAGGTTAGTGTTAGGGTTGGTGTTAGGGTTATGGTTTGGGTTAGTGTTCGGGTTGCTGTTAGAGTTCGAGTTAGTGTTAGGCTTAGGGTTAGGGCTAGGTTTATTCTTAGGGTTTGGTTGGGTTACGGTTAGGGTTAGGGTTTGGGTTAGTGTTTGTGTCATGGTTAGGTTTCAGTTTCTGGTTAGGGTTAGGGATAGCGATAGTATTCAGGTGTGTGTTAGGGCTAGAGTTCGGTTTAGGTTTGATTTTTGGTTAGGGTTAGAGTTCGGATTAGGTTTATGTTTACCTCTAAGTTTAGGTTTCAGGTAAGGATTAAGGTTAGGGTTAAGGTTACAGTTAGGGTTTGTGTTAGGGTTAGGGTACAGGTTAGGTTTAGAGTTAGAGTAAGAGTTAGAGTAAGAGTTAGGGTTAGTTTTATGATTCAACTTCAGGTTAGGCTTTGGATTAGGTTTCGTGTTAGGTAAGCGTTACAGTTTGGTTTAGGGTTAGGTATAAGGTTAAGTTTAGTTTTAAGGTTAGTGTTTGGATTAGCGTGAGGGTTAGGTTTCAGGTTAGGGATTGGATATGGTTAGGGTTAGGGTCGGGTTAGGCTTCAGGTTAGGATTAGGGTTAGGGTATGGGTTAAGTTTAGAGTTAGGGTTAGTGTTCCGGTACGAGTTAGTGTTAGGGTTAGGCCTAGGGTTAGTGTTAGAGTTGGCTGCGGGTACGGGTTAGGGTTAGGGATATGGTTACTCTTAGGGTTAGGTTTATGGTTATGGTTGGGTTCTGGTTAGGTTTATGGTTAGGGTTCAGGTTAGGGTTAGGGTTAGGTTTAGGGTTAGGATTAATGTTAGGTTTCAGGACAGGGTTAGGGTTAGGGTTATCGTTAGGATTACGCCTAGGCTCTGTTTGGGTTACAGTTAGTTTTAAGGTTAGGCTTCGGGTTAGTGTTAGTGTTAGGGTTCAGGTTAGGGTCTGGGTTAAGGTTCAGGTTAGGGTTTAGGGTTGGGGTTGTGGTTAAAGCTAGGGTGAGGGCTCTGGTCAGTGTTAGGGTTAGGGCCAGCACCAGTTTTCTTTAGGCTTAAAGTTAGTCTTATGGTTTAGTGTTAGGTTTATGATTAGTGTTAGGGTTAGTGCTTGGGCTAGGGTTGGGGTTAGGCTTTGTTTTGGGGATCTAGGAAGTTTTAGGGTTAGGGTTGGGGTTCGAATTAGTGATAGGGTTACTGCTATGGTTTGGGTTATGGTTAGGCTAAGGTTTATGGCTAGGTTTAGTGTTGGGTTAGATTAGGGTTAGGGTTAGGGTCATGGTTCCCGTTAGGGTTAGTGTTAGTTTTCAGGCTAGGGTTAGGGTTAGGGTTAGTTTTAGGGTTTCTCTTAAGGTTAGGGTTAGTGCAAGGGTTAGGGTTCGGTTTTGGCTTAGGGTTATGGTTAGGTGCAGGGTTAGAGTTAGCGGTCTGATTGCAGTTCTGGTTCCAGTTCAGGCTCGTTATTCAGGTTAGGGTTAGAGTTAGGGTAGGATTAGGCTTCGGGTTAAGGTTAGGGTTAGGCTTCGCATTAGGATTAGGATTAGTGTTAGGGTTTTAGTTCGCGTTCGGGTTTGGGTTACATTTAGCTGTAGGATGGGCTCATGCTTTGGGTTAAGGTTATCAATTGGTTCAGGTTAGGGTTTGGGTTAGCATTATGCTTAGGGTTATTGTGCTGGTTAGATTAGGGTTAGTGTTTGGGTAGAGTTTAGTTGGGTTAGAGCTAGTGTTTGCTTTATGTTTATGGTTAGGTTTAGGGTTAAGCCAGGGTTCAGGTTAGAGTTATGTTAGGGTTAGGGTTCGGGTTCTGGTTAGTAATTGTGCTCGAATGCAGTTTAAGGTTAGGTTGCGTTATGGTATGTGTTAGATTTAGGTTACCGGTTATTGTTAGGTTTATGGTGCAGGTTAGTGTTAGGGTTAGGGTTCCGTTTAGGGTTTGGGTTAGTGTTATCTTTATTGTTAGTGTTCAGGTGGGTTAGGGTTAGCATTCCTGTTGTGGTTTAGGTTAGGTTTAAGGATAGGGTTAGGGTTAATGTTAGGGTTCGGTCTCAGGTTATATTTAGTGTTAGATTCTGGGTTTGGGTTCAGGGTTAGGGCTAGGGTTGGGTTTGCGTTAGAGTTCTGGTTAAGCTTATGGTTTGGGTTAGGTATAGGTTTAGTGTTATAGTTAGTTTTCAGATGAGGGTTAGGGTTAGGCTTAGGGTTCAGGTTCGGGATCTGGTTAGGTTTAGTGTTAGTGTTAGGTTTCTTGTTAGGGTTAGCACTAGGATTCAGGTTAGGTTTAGCATTATGGTCACGTTTAGGGTTAGACTTATGGTTTGGTTTACAGCTCAGGTTATGGATAAGTTAATGATTCTCGTTAATGTTAGAGTTAGTGTTAGGGTTAGGATTGGAATTAAGGTTAGGTTTATTGTTGGTGTCAGGGTTCTGGTTAGGGTTGTGGTGAAGATTCACCTACATTTTAGGTTAGTGTTCAGATTCAGTTTAAGTTTAATGATATGATCAGGTGAGGATTAGGGTTAGTGTTACTGTTGGGGTTAGAGTTAGCATTAGGATTCTGTTTAGGGCAAGGCATAATATTCATGTCAGTGTTAGTGTTAGTGTTAGGATTCAGTTTCAGTTTACAGTTAGGATTGTATTCGGATTAGGTATTAGGGACAGGCTTATTTTTCAAATTAGCTTTATGGTATGGGTTAGGGTTCTGTTTCAGTTTAGATTTAGCATTCAGGCTCTAGTTATGGTTAGGGTTAGGTTTTCGGTACCGTTTAGAATTAGCATGCAGGCATGGGTTAGTGTTACTGTTCTGTTTACGCTAATGGTGGGGGTTCTGGTAAGGGTTAGGGTTATCGTTAGAGTTCGGTTCAGTTTGGAGTTATGGGCAGCTCGGGTCAGTGTTAGGTTTAGGCTATGGTTTGGGCTTTCTTTAGTGTTAGGGTTAGGTTTCAGGTTCAGTTTAGATTTAGGGTTTTGTTTCAGTTAGGGTTGTATTTAGGGTTAGGGTTCAGTTTAGGCTTAGTATTAGCATGCGGGTTAGTGTTAGTGTTAAATTTAGAGTTAAGGTTAAGGTTTGAGTTATGGATAGGATTTGGGTTCGAGGTTCGGTTAGGGTTAAGGTTAGGGTTAACCCAACCTTGGGCACTTGGAGGACCAGGGCTTCACCAGCCTCCAGAGAAGAAGTGTCGCCTGAAGGGCACTCCAAGGGTGGCCCCAGATCCTTAGGCTTCCGTCCTGCTGTGGCCAAACTCAGTGCCTTGCCATATGCCTGTCTCCGCACTTGTGACTATACATTGGCTTTCCTCTACCTGGCTGGAGTTGAAAAGTACAGACGTGGGGTGAGGCCATTAGTTTGGTCATTCCAGGAAGAAATGAGGCCCAGGACGAAGAAGCTGGCTGAGGCAAAGCCTTGACCTCGCACTCCAGTCCGCCTTGGCAGCCAGGGCCAGAATACCAGTTCCAAAGAAGGGAAGCTGCTGGTGACCTGAGTGGGTGTGGGGTGATAGGAGGGAGACAACAGCTGAAGCCAAGTCAAGAAATGCAGCGTTCCTTCTTCACCTGCACGTGGCAGGTGCGAGAGAGCGCCCCAGTTGGTCAGAGACCAGCAGGCTAGTGAAGCGTTCAATGAGGACCCCCGAGGGCCGGTGGCCGTGCCTGCGCCATTGGCCTGACACATTGAACCCAAGCCCACAGGGGTCCCTGAGCGGCCAGAGAAAGTTGGGCCCATGAGAGAGGTAGGCAAGGTGGGCAGGTTGAGTCCACATCTCTCCTCAGGTCCCTGAGGGAGAAAGAGAGAGACACAGAGAAACAGAGAGAGAGACAGATCTCTGAACTATGAGTCACTTCCTCCACCACTGGTGCCAACTCACACACCATCCCACTTCCCCCCGCCACCCCCATGTCCAACCCTGGGCCAGCCCCACTACAGAGAAGTTGGTTCCTTGTCACTTCCATGCTGTCCCTTCGGGACCTGATGCCAGAGCAGGGGAAAACTTTCAAAGGTTTCCATGTCCCTATCCATGAGAATGGTCTTCTTCCCCTCTCAAATCTGAAAACCTCACCCCCAACATCCTCCTTTGTCTTGAAATGAAGATAGTATTGAAGAGGAGAATCTCTGCCATTGTGTTGAGAGACTCAGTTTCCCTTGTTTCTCCCAGCTACCCATGTTATTAATCTTGAGATTATTTTCTCCAGCTAACCTGTCCTGTTAATGATTTGGCCAACCATAAGAAATATAACGGAAAGGGCAGAAGGGAGTTCTCTCTCTGCCACTGAGAGCCCTGAGCTGGGTCCCTCCCTCAGACCTGGCCAAGGACAGCCCTTACCCAGAGGCTATCTCCCAGGGCATCCCAGGAAATGCTTACTGCCAGCCCTCACCCTCTCGCCACTGCCAAGTCCATCATCCTCCCTTGGGAGGCCCAGGCAGTTCAGGGACCCAGGTGTGGGAGGCAGCCAGTTCCCAGGTCTGGTACACAAGTAGCAAGGCCACTTCCACCTCTGACAGTGTCTAGCACACACCCCAGAAAACATGGCAGCAGCCCCCAGGGCTCTGTCCTCCAGAACTTGTTCCCTTGGAAGGGGCCTGGCCGAGGAGTATGGGCTGGCCAGCCAGCCGGTCGACTTGGGACAAAGCAGGTGAGCCGAGCCATCCTTCCAGTTGCCCTGGGCTTGGCACTGGCCACCTCAAGGAGAGGGCCTCACTGGTGCCCTTCATGGTGGATTTCTCCCCAGAGCCATTGCCTGGGCACTAGGAAGGCCAGGCCCTCCCGACTCCAGAGAAGAGGCTGGGACCTGTTGCCAGAAGGGCTTTCCCAGTGTGGCCCCAGCTCCCTGGGCCTGCAGCCTGCTGGGACCACACTCACTGCTTTGCCATATGCCTGTTTCGCTCTTTCTGATTCCACAGAGCCTCTCCTCCACCTGGCTGGAGTCGGCAAGTGCAGGCGTGGAGTGAGGCCATGGTTTTGTCTTTCCAGGAAGAAATAAGGCCCAGCATGAAGCAGCTAGTCCAGGCAGGTCCTTGACCTCACACCCCAGTCCGCCTTTGGCTACCAGGGCCAGACCACCACTTCCAAAGAAGGGAAGCATCCGGCGAGCTGAGTGAAAGTGGTCGGATGGGAGGGAGACAACAGCTGAAGTCAAGTCAAGAAGGGTGATGTTCCTTCTTCACCTTCATCTGGCCGGCACAAGAGAGCGCCCCACCTGGTCTGAGCCTCACTGGCGGACAGGGCCTTCACTGTGGACGCCTGAGGCCCAACTGCTGTGCATGCGTGCTTGGCCTGAGTGGTTGAACTCAAGTCGCAGTGCTCCGGGAGAGACCAAAGAATGGCCCACGGGAGAGGTAGGCGAGGTTGGCAGGGTGTGCCTCCCCTCCTTGCCTGAGGGCCCCGAGAGAGGGAGACACAGTGACAACCAGAGAGATGGACAGAGAGAGATACCTGACGTCTCTAGATTTCAGGTTAGAGTTATGCTTCCGTTTAGCTTTGGGGTATGATCAGGTTATTGTTAGGGTTAGTATTACCGTTGGGGTTAGGGTTAGGGTTATGGTTAGGGTTTGGGCTTGGTACGGGTTTGTTTTACATGTAGGGTTTGGTTTAGAATTTAGGGTTACTGTTAGGGTTAGGATTAGGGTCAGTGGTCGGGTTCAGTTTAGTGTTAGAGTTAGTATTAGCTTTCGAGTTAGAGTTAGGATTAGTGTTAGTGTTAGTTTTCGGGTTAGGGTCGGGGTTATTGTTTGGTTTCGGTATCAGTTTAGGCTCAGGGTTATGGTCGGGTTAGGCTTCAGGTTAGTGTTAGGGTTCTTGTTATGGTTAGGATTCAGGTTAGGGTTCGTGTTAGGTTTAAGTTTAGGGTTAGTATTAGGATTAGGGTTATGATTAGGTTTCGGGTTCGGGAAAGTCTTAGCTTTAGCATTAGGTTTCTCGTTAGGGTTAGGTTTAGAGTTAAGGCTAGGTTTAGGTTTAGAGTTAAGGTTGAGTTCAGATTATGGTTAGGGTTAGTGTTAGGTTTTAGTTTTGGATTAGGGTTAGGGTTAACATTAGGGTTCAATTTAAGGTTAGAATTAGGGTTAGGGTTATGGTTGGGTTTGGATTAGTGTTTCGGTTAGGGTTAGTGTTAACATTAGGGTTAGAATAATGGTTAGAGTTCGGGTTAGGGTTAGGGTTAGGGTTAGCAATAGGGTTCAGGTTAGGTTAATGTTATTTTTAGTGTTAGGGCTAGTGTTTGAGTTAGGGTTAGGGTGAGGGTTCGGTTTCAGAATCAGGTGAGAGTTAGAGTTAGAGTCGGGCTAGGATTAGGGTTATATTTAGGGTTACAGTTCCGGTTAGGGCTGCTGGTAAAGTTAGGGTTAATTTTCCTGCGATGTTTACAGTTAGGTAAACTTAGGGTTGTTTTTGGGTTAGAGTTAGGGCTAGGTTTCGGGTTCACGTTCCAGATAGGGTTAAGATTATGTTTGGTTTTTTTTGTCATGGTTAGGATTAGGGTTACTGTTAGGGTTATGTTAACGTTTAGGGTGAGATTAGTGTTTGGTTTAAGGTTAGAGTTAGGGTTTGGGTTCACGATGGATTTAGGGTTACGGTCACATTAGACTTTGGTTTTGTGTTAGTTTTAGGGAAAGGGTTAAGGGTGGGGTTAGAGTCAAGGTTAGGGTTAGGTTAGGGTTATGGTTCGGCTTAGGGTTAGGGTTAGTGTTCACCTTAGGGTTATGGTTAGTTTTAGGGGTAGGGTTGGGTTCTGGTTCGGTTTAGGGCTAGGGTTCGGTTTAGGGTTAGCTTTCCGGTTTAAGTTCATGTTAGAATTAGGGTTAGGATTAGGGTTACTCTGAGGTTTAGGCTTAGGTTTATTGCGAGGTTTTCCTTCGCATTAGGGTTAGGTTTCGGTTTTGGGTAGGGATAAGATTAGGTTTAAGCTTAGTGGTGGATTAGGCTTCGGGTTAGAGTTACTTTTGTGGTTTGGTTTAGGGTTAGGCTTATGCTTAAGGATAGGTTTAGGGTTAGGGTTGGGTTGGGTTAGGGTTACTGTTAGGGTTCATGTTAGCCTTAGGGTTATGTTTAGTCTTAGAGTTAGTGTTCACATTAGGGTCAGGATTAGTTTTCGGGTTCAGGTTAGGGTTAGGATTAGCGGTAGGGTTCGTGTTAGGGTAATGGCTAGGTTTTAAGTTAGGGTTGAGTTTGGGTTAGGGTTAGGATTCGTTTGAGTGTTAGGGTTAGAGTTAGAGTTAGGGTTGGGCTTATGTTTAGGATTAGTTTTAGGATTCGGGTTAGGGTTATTCTTAGGGTTAGGGCTAGGGTTAAGGTCAGCTTAGGGTTAAGTTTAGAGTGCGGCTTAGTGTTAAGGCTAGTGTTCTAGTTAAGTTTAGGTTTAGTATCATGGTTAGGGTTCAGGTACGGGTTACAGTTAACGTTAGGTTTCATATTAGTGCACAGTTTAGGGTTAGAATTAGGGTTAAGGCTAAGGTTAGGGTTAGGATTGGTTTGGATTAGTGTTAGCATTAGGGTTAGGGTTAGGTTTAGGGTTCAGGTTAGGTTTAGATTTAGGGTTCGGGTTCGGGTTCGGGTTAGGGCTACTGCTAGGGTTTGGGTTATGGTTAGGCTTAGAGTTAAGGCTAGGTTTAGGATTACCATTCGGTTGGGTTAGGGTAAGGGTTAGGGTTTTGGTTAGGCTTATGGTTAGGATTAGTGTTAGGGTTAGGATTGGGATTTTGCTTAGGATTAGATCTGGATTGGTGTTAGTGTTAGGCTTAGGGTCAGAGCTAGGTTTAGGGTTCAGCTCAGGGTTAAGTTTAGAGTGCAGCTTAGTGTTACACCTAGTGTTCTAGTTAGTTTAATGTTAGTATCATTGTTAGGGATTCAGGTTACGCGTTACGGTTAATGATAGGTTTCATGTTATTGTACAGTTTAGGGTTAGAATTGGGGTTAGGGCTAAGGTTAGCGTTAGGATTGGGTTGGATTAGTGTTAGCATTAGGGTTACGGTTAGGTTTCGGGTTAGGTTTAGGGTTCGGGTTAGGTTTAGAGTTAGTTAGGGTTTGGGTTCGGGTTAGGGTTAGGGTTACTGCTAGGATTTGGTTTATGATTAGGCTTAGAGTTAAGGCTAGGTTTAGGGTTACGGGTGGGTTGGCTTAGGGTTCTGGTTAGGCTTATGGTTAGGATTAGTGTTAGGTTTCAGGATAGTGTTAGGGTGATGGTTACTGTTAGGGTTAGGGCTAGTGCTCGGGTTAGGGGTTGGTTGGGTTAGGGCTAGGGTTTGGTTTAGGTTTAGAGTTAGCTCTAGGGTTAGAGTAAGTGTTCGGGTTAGGGTTAGATTAGGATTAGAGTTCGGTTTAGTGTTAGTATTTGGTTTGGGTTCAGTTTAGTGTTAGCATTCAAGTTTGTGTTCGGGTTAGTGTTAGGGTTCATGTTTGGGTTAAAGTTAAGGTTCATGTTCGGGTCAGGGATACATTTTTGTTTAGGGTTTGGGTTAGGTTTAGAATTGGGTTTTGTGTTAGGCTTAGTGTGCGTGTTAATGTTAGTTTTAGGGTTTGTGTTAGGGTTAGGGACAGATTTAGTGTGATGTTTAGGGTTAGGGCCATTGCTAGTGTTAGTGCTAAGGTTAGGATTAGTTCTAGGGCTTGGTGAATTTTTATGGTTCGTTCTAGAGCCAGGGTTAGGGTCAGGTCTAGGACTGATTTTGGGTTATGTCCAGGGCAAGCAGTAGGCTTGGTGTTACAATTAGGGTTACGGTTATTGTTGTTTAGGGCTAAGATTAGGGTTAGGGTAAAAGTTAGAGTTATGGCCATTGCTAGTGTTAATGCTATGGTAAGGGTTAGATCTAGGGCTTGGTGAAGGTTTATGTTTCCTTCTAGATCCAGGGTTAGGGTCAGGTCTAGGACTGGTTTAGGGTTAGGTCCAGGGCAAAGAGTAGACTTGGTGTTAAAATTAGGGTTAAGCTTATTGTTGGTTATGGCTAAGGTTAGTGTTAGGGTTTGTGTAAGGGTTAGTGCCATTGCTAGGGTTAATGTTAAGGTTAGGGTTATGTTTAAGGTTTGGTCAAGCATTAAGGTTTGGGCTAGGGCTAGCATTAGCATCAGGTCTAGGACAATGTGAGGGTTAAGTTTAGTGTTAAGGTTATGTTTAGGGTGAGGTTTACCGTTTGGGTCAGGGTTAGTGTTGCTTAGGGCTAGGGTAGGGTTACTCTTAAGGCTAGGGCTGGGTTATGATTTGCTAATGCTGGGTTATGATTAGATAGGGCTAGGATTATTGTTATGGTTATTATTAGTGATGGGGAAGTGGTTTGAGTTTCGGTTAAGGTTAGGTTTAGCGGCAGGTATAGGATTAGAAATAGGGCTAAGTTTTGTGTTAGGACTAGTTTAGGGCTACAGCAATGGTTAGGGTTAGGGTTACGCTTGAGTTATGTGTAGGGTTAGGGTGAAGGTTAGGTGTGGGGGTAGTGTTAGGGTTAGTGTTATGACAAGAGTGATCATTAGGGCTGGGATTAAGGCTAGGTTTCATTATTATATTTAGGGTTAGGTTTCTCTTTAAGTTTATGGCTAGATTTATTTTTAGGGTTAGGATGAACCCAACTTTAGGTAGGATGAACCCAACTTTAGCTCTAAGCCTAAGCTTATCGCAAACCATAACACTAGCCCTAGCACTAACCTTAATCGTATGTCTACCCCTAACACTCAGTGTAACTGTAACCCTAAGCCAACACTAACCCTAACTTTAACCCTAGTCCTAGCCGCAGCCCTATCAGTAACCCTAACACTAGCATAACACTAACTCTAACCCTCCTCCTAATCCAAACCAAAGCCCTCTGCCTACTACTACAATTTCCATTGTCCCAACTCTAAGGCACACCCAACACTAACGTCAGACCTAATAATAATTATACCCCTTACCATAATCTCAAAACCAGCCCCATCTCTGACTCAAACAACCTCCCCTAACACTAATAATAACCATAACACTAATCCTAGCCCTATGTAATCATAACCCATCCCTAGCTAATCATAACCCAGCCCTAACCTTAAGAGTAACCCTACCCTAGCCCTAAGCAACACTAACCCTAACCCAAACGGTAAACCTCACCCTAAACATAACCTTAACCCTAACCCTAACCCTCATATTGTCTTAGACCAGACGCTAACGCTAGCCCTAGCCCACATCTTAATGCTTGACCAAGCCTTAAACATAACCCTAACCTTAACATTAACCCTAGCAATGACCCTAACCCTTACACTAACCCTAACAATAACCTTAGCCGTAACCAACAATAAGCCTAACCCTAATTTTAACACCAAGTCTACTCTTTGCCCTGGACCTAACCCTAAACCAGTCCTAGACCTGACCCTAACCC
Source organism: Diceros bicornis minor (assembly GCF_020826845.1). Taxonomy (NCBI): domain Eukaryota; kingdom Metazoa; phylum Chordata; class Mammalia; order Perissodactyla; family Rhinocerotidae; genus Diceros; species Diceros bicornis. Next base: position 1,169,352 of record NW_026691656.1, read on the forward strand.
TGGCTCTAGAAGGAAGCATGAAACTTCACCAAGCCCTAGATCTAACCCTTACCTTAACACTAACCCTAGCAATGGCCATAAACCTAACATTTACCCTAACCCTAACCTTAGCCCTAACCAACAATAACTATAACCCTAATTGTAACACCAAGCCTACTCCTTGCTCTAGACCTAACCCTAAACCAGTCTTAGACATGACCCTAACCCTGGCTCTAGAGCGAACCATAAACATTCACCAACCTCTAGAACTAACCCTAGCCTTCACACTAACATTAGCAATGGCCCTAACCCTAAACATAACACTAAATCTATCCCTAACCCTAACACAAACCCTAAAACTAACAGTAACCCGCACCCTAAACCCAACCCAAAACCAAACACTAAACCTAACCCAAACCCTAACCAGAACTGTATCGCTGATGCAAACACGAACCATAACTCAAACTCGAACATGAACCCTAACACTAACACGAACCACAACACTAACCCACATCATAACCCTAAGCCTAACACGTACCCTAACCCTAACCCGAACACTAACCTGAATGCTAACCCTAAACTGAACCCAGACCCAAATACTAACCCTAACCAGAAATCTAATCCTAATCTAACCCTAACCTGAGCACTTACTCTAACCCTAGAACTAAGCCTAAACCTAAACCAAACCCTAGACCTAACCCAACCAACCCCTAACCCGACCACTAGCCCTAACTCTAACATGAACCCTATCCCTAAGCCTAACCCTAACCCAAACCAAATCGTAACCATAACCGATAGCATAATCCCACCCTAACGCTAAATGTAACCTGAACCCGAACCGTAATCATAACCTTAACACTAACCCTAATCCTACCATAACCCTAAACACTGACACTAACACTAACCCTAAATAAAACTGGTGCCCGTACCCTAACCCTAACATTAACCATACCCATAACCCTAGCCCTAACCCCAACCCCAACCCTAACGTTAACCTGAAACCTAAACCTAACTGTAACCTGAAATCTAACCCTAACACTAACCCTCAAACAAACCCTAACCCGAACACAAACCTTAGACCTAACTGGAATGTAAACATAAGCCTAACTCTAACCCTAACAGTAACACTCAGCCTAACACTATCCTGAAACCTAACACTAATACTAACCATAAACCTAACCAGAACCTTAGCCCTTACCCTAACCCAACCCAACCCTAAAACTAAACCTAGACTTAACTCTAAGCCTAACCATAACCCAAATCCTATCAGTAACCCTCAGCCTAACCCGTACCCGAACCCAAAACTTAACCCTAAACCTAACCCTAACCCTAATGCTAACCCTAAGCGAACCCAAACCTAACACTAACCTTAGACCTAACCCTAATTCTAACCCTAAACTTTACACTAACATGAAAGCTAACGTTAACCACAAACTGTACCTGAACCCTCACCATGATCCTAAACCTAAACCTAACCAGAACACTAGCACTAACACTAAGCCACACTCTAAGCTTAAACCTAAGCTGAACCCTAACCCTAGACCTAACCCGAATCCTAAACCTAATCCTAAGCATAATCACAACCCTAACCCTAACACTAACCATAATGCTCAACTGAACCCTAAGACTAACCCAAACCCAACCCTAACATGAAACCTAGCCATTACCTTAACACGAACCCTACAGCTAATCCGACCCTAACCTGAACCCGAAACCTAACCCTAATCTGAACACTAATTCTAAACCTAAACCTAAACCTAACACTAATGCTAACATGAAGTCTAACCCTAATCATAAGCCAACTGATCCTAACCCTAACCCAAACCTTAATGATAACCCTAATCTAAACACTACCCCTAAACCAATCCATAACACAAACACTAATCCTAAAATTAACCCGACCCTAAACCTAAATTTAATCCAATCTTGAATCCGTAACCATGCCCTGACCCTAATCCTAACCATAAAATCAACCTTAACCCTAACACTAACCCTAACCCTAATCTTCACTCGAACCCTAACCCTAACCCTAACCTTAAACAAACTCTAACCTGAACCCTAGTCCTAACTCTAACCAGAACACTACCACTAATCTTAACCTTAACGTGAACCTGAAAGCTAACTCTAACCCTAATCTGAACACTAATTCTAAGACTAAACATAACCCTAACCCTAACATGAACCCTAACAGTAACCCTAACTCAACCCAACCCTAACCCTAAACCTAGCCCTAAGCATAAGCCTAACCCTAACCCAAACCCTAACCCGGACCCCAAAAGTAATCCTAACCCAAAGCCTAATTTGACGCTAACCTTAAACCTAATCTTATCCTAACCCAAACCCTAAACCTAACCCTAACCCGAAGACAAACTTCACAGTAAACCTAAGCCTAAACCTCACAGTAACCCTAATCCTAACCCTAACCCTAGATGAACATGAACTGGAACTGTAACCCTAAACCGAACCTCGCACCTAAACCGAACCAGAACCCAACCCTACCCCTAAAACTAAAACTAACCCTAAGGTGAACACTAACCCTAACCCTAACACAAACCCGAAACCTAACCCTAACTCAAACGCTAACCTGAACCCTAACAGTAAACCTAACCTGATACTGACACCAAACACTAACCATAACCGTAAATCAAACACTAATCCTAACACTAAACATAACGCTAACCCTAACTCTAACCTGAACCCAACCTTTACCCTCAATCTAACCGTGATCCTAAACCGAACATTAACTCTAACCATAACCCTAACCTGAACCCAACCTTAACCCTAACGTTAACTCCAAAATGAATCCTAACTGTAACCATAATGCTAACTCTAACATGAAAACTAACATTAACCCTAACCTGAACCCGAATCCTAAACCTAATCCTAACTCAAACTCAAATCCAACCTGAACCCAGCCCTATCCCTAATCCAAAACTAACTTTAAACCTAGCCCTAAACCTAAGCTTAAACCTAACCCAAACCATAAAAATAACCCGAACACGAACCCGAACCCCAACCATAACCTTGTCTCTAAACCCACCCTTAACACTTTCCCTAAAACTAACACAAACCCAAAGCCTAACCCAACCGTAACGCTAACCCCATTGAGAAACCAAACCCTGACCCTAACCCTAAGCCAAACACTAACCACAGCCTAAACGTTAACATAACCTTAAGAGTAACCCTAATTCTAATCATGACACAAAAGCAAAACATAACCCTAAATCTATCTGGAATATGAACCTGAAACCCAGCCCTAACACTAACACGAAACAACCCTGATGTTACCTAACCCTAAACAGAACCCTAACCCTAACATGAACCCTAACAGTAACCCTAACTCAACCCAACCCTAACCCTAAACCTAGCCCTAAGCATAAGCCTAACCCTAACCCTACCATCAGCCCTAACCCAAAACGTAATCATAACTATAACCCTAATCCTAGCCCGAATCTAACCCTAACACTAACCAGATCCTGAAACCGAACACTAACCCTAAACCTAATTCGATCACTAGCCCTAACACTAAAACTAAACCTTACCCTAACCTGAACCCTATTGCTAACCTTAACCCTAACCAAAACTCTAATCATAATTCTAACCCTAATGCAAACACTAACCCTAACCCGAACCCTAATCCAAACCCAACCATAACCCTAACCCTAGCCCTAACTCTAACCCTGAATTGAACCCTAAAGTTAATCCTAACCCTAATCCAAAACTAAAACCTAACCCTAAATCTAACCAAAATCTGAACCTTACTTGAACCCTAAACCTAAACCTAGTCCTAACTCTAACCTTAACCCTAACAAGAAATCTAACGCTAGGCTAAGACTTTCCCGAACCCGAAACCTAATCACAACCTTAATCTAAATACTAACTCTAAACATAAACCTAACCTGAACCCTAACCTGAAGCCTAACCCGACCATAACCCTGAGCCTAAACCGATACCGAAACCAAACACTAACCCTGACGCTAACCTGAAAACTAACACTAACTCTAAACCTAACACTAACCCTAACTCTACTTGAAACTTAATAGTAACTCTAACACTAAACAGAACCCGATCACTGACCCTAATCCTAACCCTAATTGTAACCCTAAATTCTAAACCTAACCCTACATGTAAAACAAACCCATACCAAGCCCAAACCCTAACCCTACCCAGAACCCTAATCCTAACGCTAACCCTAACCCCAACTCCAAAGGTAACACTAACCCTAACAATAACCTGATCACACCCCGAAGCTAAAGTGAACCTTAACTCTAACCTGAAATCTAGAGAGGGATCTCGCTCTCTTTCCATCTCTCTGCCTCTCTCGGTGTCTCCCTTTGTCGAGGACCTGAGGAGAGGGGGGAGGCACACCCTGCCCACCTCACCTACCACTCCCATGGGCCATTCTTTGTCTGGCCACTCCAGGAGACTTGCGGCTTGATTTCAACCACTCAGGCCAAGGGCGCATGCACAGCCGTCGGGCCTTAGGGCTCCACAGTGAAGGCCCCGCCCACCCGTGAGGCTCAGACCAGGTGGGGCACTCTTTTGCGTCAGCCAGGTGAAGGGGAAGAAGGAACACTGCCATTCTTGACTTGGTTTCAGTTGTTGTCTCCCTCCCATCCGACCACTTTCACTAAGCTCGCTGGATGCTTCCCTTCTTTAGAAGTGGTGGTCTGGCCCTGTTAGCGAAAGGCAGACTGGGGTGCGAGGTCAAGGCTCTGCCTGGCCCAGATGCTTCATGCCGGGCCTCATTTCTTCCTAGAAAAACAAAACCATGGCCTCACCCTACGCCTGCACTTGTCGACTCAAGCCAAGTGGAGGAGAGACTCTGTGGAGTCAGAAGAACTGAAACAGGCATATGGCAAAGCAGTGAGTGTGGCCCCAGCAGGCCGCAGGCACAGGGAGCCAGGGCCACACTGGGAAAGCCCTTCTGGCAACAGTTCCCAGCCTCTTCTTTGGAGTCGGGAGGGCCTGATCTTCTTAGTGCCCAGGACATGGCTCTGGGGAGAAATCCACGATGAAGGGCACCAGCGAGGTCCTCTTCCTGAGGTGGCCTGAGTGCCAAGCCCAGGGCAACTGGAAGGATGGCTCGGCTCACCTGCTTTGTCCTAAGTCAGCTGGCTGGCCGGCCGGCCCATAATTCTCGGCCAGGCCCCTTCCAAGGGTACATGTTCTGGAGGAAAGATCCCTGGAGCCTGCTGCCAAGTTTTCTGGAGTGTGTGCTGGGCACTGTCAGAAGTGGAAGCTGCCTTGCAACCAGTGTGTCAGACCTGGGATCTATCTCTGCCTCCCACACCTGGGTCCCTGAACTGCCCAGGCATCCTGAGGGAGGACGATGGACTTGAGAGAGTGGGGGCTGACAGTGAGCCTATCCTGGGATGCCCCGGGAGATGGCCTCTGGGTATGGGCTGTTCCTGGCCAACTCTGAGGGAGGGACCCAGCTCAGGGAATCAGCGGCAGAGAGAGAACCCCCTTCCACCCTTTCCCTTAAATTTCTTTTGGCTGGCCAAATCATTAACAGGACAGGTTAGCTGGAGAAAATAACCTCAAGCTTAATAATATGGGTAGATGGGAGAAACAAGGAAACTGAGTCTCTCAACACAATGGTAGAATTCTCCTCTTCAATACTATCTTCAGTTCAAGACAAAGGAGGATGTTGGGGGTGAGGTTTTCAGATTTGAGAGGGGAAGAAGACCATTCTCATGGATAGGGACATGGAAACCTTTGAAAGTTTTCCCCTGCTCTGGCATCAGGTCCTGAAGGGACAGCATGGAAATGACAAGGAACCAAACTCTCTGTGGTGGGGCTGGCCCAGGGTTGGACATGGGGGTGGCGGGGGGAAGTGGGATGGTGTGTGAGTTGGCACCAGTGGTGGAGGCAGTGACTCATAGTTCAGAGATCTGTCTCTCTCTCTGTTTCTCTGTGTCTCTCTCTTCCTCCCTCAGGGACCTGAGGAGAGATGTGGATTCCACCTACCCACCTTGCCTACCTCTCTCATGTGCCCATCTTTCTCTGGCTGCTCAGGGAGCCCTGCAGGCTTGGGTTCAATGTGTCAGGCCAATGGAACAGGCACGGCCACCAGGCCTCGGGGGTCCTCATTGAACGCTTCACCAGCCTGCTGGTCTCTGACCAACTGGGGCGCTCTCTCACACCTGCCACGTGCAGGTGAAGAAGGAACGCTGCCTTTCTTGACTTAGCTTCAGCTGTTGTCTCCCTCCTATCACCCCACACCCACTCAGCTCACCAGTCACTTCCCTTCTTTGGAAGTGGTAGTCTGGCCCTGGCTGCCAAGGCAGACTGGGGTGCGAGGTCAAGGCTTTGCCTCAGCCAGCTTCTTCGTCCTGGGCCTCATTTCTTCCCAGAATGACCAAACCATGTCATCACCACCCCCCCACACACACACTTTTCAATCCAGCCAGGTAGTGGAAAGCATCTGTAGAGTCACAAGTGTGGAGACAGGCATATGGCAAGGCACTGAGTTTGGCCTCAGCAGGACGGAGGCCTAAGGATCTGGGGCCACCCTTGGTGTGCCCTTCAGGTGACAGGTCCCAGCCTCCTCTCTGGATTAGTGAAGCCCGGGCCGTCTAAGTGCCCAAGGTTAGGGTTAACCCTAACCTTAACCGTAACCAAACTCCGAACCCAAACCCTATCCATAACTCAAACCCTAACCCTAACTCTAAACCTAACACTAACACTAACCCACATGATAATACTAAGCCTAAACTGAACCCTAACCCTAAATACAACACTAACTCGAAAAAAAACCCTAAATATAAACTGAACCTGAAACCTAACGCTAACCCTAAACAGAACCCAAAACATAGCCTAAAGCTAACAATAACCCGGCCTACCTGTAACCCCAAACTGAACCGACCTCTAGCGATAATCCTAACCTTTACCAGAACCCTAACCCTTAGCATAAACAGGACAGTAACGCTAACCCGTGCCTGAATGCTAAGTCTAAATGGTACTGAAAACCTAACCCTAACATTAACTAGAGCCTGAATGCCAACTCTAAATTGAAACGGAAACCTAACCCAAACCATAAAGCTAACCCGAACACTAAGCCTGTCCCTAATACCTAACCCGAATGCAGTCCTAACTGTAAACTGAAACTGAATCCTAAACCTAACACTAACACTAACCAGAATAGTAATGCCTCGCCCTAAACAGAACCCTAATGTTAACTCTAACCTCAACAGTAGCACTAACCTTAACCCTAACCTGATCATAACCCTAACCCTAAACTGAATCCGAACACTAACCTAACATGTAGCTGAATCCTAACCCTAACCCTAACCAGAAACCTAACATCAACAATAAACCTAACCTTAATCCCCTCCCTAACCCTAACTCTAACACTAACCATAACATTAACACGAATCATTAACCTATGCATAACCTGAGTCATAAACTTAACCATAACATTAACCCTAAACCTAATCATAACGCTAAACCTAACCTGAACCCTAGTGCTAACACTAACAAGAAGCCTAACCCTAAACCTAACCTTAACTGGATCAGAAACCCGAACCCTAACCCTAACCCAAATGTGAACGCTAGCTATAACACTAAACCTGAACCTAAGCAAAACCATAAGCCTAACCAGAACGCTAACGTGAACCCAACCCTAGCCCTAACCTGAAACCAAACCCTGAATCTAACACTAAACGTAACCTGAAACTGAACCCTAACCTTAACACTCACCCTATCCCTAATCCTAAACTAAACCATAACCCTAATCCTAACCATTAATTTAACTCAACCCTAATCCTAACATGAAATCTAACCTTAATCCTAACAGTATACTTAACATGAACCCTAACCCTAACCCCAAACCTAACACTAAAACTCTACCTACCAATAACCCTAACAAGAATGCTAACCCTTACCCACCTGAACCCTAACACTAAAGCTAACCCTAACTCAAACCCTAACCCAAACCCTAACCTTAACACTAACCCGTACCATAACCCTAACCCTAACCGGTACCCTAAATCTAACCCAAACCCTAACCCAAAACCTAAACCTAAACCACATTTGAACCCAATTACTAACGCGAATCCGAACCCTAACCCTAACATAACTCTAAACTGAACCCTTAGCCTAACCCTAAAACTAACCCTAAACATAAAGCAAACACTAGCTCTAACCCAACTAAACCCTAACCCGAACACTAACCCTAAACCTAACCAGAACTCTAACCCTAAGCATAATCCTAACTCAAACCCTAAGCTGAACCAAATGGTAACTGTAATCCAAAGCATGACGCCATCCTACCATTAAATGTAACCCAAACCCAAACCCGAAGTCTAACCCTAACACTAACCCTAATCCTAAGGCGAACCCTAATCCTAACCCTAACCCTAACCCGAATCCTAATCCTACCCTAACTCTAACCTTAACCCAAATCCCGAACCCAAACTGGAACCAGAACCCGAATCAGACCACTAACTCTAATCCTACACCTAACCATAACCCTAAGCCAAAACCGAACACTAACGCTAAGCTTAAGAGTAACCCTAAAACTAACCCTAACCCTAGCCCTAGCCTGAAAACTAAAACTAACTCTAACCCAAACCCTAAACATAACCCTAACCCTAACCCTAACCCAACCCTAAACCTAGCGATAAACCTTAGCCTAACCATAACCCAAACCATAACAGTAACCCTATCACTAATCCGAACGGCAACCCTAACCCTAAAACTTCATAGATCCCTAAAACGAAGCCTAACCCCAACCCTAGCCCAACAATAACCCTAACACTAATAATAAACCTAACCCTAAACACTAAAACTAACTTTAAGCCTAAAGAAAACCGGTGCTGGCCCTGACCATAACACTGACCAGATCCCTAACCCTAGCTTTACAACAACCCAAACCCTAAACCCTAACCTGAACCCTAACCCAGACACTAATCTGAACCCTAACACTAACACTAACCCGAACCCTAAACTGACCCCTAACCTTAAACCTAACTGTAACCCAAACAGAGCCTAAGCGTAACCCTAACAGTAAGCTTAACCATAACCCTGTCCTGAAACCTAACACTAATCCTAAACCTAACCCTAACCTGAACCCTAACCATAAACCTAACCGGAACCCAACCATAAACATAAAACTAACCCTAAGAGTAACCATATCCCTAACCCTAACCCGCACCCGCAGCCAAATCTAACACTAACCCTAGGCCTAACCATAACACTAACTCGTACCGGAACACTAACCCTAGCGCTAAACTTAACCTGTACCCTAACCCTAATCCTAACCTGAAGCCTAACCCGACCCTAACCCTAACCATAACCAATCCCTAACCTGAAATGGAACCCTCATGCTAATCCAAACACTAACCCTAAAACTAAACTTAACCTTATACCTAACCCTAACCCAAACTGTAAGGCTCACCCTAACACGAAACCTAATCAAAACCCTATACTGAGGTTGAATCATAAAACTAACCATAACTCTTACTCTAACTCTTACTCTAACTCTAAACCTAACCTGTACCCTAACCCTAACACTAACCCTAATTATAACCTTAACCCTAACCTTAATCCTCAACCGAAACCTAAACTTAACACTAAACATAAACCTAATCCGAACCCTAACCTTAACCCAAAAACAAACCTAAACTGAACTCTAGCCCTAAGACTAAACTGAACACTATCGCTATCCCTAACCCTAACCAAACTAACCATGACACAAACACTAACCCAAACCCTAACCCTAACCCTAACCCAACAAAAACCTAAGAGTAAACCTAACCCTAACCCTAAGCCTAACCATAACTCGAACTCTAACAGCAACCTTAACACTAACCCGAACCATAACCCTAAACGAACCCTAACCCTAACCTAAACTTGAACCCTAATGCTATCTGTAACCCAACCCAACCCTAACCTTAACCCTAGCGCTAACCCGAAGCCTAACCCTAAGCCAAACTCTAACACTAACCCTAATCCTAACCCAAACCCGAACCCTAACCCTAACCCAGTCCTACCCCTAAGCCTAACAATCTGTAACCCTAACCCAAACCAACACTAACTCTAACCCTAGCACTAAATCGAAGCCTAATCCTAACCCCAACCCCAACCCTAATAGTAACCCGAAAGCAAAGTCTAACCCTAACACTCACCCTAACCACTAACTAAACTGAACTCAAAACCTAACCCTGACACGAAGCCGAACCCGACAATAAACGAAACCCTAACACAATCCAGAACCCGAACACTAACCCTAACCCTAATCCGAACACTAACCACTCCCTAAATGTAACACTAACAATAACTGTAACTCTAATCCAAACCCTAAACATAACCCGAAACGTAACATTAACCCGAACAAGAAGTTGAAATCTAAACCTAACCTGAACCCCATATCTAACCCTAACATGAAGCCAACCCTAAAGCTAAACATTATCCTAACACGAATATTAACCTTAACATTATCAGAAACCATAACCTGAACCGTAACCCTAACCCTAACGTGACTCCTAGCTCGACACTAACCCTAACCCTAACGTGATCTTGAAGCTGAACCCTAACCCTAACACTAACCTGAACACTAACTCTAACACTAAACCCAATCCTAACCCTAACCCCAACCTTTGACCTAACCTTAAACCTAACACTACACCGAACCATAACCCTAAATCCAGCTCTAATTCTAACCCTAACCCTAACCCTAACCCAACCCTACCCCTAACCCTAGCACTAACCCAAAACCTAAAGCTAAGGTTAATCCTAAACCAAAACTGAAACCTAATCGTAACATTAATCTGAACACTAAACATAACCCTATACATAACACAACTCCAACCCTAAACTGAAGGCAACCACAATCCTAACCCGAATGTGAACACTAACGCTAAAGCTAACCCTAAACCAAACCTGAAACATAACCATAACCCTAATCCAAATACTAACACTAAAACTAAACTTAATGCTAACCCAAACCATAGCCCTTACACTAACATGAATCCTAACCCTAACTCTAACCCGAAATCGAACCATAATACTAAACCTAAGTCTAAACTTAACATTAACCCTAAACCTAACCCTAATCCTAACCTGAAACCTAACCCTAATGATAACACTAACCAGAACCCGAACCCTTGCCCTAACGTGAACACTAATGCTAAATCTAATCCGAACCCGAACCTGACCCCTAACCATAACCCGAACCCTATCCCTAACCCGAACACGAACCCAACCATAGCCCTAAACCTAACCCTAATCCTAACACGAACCCTAACCCTAACTCGTACCCTAAACCGATACCTAACACTAACCCTAACCTGAAGACGGTCCCGATCCTAACACTAACACTAACCCTAACTCTAACTCTAACTCTAACACTAACCAGACCACTAAACCTAACCCTAACCCTAAGCTGAACCCTAGCACAAACCTTAAACTAAAGCTAACCCGACCACTCACCTGAGGGCTAACTCTAACCCTAAACCTAAACCAAAAGCTTACACTAACCCTAACTCCAACCCTAACCAGAACCCTAACCCTAACCCTAACCCCACCCCTAACCCTAACACTAACCCTAAACTAAACCCTAACCGGAACCATAACCCTAACCCTAACAATAACACGAACGTTAACCCTAATGGGAAGGCAACGATAGCCCTAATTCTAAGCAAACAGTAACACTTACCCTAAGCCTAACCATAACTCAATCCCGAACCCTAAATCTAACCCTCACCCAAAGCCTAACCCAACCCTAACACTAACCAGAATCCTAAGCCTAACATTAACCCCAATCCTAAATGTAACCCTAGCCATAAACCAGCCTGAAATTTAACCTGCACTCTGACCATAACCCTAACACTAACCCTAACCCGAACCTGAACCCGAAAGCTAACCCTAAACCTAAGCCTGACCCTAACCCTGTCCCTAGCCCTAACCCCAACCCCAACCCTAAAATTAAACCAAGCCAGTACACAAACCCTAACCTGAACCCTAAGCCTAACCTTAACCCTAACCCGAACCCGAACCCGAACCCTAATCCTGACCCTAAACCTAACCCGATCCCTAACCCAAACTCTAACATGAACCTTAACCCGAAAGCTAGTAATGATTCACACTTGGATACAAAGACGTTTCTTTCTGTCAACTTACAAACCGAGAGAAGAAAGTGTGTTCTCTAAGGAATTTGAGAGTGTTCCTGTCCCTAGGAACTCCACGGCCCTGTTTCCAAACCTCCTTTCGGATGGTGATCATTAGTAGGTGGAAGGAAGGGAGATGGGGCATGAAGGTACTTCCAGGAATGGATGTTAGCCATAGTTTAACTCAGCTGTAGTAGTGATTGCCCCTCAGATACCAAGATGTTTCTTACCATCTTCTCACAAATCCAGGATAAGAAAGTGCCTTCTCTAAGGGATTTGACTGAGATTCTGTCTCAAGGCCTTACATGGTGCTGTGCACAACTTTCTTTGGGAAGGCCATCCTTAGGAGCTGGAAGGAAAGGAGATTGGGCATGAAGTTACTTCCAGGAATGGCTGGTATCCATCGTTTCACTCAGGTCTAGTAGTGATTGCCATAAAGATAGAAAGATGTTTCATAACATCTACTTACTGTCCAGGATAAGAAAGTGCCCGGTCTAAGGCAAGTGAGTGAGATTCTCTCTGAAGGTGCTATGTGGACCTGTGCAAAACCTTTTTGGGAAGGCGATCTTTAGGAGTGGGAAGGAAAAGAGATGGGACATGAAGTTACTTCCAGGAATGGGTGCTATACATAGTTTATCCGAGTTGTAGTAGTGATTGCCACTCAGATACAAAGATGTCTCTTACCATTTAAATACAAACCAGGATAAGAAAGTGCTTTCTCTAAATCATGTGGATGAGATTGTCTCTCAAGGCCCTTCATGGGCCTCTGTAAACCTGCTTTGGCAAGGCGATCCTTTTGCACTGGAAGGAAGGGAGATCTGGCAACAAGTTTTTTCCAGGAATGGGTGTTATATATAGTTTAACTCAGCTTCAGTAGTGATTGCCACTCAGATAGGAAGATGTTTCTTTCTATCTACTTACAAGCCGAGATAAGAAAGTGCCTTCCCTAAGACATGTGTGTGAAATCCTCTCTCAAGGCCCTCCATGGCCCTGTGCACAACCTGGTTTTGGATGGCGATCTTTAGGAGCTGGGGAAAAGGGAGATTGGGCACCAAGTTGTTTCCAGGAATGGGTCTTATACATAGTTTAACTCAGCTGTAGTAATGATTGCCACTCACAAACAAAGATGATTCTAGCCATCTACTTCCAACCCACGATAAGAAATTCCATTCTCTGAGGCATTTGAGAGTGATCCTGTGTCAAGTCCCTACATGGCCCTGTTTCCATATCTGCTTTGGGAAAGTGATCCTTTGGAGCTGGAAGGAGGGAGATTGGGCACACAGTAATTTCCAGGAATGGGAGTTATACTTAGTTTAGCTCAGCTGTAGTAATGCCTGTCACTCAGATACAAACATGCTTCTAGCCATCTACTTAGAATGTAGTATGAGAAAATGCGCTCTCAATGGCTTATGAGTGACATGCTGTCGCAAGACAATACACAGTCCTGTTTCCAAACCTGCTTTGAGAAGGCAATCCTTAGGAATTGGAAGGAAGGGAGAGTGGGCACTAAGTCATTTCCAGAAATGGGTGTTATACTTAGTTTAGCTCAGCTGTAGCAATTCTTGCCACTCAGATACAAACATGTGCCTAACCATCTACTTAGAATCTGCTATGATTAAGTGTGTTCTCTATGACTTGTGAGTGAGATTGTCTCAAGGCACTACATGGTTCTCGTTCCATACCTTCCTTAGGAAAGCAATCCTCATGTAACGGAAGGAAGGGATATTGGGCCTGAACTTCGTTCCAGGAACGGGCATTATCCATAGTTTAACTCAGCTGTAGTAGTGATGCCACTCAGATAGAAAGATGTTTCTTACCATCTACTTACAAACCGGGATAAGAAAGTTCCTTCTCTAAGGCATGTGCGTGAGATTCTCTCTCAAGGCCCTACATGGCCCTGTGCAAAACTTGCTTTGGGATGGCGATCCTTGGGAGCTGGAAGGAAGACAGATTGGGCATGAAGTTACTATCAGGAATGGTTGTAATACACAGTTCAATTCAGCTGTAGTAATGAATGCCTCTCAGATACCAAGGTGTTTCATACCGTCTACATTCAAACCTGGAAAAGAAATTGTGTTCTCCAAGGAATTTGAGAGTGATCCTGTCTCAAGGCCCTACGTGGCCCTGTTTACAAGCCTGCTTTTGGAAGGAGATCTGTAGCAGCTGGAAGGAAGGGAGATTGGGCATGACGTCATGTCCATAAACAGGTGCTATACATAGGTTAGGTCAGTTGTACTAACGATTACCACTCATATAGCTACTTGTTCCTAGACTATTACTTACAAAGTGGTTCAGAAAGTGCCTTATCAAAGGAGTATGAGATTCGTTCTCAGGGCACAAAATGGCATTATGCTCCAAACCAGGTTCACGTTTTTCACCATTACAAGATGGAAAGAAGAGAGGTTAGGCACAAATTTATTTCCAGGAATGGGCGTTACACATACTTTTGCTAAGGTGTAGGAAGATTGCCACTCATATACAAACTTGTTCATGGACATCTACTTAGAAGCCAGCATCAGAAATGTCCTTCTCAAAGGAATGTAAGATAAATTCTCAGGTCCAGAAATGGCATTATTTTCCAAATTATGTTCCTGGGTGAGCAAAGTTATCCTTACAACATGGAAGGAAGAGAGATTATGCACAAAATTGTTTCAGGGATTAGGTGTTATACACCTTTTAACTCTGCTTTAATAATGATTGTCACTCATTTACAAACTTGTTCCTGCATATCTACATATAGGCTGGGATTAGAAAGTGCCTTCTCATAGGAATGTGAGATACCTTCTCAGGGTCCCAATGCCAATATGTTCCAAAACATTTAGGTTGGTGATGCTTACGAGCTGGAAGGAAGAGAGATTGGGCACCAAGTTATTTTCAAGAATAGGTGATATATATTTCATCTATGCTGTAGTAATGATTTCCACTCATATTCAAACTTGCTCCTAGGCATTTACTTACAAGCCAGGATCAGAAATTGCCTTCTCAAAGAAATGTGAGATTTGTTCTCAATGGCCGAATTGGCATTATTTCCCAAACCTCGTTTTGGGTTGTGATCCTTACGTGATTGAAGGAAGCGAGATAAGGCACAAAGTTATTTCTGGGAATGGGTGTTATACAAAATAAATCTCACCTCTACTAATTATTGAAACTCATATAGCAACGTTTTCCTAGACATCTACTTAGACCCTTCTCAAGGGAATGTGTGTTTTGTTGTCCAGGTGCAAAATGACAGTATGTTTGAAATCTGGTTTAGGTTTGTGATCTTTATGAGATGGAAGGAAGAGAGATTAGGCACAAAGTTACTTCCAGGAATGGGTGTTATGTGAAGTTCACCTCAACTGTAGTAATGATTGCCAATCATATACAAACTTGTTCCTAGACATCTACGTAAAAGCCAGGATCAGAACATTCCTTCTGAAAGCAATGTGAGACTCCTTCTTAAGGACAGAAATGGCATTATGATCCAAATCAGGTTTAGGTGTGTGATCCTTACGAGATGGAAAGAAGAGAGACTAGGCACAAAGTGATTTCCAGGAATGAGTGTTATACCAAGTTTGTCAGCTGTAGTAATGACAGTCACGCCTATACCAACTTGTTCCTAGATATCTACTTAGAAGCTGGTATCAGAGAGTGTGTTCTCAAAAGAATGTGAGATTCCTTCTAAAGGCCTGAGAGGGCACTATGTTCCAATCCTGGTTGACTAAGGTGGTCCTTACGAGCCAGAAGGAAGATAGTTTGGGCATGAAGTTATTTCCAGGAATGGCTGTTAGTCAGAGTTTAGCTCAGCTGCAGTAATGATTGCCAAACAAAACTTGTTCCTACACTTCTACTTAGAAGCCGAGATAAGAAGGTTCCTTCTGAAAGGAATATGAGGTTCCTTCTCTTTTTTCTTTGTGAGTAAGTTCAGCCCTGAGCTAATGTCCATGCCAATCCTCCTCTATTTGCTGAGGAAGTCTGGCCCAGACCTAACATCGATCCCAATCTTCCTCCACTTTATGTGGGATGCCACCACAGCATGGCCTGACAAACTGTGTGTCGGTGTGTGCCCGGTATCTGAACGCAGGCCAGCAGCAACAGAGGGTGCACACTTAACCACTACCATGGGGCTGGACACTATGAGGTTCCTTCTCAAGGCCCAAAATACCATGATGTTCCAACAATGGTTGAGCAGGCTGATTCTGATGAAATAAAGGAAGAGAGATTAGGCACAAAGTGATTTCCAGGAATGGCTGTTATACATACTTTAGCTCCTGTCGTCATGATTGCCACTCATATGCAAACTTGTTCACAGAACAAGTTCCCTACATACAGGTCGGGAACACAAAGGGCCTTCGCAGAGGAATGTGACTTTCCTTCTCAGGGCCCAAAATCGCAATATGTCCCAAACCTGGTTTAGGTTTGTGATCCTTACTGGATGGAAGGAAGAGAGATTGGGCACAATGACATTTCCATGAATGAGTTTTCTACATAGATTAACTCAGGTGTAGTAATGATTGCCACTCATATACAAACTTGTTCCTAGACATCTACATAACCCCAGGATCAGAGAGCAACTTCTCAAAGAAATGTGATATTCCTTCTGAAGGTCTGAAACAGCAATATGTTCCAAACTTGGTCGAGGAAGGTCGTACTTAAGAGCTGGAAGTAAGAGAGATTGAGCATGAGGTTTTTTTCCAGGAATTGATGTTATTCATAGAATAGCTCAGTTGTAGTAACGATTGCCACTTATCTAGAATCTTGTTCCTGGACATATACTTAGAAGCAGTGATCAGAAAGTGCCTTCTTAAACGAATATGAGATTCCTTCTCAAGGCCGGAAATGACAATATGTTCCAAACGTGGTTGAGGAAAGTGGGCCTCATGATCTGGAAGGAAGAGAGACTGGCACGAAGTTATTTTCAGGAATAGGTGTTATTCATAGTTCAGCTCAGTTGTAGTAATGATTCCACTCATATACAAACTTGTTTCTAGGGATCTACTTTGAAGCTGGGATCAGAAAGTTCATTCTCAAGGTAGCGTGTGATTCATTCTCAAAGCCCGACATGGTATTACATTCAAAACCTTGCTTAGGAATGTAATCCTTTAGAGCTGGAAGGAAAAGAGATGGGGTAGGAAGTTATTTTGAGGAATGGTTCTTATACATAGTTTAGCTCAGCTGTAGTAATGATTGCCACACATTTAGAAACTCGTTACTAGACATTTACTTACAAACCGGGATCAGAAAGTGCTTTCTCAAAGGAGTGTGAGATTTGTTCTCAAGGGCCTGAAATGTCATTATGTTCCAAACCTGATTTAGGTTTCTGATCCTTACGAGATGGAAGGAAGAGAGAAGCACAGCTCTATTAGTGATTGCCAGTCACATACAAACTTGATCCTAGACGTCTACGTGCAGGCTGTGATCAGAAACTGCTGTCTCAAAGGAATGTGAGATTTCTTCTCAAGGTCTGAAATGGCAATATGTTGCCAACTTTGCTGAAGAAGGTCTTCATTAAGAGCTGGAAGGAAGATAGATTTGGCATGAAGTTATTTTCAGGATTGGGTGTTATTCAAAGTATAGTTCAGTTGCAGTAACGATTGCCACTTATATGGAATCTTGTCCTGGACATCTACTTAGAAGCAGGGATCAGAAAGTGCCTTCAAAGTAGTGTGAGATTCATTCTCAAGGCCTGAAATGGCATGGTATGATGCATGAAACCTGGTTTATATTTGTGATCCTTATGAGATTGAAGGAGGAGAGATGAGGCAAAAAGTATTACCAGGAATGTTTGCTACAGACAGTTGAGCTAGTAATCTAGTAATGATTAACACACATATACATACTTATTCCTAGACTTCAACATTCTGGACAGGATCAGAATGTGCCTTCTCAAAGGAATATGAGATTCCATCTCAAGGAGTGACATGGCAATATGTTCCAAACCTGGTTTAGCTTTGTGATCCTTATGAGTTGGAAGGAAGAGAGATGAGGCACAAAGTTATTTTCAGGAATGGGTATTATACACAGCTTAGCTTAGCTGTAGTAACGATTGCCACTCATATACAAACTTGTTCCTAGACATCTACTTTCACTTTGGGATCAGAAAGTGCCTTCTCAAAGGAATGCGAGACTCCTTCTCAGGGCCCAACAAGGCAATATGGTCCCAAACTGGTTTAGTTTAGTGATGCTTAGTGCTAGAAGGAAGAGAGTTTTTACATGAAATTATTTCGTGGAATGGGTATTATACATAATTTTACTCAGTTGTAGTACTGTTTGATGCTCCAATATAAACTTGTTCCTAGACATCTACTTACAAGAAGTTATCAGTAAGTGTCTTCACAGAGAAATGTGAGATTTGCTCTCAATGACCAAAATAGCATTATGTTCTAAACCTGGTTTAGGAAGGTGATTCTCTCTAGCTGAAAGGAAGAGCAAGTGAGCACAAAGATACTTCCAGGGATGGGTATTTTATACAGATGAGCTCAGCTGTAGTGATGATTGCCACTCATATACAAAGTCGTTTCTAGACATTTGCTAACAAGCCTGGGTCAAAAAGTGCCCTCTCAAAGGAATATGAGATTCAATCTCAAGGCCTGAAACTGCATTCTGTTATATACCTGTTTTAGGTTTCTGATCTTTACGAGATGGAAGGAAGAGATAGTGGGCATGAAGTTATTTCCAACAATGGGTGTTATACATAGTTCAGCTAAGTTCCAGTAATAATTGAAATTCAATTACTAACTTGTTCCTAGAGCTCTACTTCGAACTCGGGATCAGAAATTGCCTTCTCAAAGGAATGTGATATTCCTTCTCAAGGCCTGAAATGGCAATATGTCCCCAACCTGGTTAAGGAAGGTGGACCTCATTTGCCAGAAGGAAGAGAGAGAGGGCAAGAAGTCATTTCCTTAGTTGTTACTGGCAAAAGTGCCTGAGCAGTGGTATTTTGTCTTTTCATTGAGAAGACAGCCTCAGTGCAGGCAACGAACCAAAAGGAAGAAAAGGCACTTTCCATTATGACCCTCAAAAACTAAATGGAAATGTTTTTCTTCACAGAGTATGTTCATTAGATGGATACAATAGATATTCTCTCTCAGCTGCAGTTTAAAGTTTAAAAGCTCTCAGGGGTACATGCTCCTTAAATGTACTTGCAAGCAGAGATAAGAAAGAACTTGCTGGCATTACATGGGAGAGAATTCTCTTTTTTTTTGTGAGGAAGATCAGCCCTGAGGCAGCATCCGATGCTGATCCTCCTCTTTTTTGGTGAGGAAGATTTGCCCTGAGATAACATCTGTGCCCATCTTCTTCTACTTTATATGGGACGCCACCACAGCCTGTCCTGGCAAGCTGTGCATTGGTGCGTGCCCAGGGATGGGAAACTGAAAACCCCAGGAAACCAAAGTGGAGAGTGCACACGAAACCGTTTGTGCCATCAGGCAGGCCCCAGGGAGAAAATTCTTAAGTACAAGTCATTAACAGCAATGTTGGGAAAGGCAATTTTCAGGATAGTCTTCTACAGATGCAAGCAAGAATTTTGCTCCAGATTGACCTTTCCTTTTACAGATGCTATAGATACTATCTTCCAAGTGTACTGTAATTTTACAACCTCTCATATGAATATGTTACTTACACTTATTGGGTACCTGTGTAAAACAAAAATGTTCGTCATGATATGCCGGTGAGAGTCTGAATGTAGTTTGAACTGCAGTGTATTCAAATTCTCAAGATGATCCTAAACAGCTACAAGGAGGAGTTTCTCTGAAGAGTCAACTGTCATCGAATGGAGGGTAAGGATAATCTGCACCACCTGTAATGATAGCTCTCCTAGTAAGATGATCCTGAAAACTACTGGCAAGCTTGGTTGCTTAGTGGTGTTTTGTCATTCTATTGGGAAGACAGCCTCAGTGCAGGCAATGAACGGCAAAGAGGAAAAAGTACTGAACCACATCATCCAAAAATCTACAAGGAAGAATTTTTCTGCACAGCGTACGTTCATGTACTGGATGTTATGGATATTGTGTCCCAGCTGCAGTGGAAAGTTTAAAAGTTCTCAGAGGCAGATCCTGCGGAAAGCTACTTGCAATCTGTGATCAGCAAGGTCTTTCTTTCATTAAATGGGGAGAGAATTACTAAGTGAATGTTGTTAACTGCAAGGATGGAAAGGAAATTTTCAGGATAGTCCTATACTGATATTAGCAAGAAATTTTCTCTACAATGAGCTTTCATTTTATAGATGTTATAGATACTCCCATCTGTACTGAAACTTTAAAACCTCTCATATGAAGGTATTCCCAACAGATATTTGCTACCTGTGGTAAACAATAGTGTTGATAATGATATGCTAGTGAGACCCTGAAGGTAGACTGAATTACAATGTTTTTAATGTCACTCATGAATATGATTCTAAACAGCGACAAGTAAAGATATTCTTCACACGGTACTTTCGTTGAATGGATGTGATAGAGTTTCCTCCCCTTTTGTGGTGACAATTTTAACATCTCATAGGAATGTGCTCCTAGCAGCAACTGGCAAAATTGATTTACAGTGGTGTTTTGTCTTTACGTTGGGGAGGAGGCCTGAGTGCAGGCAGTGAACTGCAGAGATGAAAAGGCACTTTGCAAGATGATCTTAAAAAGCTAAAAGGACGTATGTTCCTCCACAGAGTACTTACGTAGAATGTATGGTATAGATATTCTGTCCCAGCTGCAGTGGAAAGTTTAAAAGCTTGCAGAGGCAGATCTGCTGAAAGCCACTTGCCATCTGAGTTCAGCAAGATCTTTCTTGCCTTACCTGGGAGAGAATTCCTAAGTGAAGGTCGTTAACTGCAATGGTGGAAAAGGCAATTTTCAGGATAATACTATACAGATACAACCAAGAGATTTTCTCCACACTGAACTCTCATTTCATGGATGTTATAGATACTCTCTCCAACTGTACTGAAAATTTAAAACCTCTCATATGAAGATGTTACTAACAGATATTGGCAACCTGTGTTAAGCAATAGTGTTCATTATGATATGCTAATGATACGCTAAATGCAGACTGAACTGCAGTGCCTTTAAAGTCGTTCATGAACATAATCCTAAGCAGGTACAAGAAGTGGTCTTCTTCACGGTATACTTTCATTGAATGGATTTGGTAAAGCTTCTTTCCGAGGTGTGTTGATAAGTTGAAACTCTCAAAGGAAGGTGTTCCTAACAGCTACTGGCAGAGTAGGATTAGCAGTAGTGTTTTCTCTGTAAATCAGGGAGGAAACGTGAATGCAGGCAATGAAATGCATAAATGAAAATGCAATTGACAATATGATCTGATGAAGCTAAAAGCGTTTTCCTCCACATGGTACTTACATGGAATGGATATTATAGAAAAGTTCTCCCAGCTGCAGTGGAAATTTTAAAAGCTCTCAGAGGAAGATCATTCTTAAAGGACTCTGCAAGCTGAGTTCAACAAACGCTTTCTTACTTTACTTGGGAGAGAGAGCTGAGTGAAGGCCATTAAATGCAATGAGAGAAAAGGCAATTTGCATGATGAACCTACACATACAGAAATGAGATTTTTACAAAACTTGTCTTTCATATTATGGATGTTATAGATACTCTATTTCAGAAGTACTGAAATTATAAACCTCTAAGATAAAGATGTTGCTTTCAGATATTGGCCACCTGTCTTAAGAAATATAATTCATCATGAGATGCTAGTGGGAACCTGACTAGAGTTTGAACTACAGTATATTAAAAGGCTCTTCTTAAGGTGACCATTAACAGCCACAAGCTGGAGTTTCTGTGAAGCGTCAACTTTCTTTGAGTTGATCATAACAATAATCTGCACCACCTGTAGTGATCGTGCGAAAGCTCTCCTAAGAAGATGTTCTGATCGTTACTGGGAAAGGTCATTGAGAAGGAGTGTTTTGTGTTTCCATTGGGAATGGAGGCTCAGTGCAGGCAATGAACGACAAAGAGGAAAAGGCACTTTACAATATGATCCTAAAAAGCTAAAAGGAAGAATTTTTCTCCACAGGGTACATTCCTGAAATGGATGTTATTGATATTCGCTCCCCGCTGCAGTGAAAAGTTTAAAAGCTCTCAGAGGGAGAGCCTCCTTAAAGATACTTCCAAGCTGAGTTCAGCAAACATTTTTTACCTGACTTGGGAGAAAGAGTTCGGATAAAGGGTATTTACTGCAATGTTGCAAAAGGCAATTTTCAGAATACTCCTACACAGATACGAGAAAGATTTTCTCCACACTTGAATTTCAATTGATGGATGTTATAGATACCATTTGCCATCTGTACTGACAGTTGAAAACCACTCATATGAAGATGTTACTTACAGATATTGGTCAACTGTGATAAGCAATAGTGTTCATCATGATACGTTACCGAGAACCTGAAGGCAGACTGAACTACAGTGTAGTCAAAGTCTCTTCCCAAGATCATACCATACATCTGCAAGCAGAGTTTCTCTGAAGAGTCCGCTTTCAGTGAATGTAGAGTAATGATAATCTGCACCACATGTAGTGATAGTTTGAAAGCTCTCTTAGGAGTGTTTCAAAGAGTTACTGGTCAACTTCGTTGAGTAGTGGTATTTTGTCTTTCCTGTGGGAAGGAAGCCTCAGTGCAGGACATGAACTACAAAGAAGAAAAGGCACTTTACTATGTGATCCGAAAAACTAAAAGGAAGACGTTTCCACCACACAGTATGTTCACGGAATGGATGTTATAGATATTCTCTCCCCGCTGCAATGGAAAGTTTAAAAGCTCTCAGAAGCAGGTGCTCCTTAAAGATACTTGCAAGCAAGTTCAGCAAGGACTTTCTGGCATTACAAGGAGAGAATTCCTATGTGTACCTCGTGAACAGCAATGATGTAAAAGGCAATTTTCAAGATAATCCTATACAGATATAAACAAGATATTGTCTCCAAAGTGAAATTTCATTTTATGGATGTTACATATATTGTCTCCCAGCCGTACTGAAGTTTTAAAACCTCTCCAATGAGGATGTTACTAACAGATATTCGTCACCTGTGTTGAGCAATAGTGTTCGTCATGACATGCTAGTGAGACCCTGAACGCAGATTGAACTGCAGTGTATTTGAAGTCACTTATGAAGATGACCCTAAACAGTTATAAGCAGAAGTTATCTTCACGGTGTACTTTCATTAAATGGATGTGATAGAGCTTTTTTCTGAGCTGTGGTGAAAAGTATAAACTCTCATGGGAAGGTGTTCCTAATCGCTACTGGCAGAGTAGGTTTAGCAGTGGTGTTTTTCTTTACATTGGGAAGGAAGCCTGAGGGCAGGCAATGAAATTCAAAGATGAGAATGCAATTGACAATATGATCCAAAGAAGTTAAAAGCAAATGTTTTCCTCCACAGAGTACTTACATGGCATGGATGTAATGAATAGGTTCTCCTAGCTGCAGTGAAAAGTTTACAAGCTCTCAGAGGAAGATCGTCCTTAAAGATTCCTGCAAGACGAGTTAAGAAACACTTTCTTGCATTACATGGGATAGAGAGCCTGAGCGAAGGTCGTTTACTGCAGTGATCTAAAGGCAATATGCAGGCTGATCCCATAAAGTGACAAGCCACAGATTTTCTGCATATTTCACTTTCATTTTATGGATGTTATAGATACCCTCTCCCAGCTGTACCGAAATTTTAAAACATCTCAGATGAAGATGTTACTTACAAATATAGGCCACATGTGTTAAGCTATAATGTTTGTCATGATATGTTCATGAGAGCCTGAAAGTGGATTGAACTGTAATGTATTAAATATCTCTTCTCAAGATGATCCTAAACAGCTACTATCAGGAGTGTCTCTCAAGATTCAACTTCAATGGAATGGATGTTAAATATAATCAGCAAAACCTGTAGTAATACTTTGAAATCTCTCATACGAAAATTTTCCTTACAGCTACTGGCAAAATTGGTTGAGCAGTGGTGTTTTGTCTCTATATAGTGAAGGAAACATCATTGCAGACAATGAACAGCTAAGAGGAAAAGGCAATTTACCAAAAGATCCTAAGACCTAAAAGGAGGACTTTTTCTGCACAGAGTATGTTCACGGAATGGATGTTGGACATAGTCTTTCCCAGATGCAGTGAATTGTTTAATAGATCTCATAGGAAAATCCTCCTCAGAGATACTTACATGCTGAGTTCAGCAAACATTTTCTTGCATGTCTTGGGTGAGAGAGTCTGAGTGAATGTCGTTAACTGCAAAGAGGGAAAAGGAAATTTGCAAGAAGATTCTATATAGATGCAAGGATGAGATTTTCTCCACACTTGACTTTCATTTTGTGGATCTTATAGATACTCTCCTCTAGCTGCAGTGAAACTTAAAAACCTCACATATGAAGATGTAACCTATGATATTGACCACCTGTGTTAATCAATAGTGTTCATCATAATATGCTACTCAGACCCCGAATGCAGATTGAACTGCAGTAATTAAAAGACTCTTCTCAAGATGATCCTAAACACCTACAAGCAGGAGTTGCTCTGAACAGTCAACTTTTATTGAATGGATGGTAATGATCATCTGCACCACCTATAGTGATAGTTAGAAAGCTGTCATAGGACGTTGTTCCTACCAGCTACTTTCAAACTTGTTTGAGCAGTGGTGAGTTGTCTTTCGGTTGGGAAGGGAGCCTCAGTGCTGGAAATGAGCGACAAAGAGGAAAGGCACTTTAACAGATTCTAAAATGCTAACTTTAAGAGTTTCTCACCACAGAGTAGGTTCATGGAATGGATGTTAGAGTAATACTCGCCACACTGCAGTGGAAAGTTTAAAGGCTCTCAGAGGCAGATCCTCCTGTCAAGTACTTGGAAGAAGAGGTCAGCAAGAACTTTCTTGCTTTACATGGGGAAGAATTCCTGATTGAAGGTAGTTAACTGCAATGTTGATAAAGGCAATTATCAGGATAGTCGTATACAGATAGAAGCAAGAAATTTTATACATACTGGACTTTCGTTTTATGGATGTTATAGATACACTCTCCCAGGGTTACTGAAATTTTAAATCTTTCATATGAAGATGTTACTATCAGATACTGGCAAACTGTGGTAAGCAATAACGGTCATCATGATATGCTAGTGAGACCCTGAATACAGATTGAACTGCAGTTTAGTTAAAGTCACTTAAGAACATGGTCATAAACGCTTACAAAAGGAGGTTTTCTTCATGGTGTACTTTCATTGAATGAATGTGATACAGCTTCTTTCCGAGCTGTGGTGAAAAGTGGAATCTATCCTAAGAAGATGTTCCCAAGAGCCACTGGCAGAGTAGGTTTAGCAGGGGTGTCTTCTTTTATATCAGGAAGGAAGCCTGAGTGCATGCAATCAACTGCAAAGATGAAAGGTACTTTACAATATGATCCTAAAAAGCTAAAATAAAGTGTTTTCCTCCACAGAGAACTTACATGGAATGGATGTTACAGATATTCTCTTGCAGCTGCAGTGCAAGTTTACAAGCTCTCAAAGGAGGATCCTGCTTAAAGCTCCTTGCCAGCTGAGTTCAGCAAGTAGTTTCTTGCATTACATAGGAGAGAGAGCCTGAGTGACGGTCGTTAACTACAATGATGGAAAAGGCAATTTGCAGGAGGATCCTATAGACATACCAGCCAAAGATTTTCTGCACACTTGACTTTCATTTTATGGATGTTACAGATACTTTCTCCCAGGTGTAGTGACAAGTTTAAAAGCCCTCCAAGGAAGACCTGACTTACAGCTACAGGGCTGTTGGGTTCAGAACGGGTGTTCTTTCATTATGTTTGAGGGAAAGCCTGAGTGCAGGCCATGAAAATCAATGATTGAAAAGTTCACTATGAAGATGATCCTCAACAACTAAAATGAGTGTTTTTCCACCGTGTATGTTATTTCAATGGATGTTATAGGTATTTTCTCCAAGCAGTAGTGAAAAGCTTAAAAGCTCTCTTCGGAAGATCTTACTTACAGCTAATGGCAACCTTTGTTCAGTAAGAACATTCTCTCCTATACTGTGAGAGAGAGCCTGAGTAAATGTCGTGAGCTGCAATGTTTGAAAAAGTACTTTCCAGTGCAAATGCTAAATAGGTACAAGCAAGAGTTTTTCTCCACACTGTGCTTTTCATAAATGGATATTATAGATATTCTCTTCCTTGTGTAGTGAAAAGTTTAAGCCCTCTCATAGGAAGATATTCCCGACAGCTACTGGCAAAGTGAAATCAACGAGCACATTCTTTCTTTCCATGTAAGAGAAAGCCTGAATGAAAGACGCCAACTGCAACCTTTGAAAAGAGACTTTTCAAGATGATCATAAACAGATTTAAAAAAGGAGTTTTTCTTCACACTGTACTTTCATTGAATGGATGTTACAGATAATCTGTACTAGTTGTAGTGAAAAGTATAAAAAGTCTCATTAGAGTATGTTCCCTAGAGCTACTGGCAAGCGGAGTTCAGCAGAAATGCTCTTTCAATACATTAGATAGAAACCTGAGTGTAGACTATTAACAGGTTATGTGTGATATCAGTCATGTGTCCTTTGTGAGATTACTTATATATTTATGTGTGAAATCACACCCATTGTTAAGAGTGACATCACATCAATAGTGACATCACTGCCACTGCTCTCTGAGATAAGTGACATGTAAATTGTGACATCATTCCCATTGTGTGAATGTGATATCACACTCAATTTTATGTGTGATGTGACACACTTGTTTATGGGTGACATCACAGCCCTTTGAGTGTGCCAATATCCTCATTGCATGTCACATCCCATCAATTGTGAGTGACATCAACCTTAATTGTCATATGATATCAAACCATTATTATGTGCAGTGTCACTCCCAGTATTATATATGACATCACACCACTTGATTGTGACATCACTCTGATAATGTGTTTGACATCACTCCAACAGTGTGTGACATCGTTCACATTTTGTGTGTGATATCATTCCAATCGTTATGTGTGACATCATACCCATTTTGAGACATCACACACTTTGAGCAGGATAAAACTAGGTTAGCCTGTCACATCTCTCAAATTGTGTGATATCACTCCCATTGCGTGAGGGCAGTCATATTGTTAACTTTGATATGACATCCACAGTTTGTATGAAATCAATCCCAGGTTTCTGTGAAGTCTTTCACATTTTACTCTGACTTATATCCCTATTGTGTGTTTTATGTAACTCTCATTGTTATGTATGAATTCACACTCATTTTCCTTAGAGATACCACTCCAAATGTCCATGACAGCACCAGATTAGTGTGTGCTTTCACACACTTCGTGTGTCTGATCTCACTCAATGTCTGTATGACATCACATCAATGGTGTATGTGTGATAGTGTTCACATTTGTGTGTGAAAAAACACACATTGATATGCCTGACACCATTCACATTTTTGTGACATAATTCACATTTTTATGTGACATCACACCTATTGTGTGTGACAACATTCACATATGTTGACATCACACCGATTGTGTGTGACATCACTCAAATTTACCATATGTAATGGCTATTGTTAAGTGTCATGTCACACCCAATATTCTGTGTGATGTCACATTAATTCTCGAGGACATCGCTCTACTAGTGTTGTGACATCACTCCCATGGTGTTTCTGTGACTTCACTCATATATTTTGGGTGACATCTTTCTGTTATGTGTGATATCACGCCTGTTGTGTTGTATGACATCAGACCAATAGTGTGACATCACTCCCACATAAGTGTGACATCAGTCACATGTCCTTTGTGATATTACTCACATGTTTATGTGTGACCTCAGTCTCATTATGTGTGACATCACATCAATAGTGTGACATTACATCCGCTATGTGTGACATAAGTGACATATCTCTAGTGACATAATTCACATTTTAAAGGGTGACATCACTCCCATTGTGTACCTGTGATATCACTCCCACTATTTTGCATGGCGTGACCACATGCTTCTTGGTGACATCACATCAATTGTTTGTGTGACAACATCCTCATTGTGTGTAACACCACAACATTTGTGTGTGACATTAACCTTAATTCCCTTATGATATATCAACCATTATTATGTGTCGTGTCACTCCCAGTATTATGTATGATATCACACCAATTGAGTGTGGCATCACTCTGATAGTGTTTGACATCGTTCCAATGGATTGTGACGTGTTTCACATTTTGTGTCTGACATCATTCCAATCATTATGTGGGACATCACTCCCATTTTGGGACATCACACAACATGAGTGTGCTAACAATAGGATAGACGGTCACATCTCTCAAATTGTGTAATATCACGCCCATTGTGTGTGATGGCAGTCATATTCTTAACTGTGATGTGACACCCACTGTTATGTATGACGTCACGTCCAGGTTTCTGTGAAATCTCTCACATTTTACTCTGACATATCGCACTGGTGTGTTTTGTGTAACTCTCATTGCCATGTGTGAATATTCACTCATTCTCCTTAGAGACACCACTCCCATTGTCTGTGACATAGCGAGATTGGTGTGAGCCTTCACACACATTTTGTGTCTGACACCACACCAATGATGTACTTGTGACAGGGCTCACATTTGTGATTGAAAACATACCCAATGATATGTGTGACACCATTCACCTTTTTTGTGACATAATTCACATTTTTATGTATGACATCACACCTATTGTGTGTGACAACTTTCACATGTGTTGAAATCAAATCAATTGTGTGTGGGTTAGGGTTAGTGTTAGCATTAGGTTTAGAGTTTTGGTTAGGGATAAGGCTAGGGTTAGGGTTAGGGCTAGGGCTGAGTCTAAGGCTAGGGTTAGTTTTAGCATTAGGCTTATGGCTAGGGATAGGGTTAGGGTTATGGCTAGGGTTAGGTTTGCAGGTAGGGTTAGGTCTAGGGCTATGTTTGGGTTTAGGGCTAAGGCTAGGGTGAGGCCTAGGTTTAGGGTTATTGCCAGGGTTACAGATAGGTCTAGGGTGTGGGTTAGGGCTATGATTAGGGTTAGGTTTAGTATTAGGTTTAGGGCTGGGTTTAGTGTTAGGTTTAGGGCTAGGGTTAGGGTTAGGGTTAGGGTGAGGGCGAGGGTTAGAGTTAGGGTTACTGCTAGGGCTTGGCTTATGGCTAAGTTTAGTGTTATGGTTAGGGTTAGGGTTAGGTTTAGGGTAAGTGTTATGGCTGAGGTTATGTCCAGGGCTAGGATTAGGATTAGGTTTAGGGCTAGGGCTACTGTTAGCTATAGACTTAGAGTTAGGGCTAGTGTTAGTTATAGAGCTAAGTCTAGGCCTAGTGTTCTAGCTAGGGTTAGCCTTAAGTTTACAGTTATGGTTAGGGCTTGGTCTAGGTGTAGGTCTAGGGCTAGCATTAGGGCCAGCGTTAGACTTAGGTTGAGGGCTATGGTTAAGGTTAAGTTTATGTTTAGGGTTAGTCCTAGTGTTGGTGTCAAGGTTAGGGTTCTTGTTAGTGTTCAGATTCAGGTTTGTGTTCGGGTAAGAGTTTGGGTTCATGTTTGGGTTCTGGTTCGGTGAGGTTTAGGGTTAGGCTTATAGCTTAGTGTCAGTTTTAGGGTTAGAGTGAGGGTTAAAGTCAGGATTAGGATTAAGTCTGTGCTATGGTTAGGGTTAGGTTATAGATTAGGGTTAGAATTAGTGTTAGCTTTAAGGTTGTTAATGATAGTGCTAGGGCTAGGCTTACGGTTAGGTTTATGGATAGGATTTGGGTTAACATTAGGATTAATACTCCATTTAGGGTTAGAGTTACACATAGTGTTAGGTGTTGGTTTTGGGCTACAGTTCGGTTTAGTGTTAGTGTTATGGATAGTGCTAGATTGAGCATTAGGGTTAGTGCCATGGTTCAGGTTAGGTCTAGGGTTAGGGTTAGAGTTAAGTCTAGGTCTAGCGTTATGTTCAGGGCTATGGCTAGGATCATGTTTCGGTTTAGGGTCATGTTTTGTGTTAGATTTAGTGGCAGGGGTACTGTTAGGTTTAGGGTTAATGGTTGGGCTATTGGTTGGGAATGGGAGAGATCGGTTTAGGGTCATGGTTAGGGTTAGGATTAGCATTAGTGTTGTGGCTACAGTGAGAGATAAGTTTAGGGTTAGGGCCAGGGATCGGGTTAGGTCTGGGGTTAGACTTAGGGCTAGGGATAGGTCTGTGGTTAGCGTTAGTGTTAAGGCTAGTGTAAGGGTCCGGTTTAGGGCTTGGTTAGAATTAGGTCTACGACAAGTGTTAAGGTTAACGTTACACTTAAGGTTAGGATTAGGCATAGGCCTAGGTTTAGGCTTAGGGTTGTTTTTGGCTTAGGATTGGGATTTGGGTAGCGGTTTTGGTTGGGGTTGGAGATAGGGTTACTGTTAGAGCTTGGGGTTGGGTTAGGAACAGAGTTCTGGTTAGTCTTAGGGCTAAGCTTAGGGCTAGGGCTAGGGTTAGGGTTAGGGTTATGCTTGGGGTAGGTTTAGTGTTTGGATGATGATCAAGTGTATGGTTATCATTAGGATTAGGTTTTGGGAAAGGCTTAGGTTTAGGTCTAGGGTTAGAGCTAAGGTTAGGTTTAGGGTTAGAGTTCAGTTAGGTTTATGGCTATGGTTAGTGTTAGGGCTAGGTTTAGTGCTAGGATGCTGGTTAGGGCTAGGGCTGCGGTTGGATTTAGGCTTATGGCTATGGCTAGGATTAGGGTTAGTGTTAGGGTTAATGTTGTGTGTGTTAGAGTTTGGGTTAGGGGTAGGGTCAGGGTTAAGTTTAGGTTTATGTGTAAGGTTAGGTTTATATTTAGGGTAAGCGTGGGGCCGGCCTTATGGCTTAGCCGCTAAGTGCACGGGATCCGATGTTGGCGACCCAGTTTGTATCCCAGTGCACACCCACACCGCATTTCCGGCCATGCTGACGCCGCGTCCCACATACAGCAACTAGAAGGATGTGCAGCTATAACATACAACTATCTACTGTGGCTTTGGGGGAAAATAAATATGGTAAGTGTTAAGGTGACGGGTAGGAGTAGTGGTAGGCTTAGGGGTAAGGTTAGAGTTGGGTTAGAGTTAGGGTTATGGTTGGGGTAGGGTTAGGGTTTGGGTTAGGGCTATTGTTAGTGTTAGCATTAAGGTTAAGGCTAGGGCTAGGGTTAGGGCTATGGTTAGGGCTAGAGTTAGGCTTAGGGTTAGGGTTAGCATTAGTGTTAAGCCTAGTTTTAGGCATAGGGTTAAGGGTAGGGTTAAGGTTAGCACTAGGTCTAGGGATAAGGCTAGGGTTATTGTTAATTCTAGGGCTAGGTCTAGGGTTATGGTTAGGGTTACAGTATGGTTTAGGGCTAGGCTTAGGGTTAGGGTTAAGGCTATGTTTAGGGTTAGGCTTAGGTTTAGAGCTAGATTTATATCCGTGGTTAGGGTTAGGGTGTGGACTAGGGCTTGTGTTGGGGTTAGGGCTAGGGCTATGACTAGGTCATGGTTAGCATTAGGGTTAGGGCTACTGTTGGGTTAGAGTTAGGGTTAGGGTTGTGGTTAGGGTCAGGTCTACGGTTAAGGTAGAAGTTAAGCCTATGGCTAGGGTTATGGTTAGTTTTATTGTTACAGTTACGGTTATGGTTACAGGTAGGTCTCGGGTTAGGCTCAGGTCTCTGTCTAGAGTTTGGCTTAGCCCTAGGTCTATGGCTAGGTTTAGGGTCAGGGTTTGTTTTAGGGTTAGTACTAAAGCTACGTTTAGGTTTACGTTTAGGGGAAGGGTTAGAGTTACAGCTAGGTTTAGGGTAGGGTTAGAGTTAGGGCTAGGGTTAGGGTTGAATCTATTGTTATGGTTAAGGTTATGGTTGTGTTAGGTTTAGATTTAGTGTTAGATTTACGGAGAGGTCTAGCGTTCGGGTTACTATTAGGACAAGGGTTAGTGTTAGGACTAGGTTTAGGCCTTGGATTTGCCTTAGGTTTAAGCTTAGGGTTTGGGTTAAGTTTATAGCTACAGTTATTGTTAGGTCTAGAGTTAGTGCTACAGTTAGGATTAGGGCTAGGGCTGGTCTTCGGTTTAGGGTTAGGGTTAGGACTAGGGTTCAGATTACAGTAGGGTTAGGGTTAGTTTTGGGTTAGGGTTAGGACTAAAGCTAGAGCTAGGGCTATCATTAGGGTCACGACTAAGTTAGGGATAGTGTTAGGGCTAGGGCTATGGTTAGGATAAAGGCTAGGTTTAGGATTAATGTTATGATTATGGTTAGGGATTGTTTAGGTTTTCAGTTAAGAGTAGGGGTAGGGGTAAGTGTAGGGTAAGGATTAGGTTAGGATTAGGGATAGTATAGTGGTAGGAGTTGGGTTAGGGTTAGAGTTAGAGGAGTGGTAGGCTTAAGGGTAGGGTGAAGGTTGGGTTCAGGTTAACGTTACGATGAGTGTTAGGGCTGGTGGTAGCATGAGAGTTAGCGTTAGGGCTGGAGTTAGGGTTAGGACTAGGATTATGCTGAGGGCTAGGGTTGGGCCTAGCATTAGGAGTAGGGTTAAGAGTATTGCTAAGATTAGGGTTATGGTTAGAATTATGGGTAGGGGCAATTTTAGGGCTACAGCTAGGGTTAGTGTTAGGTTAGGGTTATATTTAGAGTTAGGGTTTGGGTTATGTATAGACTTAGGGTTAGTGTCAGGTTTAGGGCTAGTATCATCTTTAGGAGTAGGATTAGGACTAGGGTTAGGGTTAGGGTTTGGACTTGGGCTAGTGTTGGCATTAGGGTTAGGGCTAGGATTAGGGCAGAGTTAACATTAGGGTTAGGGTTAGTGATGGGTTATGATTAGTGTTGGGTTATGATTAGTGTTGGGTGATGGTTAGTGTTAGCATTAGGGTCACCTCTAGGCTAGGGTTGGGGTTAGTCCTAGAGCTAGAGTTAGAGTTAGAGTTAGGATAAGTTTTAGGTTTATGGTTAGTCCTTGAGGTAGGGTTAGGTTTACTTTTAGTTGTAGAGTTATTGTTAGAGGTAAGTTTAGTTTAGGGGCAGTGCTAGGGCAATTGCTGGGGCTCGGTTTTTGTTAAGGACAGAGTTACGGGTAGTGTTAGTGATCAAACTAAGATTAGGGCTGTGGCTTAGACTAGGGTAAGTGTTAGGGTCAAGGTTAGCCTAGGGCTGAGTTAGAGTGGGCTGAGTTAGAGTTAGGGTTAATGTTAAGCTTAGGGGAATTGGTAAGGTTGGGGTTAGAGATGGTTTAGGATTAGGTTTAGGGGTAGTTTTAGGGTTAGGGTTAGTGATAGGGCTATTGTTAGGGTTACGGTTAGAGCCAGGGCTATGGACAGGGTTAGGGTTAGCGTTAGTGTTAGGACTATGTCTAGATTTATGATTAGGTTTAGAGGTAGGGTTAGTGTTAGGGTTCGAGTTATGGCTAGGGCTAGGGCTAAGTTTAAGGTCACATCTAGGGCTAGGATTTGTGTTGGGTTAGGCCTAATATTGAGCGTTAGGGTTAGGGATATAGTTAGGGTTAGAGTCAGGTGTAAGGATAGAGTTTGGCATAGAGTAGTGTTAGGGTTTGTGTTAGGGTTAGGACTAGTGTTAGGCTTAAAGGTATGGTTAGGGCTAGGGCTAGAGTTAGGGTTAGTGTTAGGGTTAGTGTTAGGTCTAGCACTAGCGTGAGGGTAGGGCTAGGGCTAGAATTAAGGTAAGATTAGGAGTTATGGTAGGGTAAGGATTTGCTTTAGGGTTAGGGGTAGTGCAGGGTCACGGTTAGGGCTAGGTTTAGGGTTAAGGGTAGGGTTAGTGTTAGGGGTATGGGGATAGGTTTATAGTGGGGAATGAGGATGGCTTTTTAGTGTTATGGTTAGGCTCAGGATTAGCATTAGTGTTTGTGCTAGGATTATGGATAGTGTTAATGTTAGGGTTAAAGTCAGAGCCATGGCTAGGGTTAAGGATAGGTCTAAATTTAGGGCTAGCGCTAGACCTGGGTTTATGGTTAAGACTAGGACTATTGTTAATTTCATGTGTAAGCCTGGGTTAGTGTTAGGTCTAGGTCAATGGTTAACGTTAACCTCACAGATGGGGTTAGTGTTAGGGTTAGGGTTACGGATAGGGTTATGGTTACTGTGAGCGATAGTGCTAGGGTTAGGGTTAGGTTTAGGGTAGAGGTTGGGTTGGGGTTGGGTTAGGGTGAGAGTTATGGCTCAGGGTGGCAATGGAATGTTAGTGCAATGGTTAGGGTAGGACTATGGTTTGTGCTAGGTTTATGGCTAGGGTTAGGGCTAGGGTTAGTTCTAGGTCAAGTTTAGGGCTAGGGCTGTTGTTGGTTTTATGTTTAGGCCTATGGCTAGGATTAATGTTGGCGTACGAGTGGGCTAGGGTTAACGTGAGGGGTAGCCTTATGTGTAGAGCTGTGTTAGAGTTCGTGTTATGTTTAGGGGTAAGGGTAGAGGTGGCTGGGGTTAGGGATCGGTTTGGATTAGGGTTAGGTTTAGAGTTAATAGTAGGTGTAGGTGCAGGACTTGGATTAGTGTTAGGGTAAGGTTTAGGGTTAAGGTTAGGTTTGGTACAGAGTTAATGTTCGTTTTATGGTTAACGTTAGGGTTATGTTTGGGGTTAACCTTGCGTTAGGGTTAGGTTTAAGGTTAGGGTTGGGGTAGGGTTTGGATTAGGATTAGGGGAGGTGTAGGTGTAGGGATAGAGTTAGGCTTAGGGTTAGGGTTTGTGTTAGCGCTAGGACTGGGGTTAAGGTTAGCGTTAGGCTTGGCTTAAGGTTAGGTTTAGCAGAGCGGTACGTGTAGGGATAGTGTTAGGGTTAATGTTAGGGTTAGGGTTAGGGGTAACTTTAGGGCTAGGGCTAGGTTTAGGATTAGGGCTGGGGCGAAGGTTAGGATTATGGCTATTGTTAGGAATAGTGTTATTATTAGGGATGGAGTTGGGGTTAAGTTTGAGTTAGGGCTAGGGTTAGTTTTATGGTTAGTGGTAGGGTTGGGGTTAGCGTTGCATTCGAGTTTGGCCTATGGTTATGGAGGGGCTAGGGTTTCGATTAGGGTTATTGGTGAGGGGAGGAGTAGGTGTAGGGATAGGTTTAGGGTTAGTGTTCGGGTTAAGGTCAGTGGTAGTTTTAGGGATTGGGTTATGGTTAGTTATAAGGTTAGGGTTAGATTTAGATTTACGGCTAGTGTTAGAGTTGGCATTAGGGTCTAGATCCATGGTTAGGGTTAAGGGTAGGTTTATGGTTAGGGGTAGGTCTGGGGTAAAATTAGGGTTAGGGTTTGGGTTTGTCTTAGGTTTAGGTTTAGGGTTAAGGTTGGGTCTATGGCTGGTTTTGGAGTTAGGGCTAGGGTTAGGGTTAGTGCTAGGTTTAGGGCAAGGGTTTGGGTTAGGGTTAATGCTAGGATTAGTGTTGGGGTTAGTTTTGTGGTTGGGTGAAAGAGTTAATGTTAAGGTTCAGGGTAGTACTAGGGGTAGGCGTAGGGTTAGTGTTAGGGTTAGTGTTAGCCTTAGGGTTAGGCTAGACTTAGGGGTAGGGGTTATCTAAGATTTAGGGTTATGGCTACAGTTAGGCATAGGGTTAGGGTTAGGTGTAGGGGTAAGTTTAGTGTTATGATTATTCTTAAGATTAGTGTTAGTGTTATCACTAGGGATTGGGTTATTGTTAGGCTTAAGGTTAGGGTTAGGGTTTCGGTTAGGTTTGGGTTTAGTGTTGGGTTAGTGTTAGGGTTCGTGTTAGTTTAAGTCTTAGGGCCTGGGTTAAGAGTGTTTTAGGGATAGGGGTAGGGTTACAGTTAAGGTTAGGGGTAGTGATACGGTTAGCTGTGGGAATTGCATTAAGATTAACATTAGGGCCAGGGCTAGGGTTAGGTCTAGGGTTAAGTTTATGGCTAGGGTTTGGTCTAGGGCTTAGATTAGGGTTAGGTTCAGTTTTACTCTTAGGTTTAGTGTCAGATTTAGGACTAGGCATAGGGCTGCGTTAGTGTTAGTGTTCGGGGTTGGGCTAAGTTTTAGGCCCAGTTTTGGGCTTAGGGTTACAGTTAAGGTTAGGTCTAGGGCTGGGGCTCGTTTTAGGATTATGGATAACATTCGTGTTAGTGTTAAGGCAAGGGATAGTGTTAGGGGTCAGGTGAGGACAAGGATTAGGTTTAGGGTTGGGGCTGGGTTTAGGGCTAGGGTTAGTTCAAGACTTGGGTCAAGGTTAGAGTTAACGTTATGGTTGGAAGTAGATTTAGGTTTAGGGTAAGGTTTATGGTTAGGGTTAGGGTTAGTGCCAGGGTTAGGTTTATGGCTAAGACGAGGGTTAGGGCTAGGTTTAGTGTTAGTTTTAAGTTTACGGCTATGGTTAGGTTTAGAGCTAGGCTTTTGTTTAGGGTTAGTCACAGCGGTAGGGTTAGGTTTAGGGTTACATAAAAGTTACAGTTACAGTTAGCATAAGTTTTAAGATTAGAGGTAGGCATAAGGATAGGGGTGGGGTTGGATTAGGGTTATGGTTAAGTTCTGGGTTAGGGTTAGTGTTCGTGTAATGGTTAAGGTTAGGGCTAGGGACAGGGCTAGATTTAGAGTTATGACTAGTGTTATGGTTAGTGTTAGAACTAGGGCTAGGGTTAGGATTAGAACTTGGGCTAAGATTAGTGTTAGAGTTAGCATTAGGGTTGGGTTATGCTTGGTGTTACGGATATTGTTAGGGGTAGGGGTAGATGTTTGGCTAGGTTTAGGTTTAGGGGAGGGGTTGGTGTAGGGGTAGTGTTAGGGTTAGGGTTGTATTAGGGTTAGGGTAAAAAATAAAGTTAAGCCTAGAGTTAGGGTGAGAATTAAGGTTCAGGTTAGGGTTAGGGTTAAAGTTAGAGTTCAGTTTGGTTAGGGTTAGGGGTAGGGTTAGGGTTAGTGTTGGGTTAAGTTTAGGGGTGGAGTAGTAGTATGGGTAGGTGTTGGGTTAGTGTTTGGCTTAGTGTTAGGGTCAGGGTTAGGGTTAGGGTTATGGTGAGAGTTAAGGGAAGGTTTAGTGTTAGAGTTAGCATTAGGGCTAGAGTTCAGGTTAGGGTTAGGGCTGATAATAGGCTTAGATTTATGCATAGATTTAAGACTAGGGTTAGGGTGGATTAGTAGAAGGGTTTGGGTTAGGGGTAGTTTTAGATCTACGGTTAAGGTTAGTGCTGTGTTAGAGTTATAGTTAAGCTTAGTGTTTGGTTTAGGCCTAGGGTTAGGGTTAAGGCTAGTCTTATGTCTAAGCTTAGTGTTAAGTTTAGGACTAGGGCTAGTGTTGGGTTTAGGGCTATGGTTAAGGTTAGCCTTAGTGTTAGTACTAAGTTTAGGGATAGTGTTAGAGTTAGCGTTAGTGCCAGGGCTATGGAAAGGACTAGGGTTAGGGTTAGGGTTAGGGATATGGTCATGTCTGGGGCTAAGTTTAGAGTCAGTTCTGGGGCTGGGATTTGTGTTAGGGTTAGGGCTTGTGTGGAGTGTTATGGTTAGGTGTAGGGTTAAGGCTAGTCCTAGTGTTAGGGTTATGGTTAGTGCTAGCTTTAGGGTTAGTGTTATGTGCAGTGCTAGCATTTTGGTTAAGCCTAGTGTTAGACTTAGCAATTGGGTTAGGCTTAGGGCTGATATTAGGGTTAGGGTTAGGTTTAAGAGTAGGTTTAGTGTTCAGGTTACCATTATGTTTAGTGTTTAGGTTTGGCTTAGGGTTAGGAATAGGCTTAGGGTTACGGCAAGGGTTTGTGTTAGGAGTCTGTCCAGGATTAGGGTTAGAGTTATGGTTGGGTTAGACTAAGTGTTAGTGTTAGGGTTAGGTTTAGGGCTATGACTAGGGTCTGGGGTAGTGGTAAGTGTTGGCTTAGGGATAGGGTTAGGATTTGGGTTAGGGTAGGGCTAAGGTTTGTGTTAGGTTTAGGGTTAAGGTTAGGGATAGGGCTTGGGCTAGAGCCAGGTTTAGGGTTAGGGCTAGCATTAGGTCTAGGTTAAGAGTTATTTTAAGGCTATGGGTAACATTAGAGTAGGATTAGGGTTAGGGCTATGGGTAGGGGTAGGCTAAGTGTTTGGGTTAAGAGTAAGGGTAGGGATAATGTCACAGTTAGGGTTAGGTTTAGAGTTAAAGTTGGGGTAATGTTAGGGGTGGGTGATGTCTAGTCTTAGTGTTATGGTTAATATTAGTGTTTGTGCTAGCATTAGGGTTCTGCATATTATTTCTAGTAGGGGTAGGG
Source organism: Diceros bicornis minor (assembly GCF_020826845.1). Classification (NCBI taxonomy): domain Eukaryota; kingdom Metazoa; phylum Chordata; class Mammalia; order Perissodactyla; family Rhinocerotidae; genus Diceros; species Diceros bicornis. The sequence continues at coordinate 1,207,485 of NW_026691656.1, forward strand.
TTAGGTTTAGGCTTCGGATTGGATTAGGGTTAGGGTTAGGGTTTGGGTAGGGTTAGAGTTAGTTTATGGAGAGAAGGAGGGGTAGGGTTGGGGTTAAGGTTGCATTCGGTTTAGGGTTAGGATTAGGGATCGGGTTCCGGTTAGGGTTAAGGTTAAGGTTAGGCTTAGGGTTCGGATTAGGGTTTGTGTACTGGTTTGCTTTAGGATTCCAAACAACAATCCGTGCCAAATGTTTTTTAGGTATTATGTGATCCTTACTAGCTGGAAGGAAGGGGGATGGAGTATGCATTTATTTCCTGGAATGGGTGCTAGACATGATTTGGCTCAGCTCTACTCTGGATTCCTGTCCTATACAAACCTGTTCCCAGGTTTAAGGATAGGGTTAGGGTTAGGTTTTGGTTACGGTTAGAGTTAGTTTTATAGAGAGAAGAAGGCGTAGGGTTGGGGTTAGTGTTGCGTTAAGCTTGGATTTAAGATTAGGGATAAGGATAAGGTTTGGGTTAGAGGGTTAGGTTTAGGGTTAGGGCTAGGGTTGTATTAACGTTAGGGTTATTGTTAGGATTAAATTTAAGTTTAGTGTTAGCCTTAGTGTTTAGAGTTAGTATAATAGAGTTAGCATAGTGTTAGGGTTAGGGTTAAGGTTTGGGCAAGGGCTAGGTTTAGACATAGAGTTAGGGTTATGGCTAGTTTAAGGTCAGGGTTTTAGGGCCAGGGCTAGGGCTAGGATTAGTTTCAGCTGTAGGTTGCGTTAGGGCTAGATCTAGGGCAAGGGTTAGGGTTAGGGTTACAGTTAGTGTTAGGTTTAGGGCTAGGGCTAGTGTCAGGGTTAGGGTTAAGTCTAGGACTAGGGTTAGTGTTAGGGATAGGGCTAGGCTTAGGCTTAGTGCTAATTCTTGAATTATTGTTATTGTTAATGTTAGTGTTGGGGTTTGATTTGTGTTGCGGTAAGGGTCAGTTATAGGGTTATTGGTAACCATAGGTTTAGTGTAGGGGTATTTGTAGGTTTAGATTTAGGGTTAGGGATAGGGGTAATGTTACGTCTAGGGATATGGTTAGGGTTAGGGTTAGTTCTACGGTGAGAATTTGGCTTCACGTTCAGATTAATGTTAACATTAATTTTAGGGCTAGGGTTGAGGTTTGTATCATGAATCCTAACCCAACTTTAGATCTAACCCAAGCCCTAAAACTCCCCATAGCCCTAACCATAATCATATGCACACTCACTGTAACTATAAGCCTAAGTCAACTATAACCCTAACTTAAAACCTAGTCCTAGCCCTAGCCCTAACAGTAACCCTAACCCTAGCATAACCCTAACTCTAACCCTAGTCTTAACCCAAACCAAAACCCTACGCCTGTTCCTACACTTTCCATTGTCCCCACCCTAAGGCACACACGACACTAACGTCAGACCTAACCCTAATCATACCCCTAGCACTAACCTCAAAACCCACCCCAACCCAAACCATAAAAATGAATCTAGTTATAAACCTAAAGAGAATCCTAACCCTAAATGTAATAACGAAACTTAGCCCTAAGCCCAGCCTTAATGATAACTCTTGCCATAACACTACACTATCACTACACCTACTCCTAACTCTCACCATAACCCTACATGTAATCCAACCCTAACCCTATCCCTAGCCCTTGCTGTAGCCTTAAACCAGTCCTAACACAAACACTAGTCCTTTTCCTCATCATATCCTTATTGCTAAACCTAACCTTAACTGAAACACAAACCACCTTACCTAGCCCTAGCCCTCAACATAACCCAGCACTAGCCCTAAGCCTAACACTAACACTACTCCAACTCGAACCCTAACCCTAATCTGAACACTAACTCTAAGACAAAACATAACCCTATCCCTAACATGAACACTAACAGTTAACCTAACCGAACCCAACCCTAATCTTAAAGATAGCCCTAAGCATAAGCCGAACCCTAAACCGGACCCCAAGTTTAACCCTAACCCGAAACGTAATCTGACACTAAACATAAACCTAATCTTATCCTGACCAGAAACCTAAACCTTACCCTAATCCGAAGGCAAACCTCAAAATAAAGCTAAGCCTAAACCTCACAATAACCCTAATCTTAACACTAACATGAACATGAATCGGAAACCTAACACTAAACAGAACCCTAGACCTAAACTGAACCAGAACCCACCCTACACCTAAAACTAACCCTAAACCTAAGGTGAACATTAACCCTAACCCGAACCCGAATCCAAACCCTAAACCTAACTCAAAAGCTAACCTGAACCCTAACCTGATACCGACACCAAACACCAACCATAACCCTAAACCAAACACTAACCCTAACACTAAAACTAATGCTAACCCTAACCCTAACCCGAACCAAAACATAACCCTAACTTGAACTCTAAACCAAAACCTAACCCTAACCCTAACAATAACCCTAACCCAAACCCTAACCCTAACCATAACATTAAGTCTAACACGAAAAATACCCCTAACCGTAACCCAAATCTGAATCCTAAACCTAACCCTAACTTGAACCCAAAGGCAACCTGAACCCAGCCCTATCCCTTATCCAAAACTAACCCAAACCCCAGCCCTAAGCCTAAGCCTAAAGCTAACCCGAACTCTAACAATAACCTGAACCCCAAACTTAACCCAGACTCTAACCCGAACCTTAACACTGACCCTAAAACTATCACAAACACAAAGCCTAATCCGACCCTAACACTAAGACAATCGAGAACCCAAACCTTAACTCTAATCCTAATCCAAACACTAACCTCACCCTAAACCTTAACATAACCTTAACAGTAACCCTAATCCTAACCGTCCCAACAAAGCAAAACATAACCTGACCCTAACCAGAAAATGAACTCGAACCCTAGCCATAACCCTAACCCCAAAACAACCCTAACCTTAAACCTAACCCTAAACTTAACATGAAAATTATCCCTAACCATATCAGCAATCCTAGCCTGAACTGTAACCCTAACCCTAAACCTAATCTTAGCCCGACTCTAACCCTAACCCTAACCAGAACACGAACCTGAACCCTAAGCCTAACCCTGACTTGAAAACTAGCCCTAACACTAAAACTAAACGTTACCCTAACATGAACCCTATTGCTAAGCCTAACCATAACCTGAACTCTAAACATATTTCTAACCCTATGCTAACCCTAAACCTAATCCAAACCCAATGCTAACCCTAACCCTAACCCTAACCCTAATCCTAGACATATCGAACCCTAACGCTAACCATAACCCTAATCGGAAACCAAAACGTAAACCTAACCCTAACCCTAACCCAAACCCAACCCTAACCCTAACCCTAACCCTAACCCTAGCCCTAACCCTAACCCTAACCCTAACAAAAAACCTAAAGCTAAAGCTCAGCATTTTTTGAACCGAAACCTAATAATAACCCTAATCCGAATACTAACCCTAACCTCAGCCTAGCCCAAATCCTAACACTAACCCGAAGGCTAACCTGAATCCTAACCCTAAAAAGAACCTGAACCCTAACACTAAGCCGAAGCCTAACCCAACCAGAACACTAAGCCTAAACTGATATCAAAACCAAACCCTGACCCTGACATTAACCCGAAAACTAACACTAACACTACACCTAACCCTGACCCTAAATCTAACTCAAACCCTAACACTAACCCCAACGCTAAACTGAACCTGACAACTGACCCTAACCCTAACCCTAAACTCTAAAACTAACCCTACATGTAAAACAAATCTGTACCAAACCCAAACCCTAACACTAACCAGAACCATAACCCTAATGCTAACCATAATCCTAACCCCAATAGTAACAGAAACCCTAACACTTACACTAACCAGATGATAACTCTATGCTAAATGAACCCTAACCCTAACGTGAAATCTAACCCAAACCTGGCAATCAACCAGAACACTAACCTCAACCCTAACCCTAACACTAACCTAAACTCAAACATACCATTAACGTGAATCATAACCCTATCCCTAACTAGAACCATAAACTTAACCATAACCAGAAACATATACCTAAATATAAACCTAACACAAACCCAAAAACTAAACCAAACCGTACAACTGACAGTAACCAGAAACCAAACATAACACTAAGAGTACCCCAGGAAATGGCTCTGGGGAGAAAAGCATGACGAAGGGCACATGTGACGCCTTCTGTTTGAGTGCAGAAGTGCCAGGCAGAGGGCGACAGGATGGCTGGATCAGCTCACCTGCTTTCTCCAAAGGAGGCTGGACAACCAGCCAAATATCCTACCTGGGCCAGACCACTTCCAGAGGGGACAAGTTCAAGAGGACATAGCCCTGGGGATGGCTGCCAAGTTTCCTGGGACGTGTGCTGGGCCCCGTCAGAGGAGGAGGCAGCCTGGCAACGGGTGTGCCAGACGTGACATCAGGAGGCCACCCACACCCGGGTCCCTGTCCTGTGCAGGCCTCACGAGGGAGGACGATGGTCGTGGCAGTGGCGAGTGGGGTGGGGCTGCCGGCTAGCCTGCCCCAGGATGTCCCGGGAGAGGGCGCCTGGGGATGGGCTGCCCCTGGAGAGGTCTGAGGGACCGACCCAGCTCGAGGCATTCGGGGGCAGAGAGAGAATCCCACTCCGCCCTTTCCCTTAAGTTTCTTATGGCTTGCCAAACGTTAACAAGACAGGTTCGCAAGAGAAAATCATACCGAACTGAAGAATATGAGTGCATGGCAGAAACCCGGGAAAATGAGTCTCTCCACACAAAGGCAGAGATTTTCATCTTGCATCCTCTCCTGAGCTTATGAGAAAGGAGGATGTTGGGGGAGGGCATGTGGAAGTCAAGACTGGAAGAAGACAATTGTCATGCAGAGGGACATGTAATATCTTGTCAGAACCATTTCCCCTGCACCGGGGTCAGGTCCAGAAGGGACAGCACGGAGGTGACCAGCAACCCGCCTCTCTGTGGTGGTGCTGGCCCCGGGGTGGGCGTGGGGGTGGTAGGAGGAAGTGGGATGGCGTGTGAGTTGGTACCAGCAGTGGAGGCAGCGATTCAGAGGTCAGGGATCTCTCTTTCTCTCTCTCTCACTCTCTCTGTGTCTCTTTCTCTCTTCTCTCCCTCAGAGACAGGAGGAGAGAAAGGCGGGGCGCCCTACCCACATCGCCTACCTATCCCATGGTCCCTTCTTCTCTGGCAGCTCTCGGAACCATGTGGGCTTGGGTTCAACCCCCTCAGGCCAATGGTGCATTCTCGGCCACCCGGGCCTAAGGCTGGCCTCGGGGGTCCTCAGTGAAAGCCCCATCCTCCCACCAGGATCTGACTGGCTGGTGCATCCCTCGGCGACTACCAGCTGCAGTTGAAGGAACCCCACCCTTGACTTGGCTTCAGGTACTGTCTCCCTCACCTCCCACAATACCTCACAGATCGCAGGCTGCATCACTTCACTGGAAGGGTGGGTGTGCCCAGGGTGGCCACAGTCAGACTGAGGTTCGAGCTCAAGATTCTTCCTAGGCCAGTTGCTTTGTCCTGGGGCTCATTTCTTTCTGGAAAGACAAAGCCATGGCCTCACCCCACGCCTAGACTTGGCGACTGCAGCCAGGTGGAGGAAAGGCTCTGTGGAGACAAAAGGGCCGAGACAGGCATATGGCAAAGCAGGAAGTGCAGCACCAGCAGCCCATAGGCATTTGGGAGCCTATGCCAAACTGGGCAAGTCCTTCCGGGGTCAGTTCCCAGCGTCCTCTCTGGCGTCTGGAAAGCCTGGCCTTCCTAGGGCCCAGGCCATGGTTCTGGGGAGAAATCTGCGATGGAGGGCACCTGTGAGGCCCTCTGCCGTAGGTCGCAGGTGTCACGCCCAGGGCAACGGCAAGCCTGGCTCTGCTTGCCAGCTTTATCAAAAGAAGACTGGCCAAAAAGCCAAACCTGGCACCTGGGCCAGGCCCCTTCCGAGGGGACAAATTACGGAGGACATAGCCTTGGGGACGTCTGCCAAGTCTCCTGGGGCGTGTGCTGGGCCCTGTCAGAGGAGGAAGCAGCCCAGCAAGCGGTGTGAGAGACCAGAGATCAGGCACCTCCCACACCCAGGTCCCTGTCCTCCCCAGGAATCCCAAGGGAGGACGATGGTCTTTGCAGTGGCGAGACGGGTGGGGCGGGCACTGAGCCTGCACTTGCATGACCCAGGAGAGGGCGCTGGGGGATGGGCTGCCCCTGGCCAGCTCTGAGGGACCGACCCAGATAAGGGTTGTTGGGGGCAGAGAGAGAATGCCCCTCCACCATTTCCCTTCAGGTTCTCATGGCTGGCCAAATCATTAACAAGACAGGTTCAATGGTGCAAATCAGACCTACCTGAAGAACATGTGTCCATGGGAGAAACCCGGGAAACTGAGTCTCTCCACACAATGGCAGAGACTCTCATCTTGCATCCTCTCCTGAGCTAATGACAAAGGTGGATGTCGTGGGTGGACCTGTGGGATGGGAGAAGAGAGGGAGACGATTGTCATGCAGAGGGACATGTAAAGGCTTGTCTGAACAGTTTCTCCTGCAATGGCGTCAGGTCTGGAAGGGAAGGCATGGAGGTGACCAGGAACCGGCCTCTCTGTGGTGGAAATGGCCCCCAGGCAGGCGTGAGGGTGGTGGATGCAAGTGGGATGGCGTGTGAGTTGGCACCAGCCAGCGGTGGAGGCAGCAATTCAGTGGTCATGGATCTCTCTCTCTCTCTCTCTCCCCCTCGGGGACCTGAGGAGAGGAAGGTGGCTCGCCCTGCCCACCTCACGTACCTCCCCCATGGGCCCTTCATTCTCTGGTTGCTCCGGGAGCCCTGCGGGCTTGGGTTCAAACCCCCACACCCCCGCACAGGTCAAGGGTGCATGCACTACTGCCACGGCCTAGGGCTGGCCGTGGGGGTCCTCAATGAAGGCCCCGCCCTCCCTGCAGGCTCAGACCGTCAGGGGCGGACCTCTGGCGCCACACTGCTGCAGCTGTTTCATCACGGCCCTTCTGGACTTGGGTTCAGCTGTTGTCTCCCTCCCCTCCCCCACTCCCACTCAGTTGAAGGCCGCTTCCCTTCCTTGGAAGCATTGCTCTGGCCCTGATGGTCACAGGCATACTGGGCTTCAAGCTCAAGGCTCTGCCTGGGCCAGCTGCTTCATCCAGGGGCTCATTTCTTCCTGGAAAGACAAAGCCATGGCCTCAGCACACGCCTGCACTTTGCGACTGCAGCCAGGTCAGGTGTAGGAAAGGCTCTGTGGAATCAGAAGGGCCAAGACAGGCAGATGGCACCACAGGGCTAGGGAGCCAGGGCCAAACTGGGCAAGCCCTTCTGGCGACAGGTCCCAGCCTCCTCCCTGGAGTCGGGAAGGCCTGGCTTTCCTGGTGCCCAGGCCACGGATCTGGGGAGAAATCTGCCATGGAGGGCACGCAGGAGGCCCTCTGCCTGAGGTCGCAGGTGTCACGCCCAGGGCACTGCAAGCCTGGCTCGGCTTGCCTGCTTTATCCCAAGGAGGCTGGCCAACCAGCCGAACCTGGCACCTGGGCCAGGCCCCTTCCAAGGGGACGAGTTTCAGAGGACATAGCCCTTGGGATGGCTGCCAAGTATCCTGGGGCGTGTGCTGAGACCCCGTCAGAGGAGAATCAGCCTGGCAAGCAGTGTGCCAGACCTGAGATCTGGCGGCCTCCCACACCTGGGTCCCTGTCATGCCCAGGCCTCCTGAGGGAGGACGATGGTCACGGCAGTGGCGAGTGGGGTGGGGCTGGCGCCAAGCCTGCCCTTGGATGCTCCAGGAGAGGCACCGATGGATGGACTGCCCTTGGCCACATCTGAGGGACCAACACAGCTCAGGGCTGCCGGGGGCCAACCACAGCATGTCCACAGTCCTCTCTGCAGATCAAAGCACCAGGCAAGCCCCTGCCATGGCTGATCCCATTAGTCACTACAAGATAACCATGAAATTTATCCTCTCACCCCAACTTTTCAGAAGAGCAAACTGAGTCTCAGAGAGATGTGGCGATTTGCCCAATGTACACAGCTGGCAGTGGGCAGAGTCACCACTGTGCTGAGGGGTGAGTGGCTACTCACCTAGTATACCCCAGGTCCAGGACCTGGTGGGATGTGTCTGAGGCAGAGTAGTTGACCATGAAGTTGGTGAAGCTGGAGATGTTCCTACTCAGGAAAGCTGGTGCAATGGACTCTGTCAGCTTCTCCATCATGCCTGCCTGGAGGCCACGCATCCTGCAGGCCTCATTTAAATTCACAGTGGATTCATCCTCACACTGGGGGAGAGGAGGAAGAACAAACAGTCAGTGACATCATGGTGAACCACCAGGAGGAATGACATGTCTCTCTACCCTCCTGTGTAGCTTCTGGGGAGGAGTGGAGGTCCAGAATCATTTGGGAGTGGGACTGTGGGGCACTGTAGCGAGAAAATTCTGGGGCAGTGGGTCCCAGGGGAATCTCATATTTGAGTCTGGATTCTACTACTGCCTTGATCATCTCAGGGTCCTGGGTGTGATGACCCCTCTGCACCCACACTCACCTCAGAGCAGCCCTGGTCATTGATGCACTGGTGCACCTGTGTCCACTCCAGGGAGATGGCAAACAGGAAACCATCCACCAGCTCCTCGACCATCTCCTGGGTGCAACTCTGCAGTGACAGTGCCCAGCAGTCAGGCCAGGAGGGATCAGGGGCCTGCCTGGACTTTGCCACAGTGGGAAATCCACCACAGATCAGGCACAGAGGGGAATCTGCATAGACTCCACCAGGGAAGGAATGCGAGGACACTTTGAGGGCCCAGCATTCACATGCAGATAGAGGAGCTTGGTCCCCAGCGCTCACCTTCCTCTCCTGCAGCCAAGATCTTGAGTATGATCATGACACACTGCCCAACTCCCACCATCTAGCTTCCTACTCCTGCCCAGGCTGGATCCTTGTTATCCCCAGCTTCCCTAACTCTACCTCCCCCCCACACACACAATGAGGGTCAAGGCGTGTGGGGCTGTCCTTTTGGGATCACAGTTCTGGCCTGACCTAGAGTGGTCTGCCCTGGCCTACACTGTTACCTCATGGTTCCTCCTGCCAAAAGGCCACACACTTTCGAGGTGAGGGCTGAGCCAATGTCTAAAGAGACTTAACACGTTCTCTTCCTTGGCTTTCCGGGTGCCAGAACCTCGGAAAATCACGGGACAACAGGAGAACATCCTGCTGTGTCGAATGACTCCACTCAAATGAACTGGACAGGAGGCTGTGATTACAATATGGGTGCCTGGTAAACAGAGTTCTAAGTTCTGTTGGGTGCTGTCACCAAGGAAGTGAGGTCACTTCTTCAAGGTTCTATTACTTGGCCCCATCCTTCAATCAGACCCACTCAAAGCACCCGCTAGGCTGTTGGCTGCTCTCCCCCCTTGACCATGTCATCTCCATCACTGTTCACAAATATCCATCACCACCCTCCCCACAGCTCCTTGGGAGAGGATCCAGGCCCCAGCTTTGAGGAGACAGAGCTGAGGTCAGACCTCTTTTTTCCTACCAGGTGTGTCCTGGAAAAGCTGCTGTGCCTCTCAAGATCTCCCCAGTCTCCCAAGCCGCACAATAAGGATTGGACTAAAAACAGCTTCCTAGGGACCTCATCAAGTGTATATGTAATAATACGTACAACACCTGTGGGCTGGTGTCACATGTGTCTAATGCACACACTTAGAGATGGAGGAAGTACAAGGAGTAGGACATCACATAGAATACCAGTCAGAACTTCTCTAAGTCCCAGATGTGTGATCTTTGGTGACTCACTGCCGCTCTGAGCCTCATTTTCAGGTCTGCGTCCTGAAGGGGTTGAAATTAGAGGAAATTCAGACATTGTGATCCACTGGCATTAAGCCTTCCACGGTCCCCTGTTTTACTCAGAATCAGTCCCAAGAGGCTCATGTTGGTCTATGTGGTGGGAGCCTCCACAATGTTCCCAATGTTCCCTGCCTCCTGGAGTGCACATCCTTGTGTCACCACTAAGTGGTCAATATCTGGCTTCTGAACAACAGAACACAGTCAAGGTGATGGGATGTCACTTCCAACTTTTAATTACAAAACTTCTGTCACTTCCTGCTTACTGACATACTTGGGTTCCCTACCTACCTCCCTCCTTCTGTTTCCATCTCTCTCTCTCGCTCGCTCGCTCTTACACTCGCTTTCACTCTCTATCAAATCACCAGAACTGGGAGAGCAAGTGCTGATGTTTTCAGTTGCACTATGTAGAGGCTCCATAGGAGAGAACTGAGGGAGTGTCTAGCCAACAGACAGACAGGAGCTCAGACTCTCAGTCCAAATGGATCCTGAGAAAACCCATGTGAGTGATCTTGGGTGGGAATGTTCCCCCATTGGAGCCCTGTTGAGAAAACAGACCCTTCTTCACAGAGACTTTGAGGCAGAGGCACCCAGCTAAGCCATGCCTGATGCTCGGCTAACAGAAATTGTGAGATGGTAAATATTTGTACTTTATAGATAGCAGGATTTGGAGTAATTTTGTCCCAGAGGAACAGAAAGTAACAGTCTACCATGTCCCAGGACCCAGCCTGATCACCTTACTCTCTCCACTCCTCTCTCTTCTCAGGCTCCCTCCAGCCACACTGGCCACATTTCTGACCTTCCCTGGTCAAACTCGCTTCTTCCTGTGAGTCTCTGCACCAGGGAGCCTTCTGCTTGACACACTAATTCTTCCTAGACATAGGCAGGGGTGCTTACATTTGTCATTCTGGTCACAGCAAAGGTCTGAAATGTCTCAGGGAAGCCTTTCAGAACCTCCTAGCACAGTCTCTACCATCACAGATCTCACATCCAGAAGAGCGTTACATGATTTCCTCCTCCATCCTCCCATTCAGATAAAATGAGTGCATGAGGAAGGGCTGTCGGCTTTGGCTGAAACAGAGGCACCTCCTTCTGGTTATAGAGGGCACACGACTGTCTCTTCCAGGCCAAATTCTTCCCACCACGAGTCCATTTTTTATGGAAATCATCATTCCCTCTCTTTCATGGGTCTGGTTTCCGCAAGAACACAGTGAACCATCCCCTCTCCCTGTGCTGCATCACCATAAACCCACAGCCAGAAGATAAGCACCAGGTTAAAACACCACCAGATCCTGAATTCAGTCACTGCTGAGACCCTCCTATCAATGTTGTCATTCAATCATGACTCCTGTAGACAACTTTCCCCTGAGACCCACTCCCAGCCTGTCCCCAGCTTCTTACTGTAACACTGAGATTTCCTCAGAGGCCTCCCAACCTGGGCAAGAAACATTCTGAAATGTTCTCTGTATTAATTTTCAGTGTCTGGGGACCGAGGTAGATGTAATTTGAGTGTGTATGTGCAGTAGTTTCTATGCACGTATTTTATTTTTCAGACAGATAAAATAGTGTGGCTACTCAATGCACCAAGAAAATGTATAACTGATCAAATTTTTTCATGATGTGAAATCTTTAGAGAGTAAATCTCATAGTTAAGAGGACAGACTATGGAGCTAACACCTCACGTCCAAATTCCAGCTCAATCTCTTATTAGATATTTGTATTGACTGAGTTATTTACCTGATTGGTTCCTCAGTTTCTTCATCTTTCAGTTGGCAATAATGATGAGTATACATATTTTGTAGGTTTATGGAGAGTATTAAAGGAGTAAATGTTTGAAAAATGCTTGGAACACCTAGTGTATTACCAATGCTGTACCTATATATTAGAAATAAAATTTAGAAATTCTTCTGACACTGCCTGTGAGCCCCAGAGTGTGAGACTGTTGCCTGGATGTATGTAGAAAGCACTCCATGACATACGATGAATAAATGAGTGAACAACATTGGTGAATGCATTACCAATGTCACCTATATCACCCTACAGGCATTCCCAAGCCGAAACACACACAGACATTCCTGCTCTGTCCTGCATCACAGTCCCTCGAGGAATGACTGGGGTTTCTTGGACCCTGGTAACCGTGCAAACTAAAGGTTCCTTTCTGTCAGCAAACCCCAGTCTTTGTCCAACTGTTGCAGCTCACAGGGTCTGTGCTCTGATCCTTGTCTTCACTAGAGGGAGAAGTGCCATCCCCAGAGCTCGGCACATGCGGAGCCTGAGCCTTGGAGAAAATGATTCCCTGGCCCTGGGGCAGGTAGAAGAGCGCAGGGACAGAGTGGGATTTGGGGAAAATCCTCCAGGTGTTATCAGAAGGGATGGAGGTAGGAGATTTGTGAGTAAGGACTGGTCTTGTTGGTGGGCCTTTGTGGTTAAATAGTAGGGGGGCTGGGAAGTTTCATAGGTTCTAGCATAATACAATCAATATGACGGTCATGAAATCAGAATCAGCCTAATTAAGAACAAATTAACCCAATGTCAGCTGTTCCCTGACTCTCTACTCCAGTAGTGGCTTATAATAAGGGTATTTGTGATCTATCATCTCCTTTTCATTGATTGGCTAGAGTAATTATTCTTTACATAACCTGTCTATTTTGACATAGTAAAGAAAACGTGAGTTTTAAAACAACCCTCCTTGGAAAATTCTCCCTATCGTATTGAATTAATAACAGAAGCCACGGCAGGAAATTCACCACTTATCTTGAGCTATAGTCTCTGGTTTTAGATCTTCCTAACTGATAATTTACCTAGACTTCTGTCTTCTTTCTTGAGCTCAGTCCACTTAGGACTAAGTAAGTGTGCAACCTCATACCATGTGAGAAATAGTGGGACTCTAGGAAGAGGTTTGTTTCATCTGACAGTGTGTGTGTGTGCGTGTGTGTATGAGACTTTTTGCTGCATCTGACAGTGTGGGCCAGTGTAGACTCCATTTCTAGGGAAAAAATTTGCCTAATCACTTTCCCTGGACTTTCTTTTCACTGATGGCTTCACCAGCACTGTCCAATAGTAACATTAAGCACTCTATATTATGGAATTTAAATATGTTTTAGTAGCCACATTTTAAAAAATGAAAACAAACAGGTGAAACTAACTTTAATAGTATATTTTAACTCACTATAACCAAAATATTATCAATGTGGGTGCAGTCTATACAAAACTTAATAATGAGAGAGTTTACATTTTTTTCCTGAGTTTCATACATCCAGTGTGTACTTCCCACTTACAGTACAATCTCCATTTGTAAGTTGAGTTTTTTCAGACATACATTCTCTGCACTGAGATTTAATGTTCACAGTTGTCAAATAAGAGTCACTAGTAGTGGGGTGGATGGTAATTTCACTACTGATTTAAGCTCTAATGGAGCTATGAACACCAACTGGTCAATGGGTTAATCAAATGAATAGTCATATAGTATAGAAGAATGGTTTGATTTGGGATTTAGAAAAAGACTGGGGACCGTGTGTCCTGACAGGGAGCTCCAAGGATTTTGTTGTTGAGAGTGACAAGGACAGAAAGAGAATAAAGTCATACACATAAGTGTCTAACAACATGGGGGGGAAGAAATGACCTGCCGTAGTCCTGAGTTTTGACCTCGTGGTTTATTTTCTTGACCAAATCTCTTTGATGATGTCCCAGGACACAGGTTAGATTAATCTCTACAGGGAGAGAGCGAGAGTAGAAGTACAAGGCATCTGACATAATTGTCCTGGGAAGGCAGGCTTCATTTACAACTCTGATACACTTTCACAATTTATTATTAGAGTAAGAGGAAAAGAAGTATGATGGTCCAATCATCACAAAGGAAGTGAAATGATTGTGGAAAGCATTCTAAACCAAAGCCTGGTTTGATCATCTCCATCCCTTTGAGAATGTACAGTTACATATTAAAGAGGCCAGTTACTAGAATCACATCCTTTCCTGGTAATGAGATCAGATGCTAGCAAAGGGAGGAAACCTTGGAGCAGCCCCAACAACTCTGCTGGCAGAAGAGACTCCAAGGTCTCCAGGCCTGCAGAGTGTAGGAGAACTGTTAAGTGCTTCGGACCTTGCCAAAACCCTGCTGAATCTTGCACCTAGTAGCACAGGTGTATCCCTGCCAGGTGAGCTCGCAGGTGTTCTGAACTCTAGTCCCATGCCCACCACTGCCTCGTCTTCAGATTCGGCAGAGATGATCCCAGGAGCTGGTCTGTACATCCCACAGCTCCTTTGCAAACACCTTCTGGTGACTGAGGAAGATATCAGGAAACAGGAAGGGAAAGTGAAGACGGCAAGAGACAGACTAGCGGTAGCACTGATGCAGACACACTCGCTAGTGAGGCAGGGAGTGTGAGGGGCCAAGAAGGACAGCCCGACAAACACGATGAAGAAAACAGAAGACGGCGCAGATGACATGGGGCTCACACTACATTAATGCCTCCGCAAGGGTCCTGATGTCTTCTTGCTTTGAGCTCTTGAAACTTTAATATATACCAATAAATATCTTTTCTTTGATTTCTTTGCATGACAAAGAAGATACAGACAGTCATCCTTCGGAGGTGAGAGATTGGGTTTCAGGTGAGGAGAGAAAGGAGATCTTTCCTTCTCATTTTGTTCTCTCATTTTCCTTTACTGAGTGTTATCTATTAGTATTTTAAGACCAAGAGTTATCAAAATCAGGGGATTCCTTAGAGTTTTGCCCTCACCGTCACAGAGAAAACATACCTATTCCAAATGGATTGTCCTTTTTGTGTAATATTGCAATAGATTCCAACATAATATTTCACAAAAGAGCTGTTATATCTGTCTTCTCAAAAAAGACACCTACTTCTGGGTCTCTATTTTTCTGCTATTTGTTGCATGTTGAATCACAGTTGCATATAATGAAATACTGGCTTGACCATTTTTTTTAGATTTATATGTGTTGGAAATTTGATTCATGAAAATTGATATGCCATTGTGGTATCATGCTGTCAGGAGAACGACTGTTTTCAGCATCACGTGTCTCACAATAAACCAGTGTGTTGGGATTTGTCTATTTGCCTGATCGAGTATGTTGCACTCTTCAAATCCTCTTTATCATTACTTACTTTTGTCCCACAGATTTATCAGTTTCTGAGAGCAATGTGTTAAACAATAATAGAGTAACTTAGTATTTATATCTTCCCTAAAAAATGAGTTATCTTTTAGCTAAATCTTCTCTCCTCTATTCTTCCATGTTGTAATCATCTGGAATTTTGGTTCGAATGTGTTTTTAATGTCTTGTTTTAAAACTAATACTAAATTAGACAGACTGTTTTTTTCCTTTCCTCATGACTCCTGTTATGTTTTCCTGGGTTCACATTTCTTCTTCCTGATGTACATTCTTTACCGGTTTTTTCACTGCAGGCCTGTGGGAGCTCAACTTTGAGTCTGTTTGTAAGTCAGAAAACGTCTTTCTTTCTTTGACACATAGTTTGAATAGGTGTTTAATTTAGCTTTGTAGTAATTTTTTTCTTTCTTTGTCAAGTTATTTAATATTTCTGAGCCTCCACATCTTTAGCTTAAAATGGGAATAAATCCCTAAAATTGTGACTGTAACTGAGATAATACATGCAGAGCTTTCCAATCATGTTGCTTAGAAGAAATTAGTCAATAATGATAACTATTATCAATCATTATAATATTATAATAATCAATATATAATATATTAAAGTATAATAATAATTATGCATTAATTTATAATTATAATGTAGACTATATAAGGAATAATGTATGCAATGTATAATAATAATATATTAATATTATTTATCATTAGAATCTTCATAGTGTGCGTTCTCGGAGAGTCACTGCTTCAGATTGAGAATGTGAAGCTCATACACAAAAAGTCTGAGAGAGTGCCATGACTGTGACTTTAATTCTCAGCCCTTGGGTATCTTCAGCGGTGCTCGTCTGCACAGTGTGTACAGATAATGTAATCTGTTCCCACAGACCCACTGCAGAACAGCGCAGTCTGCCTCATGCCTGGGATGCTCTGGGCTGCTTGTTTGGGAGCCTCTGCTGTGAGGCTATTTGGACTCTGTACAGAGAATGATGAAAAAGACTCTTTCTTTTCCCTCAGATTTCTCGCACCGAATATTATTCAGTTTTACATCCAGAGCAGATACTCTCTTCCCAGAGCCTTGGTGTTTCTCTGGGATTCAGGCTTCCCAGACACCTAGTCATTTCAGCTCCCAAGGCCCAATGTGACTGCAGAGTCATGTATCACCCATGCCTCCCATCTTGGCCTGTTTCCCGTCATGGAGCACCCATGAGTGGGGAGAGGAGCCATCGAGGGAGATTGATCTGGAAGTCCTGGTGAATCTGAGCTTCAGAGAATGAAGCAGAAAAGGGGAACCTGAGACTGCCAGGCCTTCAGTGGGGGAGGAATATGGAGGAACTGAGAAGGGTGTGATGGCTGCACAGAGTGAAGGGGAGGGATGTTCCAAATTTTCCTAAGAAGGGAAACCTTGCAGTGAAGTGGGGATTCGATTTTACATGATGGCAACATCTGTGCTGGTTTCACCAATTCTGGTGTCCCTGAGGGATCAACTGGTGTGACACCACAGGACAGAAGTTGCAGTCACTTTCAGGACATAAGGAAGGTGAAACCTTTCAGCTTAGTCCCCTGTGAGCCAGTCAGGGGCCAAGTCTAGAAAGGCTCGGAGCCTCTGTCCGTCCAATGTGGTTTCTTTCTGTTCTAGTCAAGCTCCTCTGGACCCCAGCTTGCAAAAAAGGACCTCAGATCTAGTCACATCTAGTCATCACAGATTCCGTAGGTTGCCATGAGGCAGGTAATAGCCCAGGCATTGTCACTGGACCTCATAGTTGCCCTCCTTCTTCCGCTGGCAGACAGTGACTTGTGAGGTGAGGAGAGCGTATCAGAATGGTCAAGTCAGCTGCCCAGTATGGGAGACTCCAGGGGAAGGAGATGCGAAAGCCACAGAGACCCGATGCCTCCTGTGTCTCCCTCTTCCTTTTTTCCACTTAATTTTCACCCTCAGTCCTTCTTTTCCTTCCCTTTTCCCTCTTTTGGCTCTCTCTCCCTCTCTTTACCCTACATGTTCTAGCTTAATTGAAGTATTATCGACATACAGAAAACTGCAAACATTTAAAGAACAATTTGATACATTTTGATTATAACTTATTGAACCATCACCACAATCAAGAAAAGGAACGCTATCTTCCCCAAATTTCCTCATGCTCATTTTAATTCCTCCTTCCCCGCCATTTGCAAACACATTCTCATGCCCAGGCAACGAGTGATCTGGTATATGTCCCTATACATTTTACTAAAATGTTTATAAATGGGATCAAATACTATGTACTCATTTTTTAATGGCTTCATTCACTCAGCATAAATATTTTGACATTTATGCTTGTCATTTCATGTACTATGAATTCCTTCCTATCCCCAACCCTTACCAGGCAGCACTGTGCACACACCCGAGCACTTCCCATGTTAGTGTGAGAGCCAATAGTAATGCTGCATCCCCAAAAGTAAGAATGAGCCTTGATGCAACTCTGGGAGGAGTGGGCGGGAGCCCTGGACCCGCACATGAATGCTTACGTGGATGGTTGGAAAGCGCACCTTGTCACTGCAGTCCCAATGATTGGCCAATGCTCAGAACCCATGAAGAAGCCCTACCCACAAAACACAGAGGCTAGCATGAGCATAAGAAAAGGCAGCAGCAGATATACAGGTACATGAAAATGCTTTCCCAGGTGGCACAAATACTCATAGTAGTGTTGTGGTCTCACAACTGTGCACGTGCCTCCATGTGGCAGCAGCTCTGAGCCCAGTGGGGATGCTTTCCCAGCGAGTGCAAACACCCACTGTACCCACACAACTTCCAGCATATGGGGTGGGATCAGAAACACAGCTCATGCTTCCCCCACAATGGTAGCAGGTGGAATCTGCGACCTGATACTACCACAAATACACAGGCAAAAGATCAGTTCATCAAACACCATAAGAAACTACAGTAACAATTCAGGGCAGAAGGAAATGACAAATCTCCAGAAACGAAACTTGAAGTCACAGAAATTTACAATCTAAATGACAGAGTTCAAAATAACTGTCATAAAGAAACTCATCAAGTTACAAGAATGTTCAGAGAGTTTAATAAATTCAGGAAAAAAATAATGAGGAAAAGGAATACGTCATCAAAGAGACTGACAGTATTAAAAAAAAACAAGCAGAAAATCTGCATATGAAGAACATAATTAAAAAGATAAAAAAGAATTTAGAATCCTTAAAAAATAGAGCTGATATTATGGATGAAGGAATTAGTGATTTAGAGGATAGAAATATAGAAATGCTTCCAGTGGACGAGGAGAGATAACTCTGATTATTAAAAAGGAAGGAATTCTTGTAGAAATATATGACTCAATTATAAAAGCAACATAAGAATTATAGTATTCCAGAGGCAGAAGGGAGGCAGAAAGGAGCAGAGAGCTTATTCAAAGAAATAATAGCTGAGAACTTCCCAAACCTGAGAAATAACCAGACTTACAAATACATGAAGCCAACAGAACGACTAATAACATCAACGTTAAATGACCTTCTCCAAGGCATAATAGGAAAATTGGCAAAAGCCAATGACAAAGAAAAAATATTAAGGGAATCAAGACAGAAGAAAATAACCTACAATGGAACACCTACCAGGCTTTCAGCATGTTTCTTGGCAGAAACTTTACAGGCAAGGAAAGAATGGAATGATATATTACAAATACTGAAAGACAAAAACTTTCAGCCAAGAATACTCTATCCAGTGAAATGATCCCTGTGATACAATGGAGAAATAAAAGTTTTCCCAGATAAACAAAGGCTGAGGGAGTTCATCGCCACTAGATCTCCCATACAAGCAATGATCAAAAACGTCCTCATACTCGAAATAAAAAGAAGGCAAATGTCTACAAAGCTTTGAGCAAAGAGATAAATAGACAGACAAAATCAGAAAGCTACAGCTCTGTTTCACAAAAGGGTAACAAATACTTAATTATAACTTAAAAGAAGAAGGGAAAGAAAGCATCAAAAGTAACTATAAACACCTCAACTTAGTCACAAACTCAAAACACAAAAATGAATATCTTGTGACAACAATAACTCAGAAGGAGAAGAGGAAAGGAATGGAACCTGCTTAGGCTAATGGAGATAAGAGGCTATCATAAGATGGCCTATCTCATCTATGAGTTCTTCATACAAACCCCACAGTAACCAGCAAACACAAAATCAGAGCAGAGCCATAGATCATAAAAAAAGAGACAACCTCCATGAAAACCCCCAAAGTGAAATGGTAGTCAGAAACACAAAGGAAGAGAAACAATGAATATATAGATTAGGTGGGATTAAGCCCTCAAGTATCAATAATCACTCTAAATGTAAATTGATTGAATTCTCCAATCAACAGACACAGAGTGGTGGAGTGGATTACAAAACAAGACCCAACAATATGCTGCCTCCAGGAAACACATCTCAGCTCTAAAAACAAACAGGATCAGAATGAAGAGATGGGAGAAAACACTCCAATCAAATGGCAAATAAAAGAAAGTAGGTGTTGCCATAGTTATATCAGACAAAGCAGAATTCAAGATAAAAAAGACTATGAGAGACAAAGAGGGGCAGTATATAAGGACAAAGGGGACTTTCCACCAAGAGGACATACCACATATAAAAATATATACACCTAACACAGCAGCACAAAACAATATAAAGCAACCCTTAATAGACCCAAAGGGAGAAATTAACAGCAACACAATAATAGCAGTGGACCTGAACATCCCACTTACATCCAGGGATAGATCATGCAGAGAAAGACAACAAGTCAATAGTAGAATTAAATGAAACATATGATCAGATGAACTTAATCGATATACATAGAGCATACCCTCCCAAAACAGCAGAATACACATTCTTCTTAAGTGTACATGGAACATTCTCAAAGATAGACCATATGTTGTGAAACAAGGCAAGCCTGAATAAATTTAAGATTGAAATCATATCAAGCTTCATTTCTGACCACAATGCTATGACACATGAAATCAACTACAAGAGAAAAGATGGGGAAGTCACAAATATATGGAGACTAAAGAACACACGACTGAAGAACCATTGGTTCAATGAACAAATCAAAGAAGAAATCAAAAAATACCTGAAGACAAACAAAAAAGACAACAAAACAACTCTTATGGGATGCAGCAAAAGCAGTTGTAAGAAGGAAATTCATAGCAATACAAGCACACCTCAACAAACAAGAAAAATACCAAATAAGTAACCTTAAACTACACCTAATAGAACCAGAAAATGAAGAACAAATGAAGCCCAAAGTCAGCAGAATGAGGGAAATAATAAAAATTAGAGCAGAAATAAATGAAATAGAGACTAAAAAAACAGTAGAAAGGATCAATGAAACAAAGAGCTGGTTCTTTGAGAAGACTGAAACAAAATTGACAGACCCTTAGCCAAACTCACTAAGGACAAAAGAGAGAAGGCTCAAAGACATAAAATTAGAAATGAAAGAGGAGAAATTACAACAGATACCACAGAAATCCAAAGGACAACAAGAGAATACACTGAACAACTTATACGCCACCAAATTGGATAACCTAAAAGAAATAGATAAATTCTTAGATTCACACAACCTCCCAAAACTGAATCAAGAAGAAATAGAGAAAACGAACAGACCAATCACATGTAAAGAGAACGAAATGGTTATCAAAAACCTCCCAAATGAAAAAAGTCCAGGACCATATGTCTTCTCTAGAGAATTCTACCAAATATTCAAACAAGATTTAATACCTATGCTTCTCAAACTATTCCAAACAGTTGAAGAAGATGGAACACTTCTTAATTCATTCTATGAGGCCAACATCACCATGACAGCAAAAGCAGGCAAGGATAGCACAAAGAAGGAATATTACAGGCCAATATCGCTGATGAACACAGATGCAAAAATCCTCAACTAAATATCAGCAAATCGAACACAGCAATATATTAAAAGGATCATATACCATGATCAAGTGGAATTTATACCAGGCATGCAGGGATGTTTTAACATCCGCAAATGAATCAATGTGATACACCACATTAAGAAAATGAGGAATAAAAATCACATGATCCTCTCCAAAGATGCAGAGAAAGGATTTGACAAGATCCAACATCCATTTATGATAAAAACTCTCAATAAAATGGGCATAGAAGGAACGTACCTCAACAGAATAAAGACCATATATCACAAACCCACAGCAAACATCATACTTAATGGCGAAAAACTTAAAGCCATTTCTCTGAGAACAGGAAGAAGACAAAGGTGCCCACTCTCGCCACTCCCATTCAACATTGTACTGGAGGTTTTGGCCAGAACAATTAGGCTGGAAAAAGAAATAAAAGGAATCCAAATTGGAAAGGAAGAAATGAAACTCTTGCTGTTTGCAGATGACATGATTGTAAATATAGAAAACCCTAAATAATCCATCAGAAAACTATTAGAAATAATCAACAACTACAGCAAAGTTGCAGTGTACAAAATCAACTTACAAAAATCAGTTGCATTTCTATACTCTAATAATGAACTAACAGAAAGAGAACTCAAGAATGCAATCCCATTTACAATTGCAACAAAAAGAAAAAAGTGTCTAGGGATAAATTTAACCAAAGAGTTAAAGACCTATACAATGAAAACTATAAGATATTATTGAAAGAAATCAGTGATGACCTGAAGTAATGGGAAGATATTCCATGCACATGGATTGGAAGAATAAACACAGTTAAAATGTCCATATTACCTAAAGTAATCTACAGATTCAATGCAATCCCAATCAGAATCCCAATGACACTCTTCATAGAACACAGAATCCTAAAATGTATATGGAATAACAAAAGACCTTGAACAGGCAAAGCAATCCTGAGAAGAAAGAACAAAGCAGGAGGCATCACAATCCTAACTTGAAAATATATTACACAGCTATACTAATCAAAATGGCATGGTGTTGGCACAAAAGCAGACTCATAGATCAATGGAACAGAACTGAAAGCCCAGAAAGAAAACCACACGTCTGTGGTCAGTTAATCTCTGACAAAGGAGCCAAGATCATACAATGGAGAAAGGAAAGTCTCTTCAATAAATGCTGTGGGGAAAACTGGACAGCCACATGCAAAAGAATGAAAGTAGATCATTATCTTCTACCATACACAAAAATTAACTGGAAATGGATAAAAGACTTGACTCTAACACTTGAAAGCATAAAACTCCAGAAGAAAATATGCACAGTGCAGTCTTTGACATCGGTCTTAGCAGCATCTTTTCCAATACCATGTCTACTCAGGCAAGGGAAAGAAAAGAAAAAATATACAAATGGGACTACATGAGACTAAAAGGCTTCTGCAAGGCAAACTAAACGATGAACAAAATGAAAAGACAGGGGCGGCCCCGTGGTTTAGTGGTTAAGTGCACACGAACCTCTACTGGCGGCCCAGGTTCGGATCCCAGACGCGCACAGACGCACCGCTTGTCCGGCCATGCTGAGGCCGTGTCCCCCATACAGCAACTAGAAGGATGTGCAACTATGACATACAACTATCAACTGGGACTTTAGGGAAAAAAAAAAAGGAGGAGGATTGGCAATAGATGTTAGTTCAGAGCCGGTCTTCCTCAGAAAAAAAGAGAAGGATTAGCACAGATGTTAGCTCAGAGCTGATCTTCCTCACACACACAAAAAAAAGACAACCCACCAACTGGGAGAAAATATTTGCAAATCATATATCTGACAATGTGTTAATCTCCAAAATATATAAACAAATCATACAACCCAACAACAAAAAAACAGATAATCCAATCTAAAAATGGGCAGAGGATATGAACAGACATTTTTCCAAAGAAGATATACAGAAGCCCAACAAACACATGAAAAGATGTATAACATCACTAACCATTAGGGATATTCAAATCAAAACTACAATGAGAGATCACCTTAAACCTGTCAGAATGGCTATAACTTCCAAGACAAAAAATAACAAATGTTGGAGAGGATAAGGAGAAAAGGTCACCCTCACACACTGCTGGTGGGAATGCAAACTGGTGCAGCCACCAGGGAAAACAGTATGGAGATTTCTCAAAAAATTAAAAATAGAAATACCATACCTTCCAGCTATCCCACTACTGGGTATTTATCCAAAGAAACTGAAATCAACAATTCAAAGAGATTTATGCACCCCTGTGTTATCTGTGGCATTATTCACAATAGCCAAGAGATGGAAGCAATCCAAGTGCCCTGCTACAGACGAACAGATAAAGAAGATGTGATATGTATTATATACAATGGAATAATACTGAGCCCGAAAAAAAAGACAAGATCGTCCTGTTTGCAACAACCTGGATGGACCTTGAGGGTATGATGATAAACCAAATAAGCCAGACAAAGACAAATAGCATTATTTCACTCATATGTAGAAGACAAACATATCCAGGGATAAAGAGAACAGATTAGTGGTTACCAGAGGGGAAAGGGGCTGGGTGTTGAGTGAAAGAGTTAAGGGGGCACATATGCATGGTGATGGATAAAAGTTAGACTACCGCTGGTAAGCACGATGCAGTCTATACAGAAATTCTCAAATAATAATGAACACCCGAAATTACACAATGTTAAAACCCTTTATAATTTCAATACAATAATTAAAAAAGAAAAAAATAATTAATTCCTCTTTATGGTTGAATAGTATCCCACTGTGGTGATATACCACACTTTGTGTATCCGTTCACCAGTAGATGGACATTTGGGTTGCTTTCCATTTTTATCTACTATAAATAGGTTGTTATCAACATGTGTGTACAAGTCTGTGTATAGACATATGAGATTATTTCCCTTGGATGTATTCCTAGGAGAGGAATGGCTGGGTAGACGTATGGAATTTTTAAAGATGCATCCAAGCTATTTTTCACCAGCACTCGATGAGAGTTTCAGTGACTTGACGTCTTCAACAAAACTTGCTATAGTCAGTCTTTTTAATTTTAGCCACTCTTAAGTATGGTGGAATCTCATGATGACTGTCACTTACATTTCCCCAATGACTCATGTGGTGAAGGAGAAGGCAAGCCACGCACAGAATGGGAGAAAACATCTGCAAAACATATCCCTAGAAAAGGACGTGTATTTATAATATATAAAGAGCTTTTACAACCCAATAGTAAGAAGACAAGCAACACGTCATGTCTTAACAAGACACAACAGATCATGCCTGTGGTGAGCACCAGGAGTCCCGCCAAGCAGATGAGGATGAGGGCCCAGAAGGGGAGGTCTGGGGAGACATGTGGTGGGGTGAGCCACGTCCTGTCATTGCCCCAGGGCTCCTGGTGACCCCACTGTGCCTCAATCTTCCTTGACAAGGGTTGGCTAACTTTCCTCATCATCCAAGACCCTGTGCCCATGGTTCTCTTTGATGAGGCACAGCATCAAGATACTCGCCCCCTTCCATAGGCTGGGGCTTCCTGCAGGTTTACCAGGCTTCTCAGTCAAGGCATCATCTCTGTTGGGAGAATATTCTGGAAGTGAATGAAATAGAGAATGCATGTGAGTGTGTTTCACTCTTTTTAATAAAACTTTTTAGACACAGAAAAATAAAGGGAACAGTCTCATAAACATCCATCATCTAGATTTAACAATGTATATTCTATCTAATTAAAACAATATTGCATAAATGTATAAATTATTAACACTTGCCACCCTTGATTCATCCCATGTTTTCAATGAAATATTAAAGTCAAGTAGACATCATGATGTTTCACATCATTTTAGTTTCCATCTCTAAAAAGTGAGCATACTTTGCTACAAAATACAAGACTATTATCACAGAACAAAAGAGTAATAAATTAAAACAAATTCATACCTCTGGGCACAGAGGACTGAATTTGGGCTGGACTTTCTTATGACAGCCGGGGGCAGAATGGGTCATCATAGTTGGCAAGCCTATGGGTTCTCTCTAAATTTGTAAAATCCAACTCAAAAGTGTTCTTCCGTGCCTAGAAACACATCATTCCCTTCTCCTTTATCTATTTGCTTAATATTCATTTTCTGGGATTAACCTACAATGTAATTTCCTGCAGGAAGTCTTCTCTGATTTCCGCCTGCAAGTATGAGTTTGTTCACATCAAATAATTGATAAGTTTCAATTCTCTATTCTTGTTATTCCCCACTACAAGATAAACTCCAGGAGGGTAGGACACACAGCACCCAGTGGGCATGGGGGGAGAGGTGCAGGTCCCCGTACTTGTAGCTCTACCCAGACAAGTTCTTAAAGGTGTGCTGTCTGATATGGAGCAGCAAAGAGTCTCTTTTTGAATTAAAATTAATTTTAGTTAAATAAAATAAAAATTCTAGTACCTCAGTAATATTAAAAATCAGTAAGAATAAAGACCAGTCACAACACCATCCTTCAAGTACTCAACAGCCACATGTGGCTATGCACTGGAGACCACAGATATAGAACATTCCACCACTGCAGAAAGTTGTAGCCCATCGGTGATCATCTAGAGCGGGACTTGGCAAACTGTAGCCTGTGGATCAGAAACTACATCCACCCCCAAACCTGTGAGTCTGCTTCACACACAGCTGGAGGCCCTCATTGACCATCTGGCCCAGTTGCTGTCAGTGCAGAGATAAGGAAACAAAAGTCCAGAGAGGGTAGGTGCCTAGCTTTAGGTCACAGAGCTGTCTAGGAGAAGGTGACGGCCTCCTATATTACACTGGTTTCCTTTTCTCTCTCTCAATGGTGGGTCAAGACTAGGGGACTACGCCACCTCCTGCCAGCCTGAGAAAGTTCAATGCTCTCTAAGCCCCAGGCATCCAGAGTCCCCGGAAAGGCCTCACTTTCTTTCACAATGACCAGGGAGCCGTATCATCCCCAAGGATACTCTTCCTGTTCAGGATCAAGTTCTGTAGCTGGGTCCATTCTGGGTCAGCCGCAGGAATTCCTCATAGATGGCAACTCTGTCCAGTATCTGTGCCAAAGTGGCAAGGTACACAGGGAGTCTGCTCCAGTGTGGTTACTGTGGGGGACAGACCTGGAAGGGCACAAGGGATGAACAAGGGTGTCTTGAATTCTACCTTGACTCTAGATTCCCTGCTTCAGGGTCCTGTCCAAGAGAACTTTCTGCAATAATGTAAACATTTGTCTGCACTACCATATACACTCATTATTAGCCCCATGTTGTTATCAAGCACTTAAAATGTGGCTAGTGTGTGTGAGTGAGGAACTGAATTTCTCACATAATTTCATTTGAAGTAATTAATTTATAAATAAATAACCACAGGGAGAACATTTTTGAAACTTTGGAGTAAGGACTTCTGGAAATGCATAAAAACAATGAGAACACTGGTAAAAATTGTCAAAATCAACTTTTCAGAAGCCTAGAAATTAATCAACGGCTTGTAAGAATCTGAGGAGGGTTTAGTGAAGAAACATGGTGGAATCTTGATAAAGGGAGCCAACTTTGTGGCACTATAACTTGCACTATCCCATCCTGCTCTCACAATATCCTCCATAACTTTGAAAACCGTCATTCTCAGAACTATAGTGGCTGAGACATTCAGCAGCCCAGCAGCCATAATGGGTTTGGAGCTCTCAAAAGACCCATCCCCACCGAACTGTCACTAGCTGACCTGCCTGGCAGCTCCCTGAAAAAGCCCCATGTTCAGGTCTTCTAGTTACTTGACTTAGAGCTTGCCCAGGGAGGAAAGTCTGTCCCCAGGGCACTTGCTAAAAACAATCAGGGGTAATTGTTTTCTATTGTAGTTGCCTGAGGGAGTGATACCAGCTGAGGCAGGCAAGAGGTGAGCCAAATCTTAGAAGAAAAATTGGGAGAATGAGATGTCCACAGGGGCCTTTGAAAAGCTCCAGTGTATTTGTGGGCATCTAGAAGGCCACAAGAGCTCAGGGCTGTGGCACGCCTGTGAAAGACTTGAGAACATCTTAATCTCTCACCTCTAGTTGAAGGGTTGGCTTAATATCTGAAAAATTCATTATGTAATACACCATATTAATAGAATAAGGGACAATACCACGCAATCTCAACCACATATACAGAAAAGAATTTGACAAAATACAACACCTTTCATGTCAAAAAAAGTAAATACTCAATAAATTAGGAATAGAAGAAAATTTTCTCAACCTATTAACAGCATCGATGAAAAACCCACGGCTAACACCATATTCAATGGTGAAAGACTGAAAATTTCCTCCTAAGACCAGGGACAAGACAATGATGTCTTCCCTTAACTCGTATGTTAATCACAGGTACTAGAGGTTCTAATGAGGGCAATGAGGCAAGAAAAAGGAATAAAAGAAACCCAGATTGGAAGGGAAGAGGTAAAACTATTTGTTTTGCAGATGAGAAGATATTGTATATAGAAAAACCTAAAAAGTACACTGCTCCGCACACACAATATGTGAACCGTATCGCAATAGATGTATAAAAAATTTTAATTGCCCCATGTGTTTAGTGGCTCCACTACTGGAGAACACAGTTAGACTGCTGATATTTGTTGAAAGTCTCCAGAAGAGGAGGAGGAGGAGGATGCTGGAGGTTTGTGGCCCCAAATGTTAATGCTTTTCTCATTCCCCAAAAACTTATGGAAGGAGATGGTAGGATTAGCTGACAGGGATGTGGGGCAGAATGGGCACCATGTCAGTGACATCCAGATCAAGGATGTGTCACTTGAGCTCAGAGTCATCAGCCACCAGCTCAGCCAATGCTTCCAATCTCCTCAACCTACATCAAGTCGGTGACCAAGCAGGAGTGGAATATGTCTCACAGCTGGCTGTCCTTGTAGAGATTGGTGACCTAGAACAAACGCGAGGGAGAGTGGGTGAGATGGAGGTCTCCTGGGAATGCAGGGCGCCACTGGATCCAGTGAAAGATCACAGACCTTGGGGCAAGGGAGACCTGACTTCAAATCCTGGCTCTGCCCCTAACTCACTGTGTGACCCTAGGCACAATACTCCCCTTTCTGAGCTTCAGTTTACCCATGTGAGAAATGGGCAAGGCAGCTAGGACATCACCTCTGGACGCTAAGAGAACCCAGACATGCAGGGAGAGTGAAGGGTTGAAACAATCACGTAACAGATGTAAGTCAGGCAGAGGAATGACGCTGCCCTCAGGACAAGGTGAGACGGGCGAGGGGAGACCCCACATGGTCCTGAGTGTCTCTCGGCACGGCGGTGTACTCCAAGGATGTGGGCTCCATGTTGCTGAGGTTCCCGACGATGATGCGGAAATGTAGCTGGTGCTCTCTCTGGATGGATAAACTCTGGGCTGCAGAGCCTGGAGCCACCGAGAGGAAGAGCAGACAGGTGGAGACTCTCAGCTCCCAGCACAGAGGCATGGTGGCCCACGGGATCAGGGTGGTGGGTGCAGATGGCGTCACACTGGTGGCTGCCCCATCCTTCTCAGGCCTGGGGAGAGAGGGATGTGGGGACTCTAGAGAGAGGTGCTGAAACCTCTGGGGGTGGGGGCCAGAACTGGAAGGAGGAAATGGGAGGACAGTGGGGAGACAAAGAGGGGTGGTCACAAAAGTGGTCATTAGGGGCAACTGCTCAGGGTAGGGTCTCACCTGAGGGAGACCAGTCTGCAACTCGAGTAGAATGGGCCCAGGCTGCTCCTCTTGAACAAGGATCTAGCAGGGGAGGAAGGAGGAGGAGGATGAGCAGGAAGGACAGGGGTTAGGGGAGGGGCTCAGTGGGATTTAACCCACCAGGAGCTGCTGGGACCAGGGTCTCACCAGGCTCTGCAAGACCCTCTAAATGGAGTTGAACGTGGCTGACACATTGCTCCTGTCTGATGACTACCAGAGGGTGAAGATGGGGAAGGTGACTGTGAGGGGCTTCATGTTGTGCCCCAAAGCTGCAAGACGAGAGGAAGAACGATGGCCATCACTGAGAGCTGGCCTGAGACCAGACCAGAGTCCTGCACTCATTATCGTCTGTCGTCTTCTCTCACAGTGGCACCACCACCCACCCGTGTGGTCACGCAAGTCAGAACCAGCATATCTGCTCAGCTCCTCCTCCCTTCCAGTAAGACCCATTCACCTTGCACACTGGTCCTCACATACACTCCATCCCAGTCCCAGCTCAGGTCTTAACATCCTTCACCCGGACCAACAACACAGCAGGCTCACTGGATGCTCTGTCTAAAGGATGTTCTACATGGACTACTAGAAGAATCTTTCTGAAATGAATACCTCACTAGTGCCACCACTGCTCTAGTACCACCCATGGCTCCCTAAGGCCTTCAGTGTTTAGTTCAACCTTCTTGACCTGGCACTCCAGGCTCTACTCAACCTGGCTCCTGCTGCCCTTTCAGTCTCATTTTATCCATCTACTGCGGGTTAAACTTCATGCTTCACGCAAACCAAATTCGTTTCAATTCTCCCCTTACAGCATGTTGTTTCTGGCTGTAGACTTTGCTCATGGAATCCACTCTGCCAGGAAAATCCTTCATCTTCTATTTGCCAGGGTCCCTCCTGTTGATTCTTAAAGACTCCAGTCTGGTGAAACTTTCTCTAGCAAGCTCTTCCCCTCCAAATTATGCCAGGTGCCTCTCCCCGAATCATTCCATATTGTATTATAATGGTGTGTTAATTTCACAAGACTAGGGGCTCTCTGAGGGCTGGCCTTAGACTGAATCGTTGGTATAATCTTTGTGCTCAGCATGATTGTCCTAAAACCAGAATTTCACACCCTGGCTTCCCATCTCCTGGATCACAACTGGCTGGTGGAGGAGTGGGGCCAGAGAACTTCTCTTGGGAATACAAAGGGGCCCCTGATACCTGTGGTGGCTTCTGGTAGCACAGGTGATGATCAAGTATGCATGGACGTGGTGGCTGGCTCAGGAGCTGTGGTAAGGGCTGTCTTCAGGGAGGGATAGAGTGGGAGGAGCCCCCAAGCTCACCCGGGCTCCAGCAGTGGCTGTGCCAGGACCACCATTCACAGATGAAGCATAAATGCGAGTGAGGGGGCGGGTGACTGTGTGAGTAGAGGGATGAGCAAGCCGGTGGATGAGAGGAACCCAAGAGAGAGAGATAGGTGAACAAGAGAGACTGAACTCGGAGGAGAGACAGATGGATGGGCAGAAAACTGAACAGATGGATGGGATACCTGGAAAAGGAGGACCAAGGGCGGCGCTTTAGCAGAATTAAAGTGAAAACCACGTGGGGTCAGAATGTGGTGGAGAACATGTCTCTGTCTAAGGCTTTCTCACCCTGGGCTGAGACTCTCCACCAGAACTCGGGAAGGAGAGAAGGGATGAATTAGGGGCCTTCCAGGTCCTTCCCTCACCAAGGACAGCAGGTGTAGGAGAACATGTGCTCCCTATCCCCAAATGCGGACGGGACCCAGGAGATCAGGGCCAGGAATAATCACTTTTGGTAGTCGCGGCCACGGCTCCATAGGTGTAACCTGTAGAGAGAAGGCGAGAGGAGCTGAGCAAGAGTTGGGGTGAACATAAAGGATTAAGGAAAGGGAGGATGTAGGGACCTTTATGGGAAAAGCAGAGGGGAAAGCAGAGGGGAAGAGGGGAGGGGTGTTCAGGGGGGAGGCAACGAGATGGAAGGTGGCTGGATCCAGTAATCACACCATGATGAGAAGTCTGAACCCATACCGGGTGGATAGAGAGATGGATCATATCTCACTTTAGAGCAAAGGAGGCAACACAGGACTCCGATTGGGAGAGACAGCGTGGCTGTAGCACAGGCCCTCATCACTGAAGTAGAGGCTGTCCCCGTCCAGAATGAAGGAGCCCAGGTGGGAGACGCCCTGGGTCTCATGGCTCAATTCCCAGTAGTGTCACTCTCTGTCTAGCCCTGGACGTGCGTGGGTCAAAGTGGAAGGGGCAGATGATGTCCACCCCAGTGGCTGCCCCACCGTTCTCAAGACTGGGGGAGTAAGAACATGGGGATGTGGAATACTGAGCAGGGGTCCTTCTGGGTGTGGAAGGCGAGAGAGGGGAAAGGAGGAGGCCGAGGGAGATGCTGAAGGGGCTGCTCTGATGCCTGCAGGGGCTCTCCTAGGTGTCTCCCGTGTGAGACAACCCCCTCACAAGTAAGGCCTGACTTCCTTTAGGATGTGGAGGGGGGCATGTGAGTGGCAAAGAGGGGTGAACACACAGACCTGTATGAGGGGGCACCTGCAGGTCTGCACGGACAGCAGCGAGGAGCACAGTCAGTGCCCTGTGCCATCTGACACATGCAGGCAAGAAAGTACCGTTACATTCTCTCACTTCTTCACTCCAAGTTCTTTTCTTTCTACTTATTTCTTGCTCCACAGCCATCAGCCAGGCGTAGGGAACAATCATCTTATTCCTAATCTTATTCCCAGCACCTCCCATCTTGCCTCTTAAGTCTTCATTCTTAATCATGAAGTCCATGTTAAACCCCATGCTTAGACCAAACATTAATTTCGTCATCATTCTACTCACATTTCTCCAGAGTCTTCCCACTAGTCTTACAACAGAGTCCCAAGTCACTCTTGACCTGGTCCAGCCTGTCACCTTTGCTGGTCTGGCTCACACCTCTCCCCCTGTGTTGACTCGGCTCAGCCATCCCTCTTCTCAGTTCATGGACACACCAGGCTCTCTGCTTCAGGGGTGTCCTCATGCGGGTCCCTCTGCCTGAAACACCTTCTTGAACTCACTCCCACACCCTCACTCCAGTCTAACCCTCCAACTAGCTAAATCCAGTCCCAACTCTAGCTCTCAAGCTAAATATCAGTCCTTCTCAAGAGGGCTTCCCTGGCCCCTCAGGTTGAGTCCACTTGTGCCAAACTCCCACATCACTCTCATCATTAACTGTCTAAAATCCAAATACCCAAATACAATATAAATTCCATGGAGGTGGGACAAGGTCTCTCTGGTTCTCCAGGTCCCCATGCATGTGTCCCAGGGCCTGGCTCATGAGATGAGGAACCATCCCGGTTTGTCTTGGACTGCCCTGGTTTGAACACTAAACGTCCTGTGTCCTGGAAAACCCCTCTGTCCTGAATAAACGAGGATGGTTGGTCACTATAAATTATACACTCAAAGACTATCTATTGCATGACAAGCACACATTCCCCTCAAGAACGTCACAAGAAAGCTAGACTGAAAAAGGCACACACACACAAAATTAGTAGAAGCCAACAACTAAATACAAAAGTACTTAACAAGATTCTCTGCAACGTGAATCACCAGAACGTTATTTTAGAAAAGTTTCAAGAAACAAAGTTAATTCCCTTTAGAAGGCAAGGTGGTGAGGACAGTCTTTTTGGAGTCTATTGCCCTTCCCTTCAATCTACAGTGTTGCTTAGTATTCCTCCAAATGATTTGAAATGTCACAAAGAAAAAAATGAATCTGGCTACTGGCAAATTCACTTTTAAATTTGTTATTAATACAAAGAAGTTCAAATCATCTTTTTCCTTGAATGCTCCTCTATTTCAAATTTTTGTGGAGGATTTATAGGATTTTAAAAGTCAAATTGAATGGTTCTAAGGAATGTTGCTGAGTATCCCTGCTAATATTTCATGGGATGTCTTCTAATACTACATACACATGCAAAACAATTTTGTATTTATTATATATAAATCCTGACTTTTGAGTATTATGCAATGCAAGTAAATCTATATTTTCTACTATAATCCACATTTGCAGTTATTTACGTTTCTTTCATATGTTCTTATTTGCATATAACTGTACTTACTGAAGTATTTACCACGCAGAACCACACACAGTTTACCATCTTTCCCTTGAATATAATCCATCAAACATCAATAATTTTTCTCAAGATACCTCACTCTCAGTGAGTCCATGTGGTGACAACCCGAGCCCAGGAAACCCGAGTGACAGGTCTTCTGCACAGCGGAGGCTGCCGGAACCTGTTAGTACCAGGTCCACAGGGTACTCACCTGGTCACACAGAAATCCATGGATCAGCGAGGACAAGTGGACCCTGAGCCCGGTTTCACCTCAAACTTGAGCTCCATGGATGCTTTTCGTTTCTGAGGGGGGAAAAAAAAAGCGCAAACAATCTTTTGAGGCCTTTTATAAGGTGTTGGATGGAAAGGCCACCCCACTCACTCTTCTTTTTTTGTATTTACTGCTTTAACTGTAACTGTAGGCTGTGACTAGATTTTCCCGATTCCTATCCAGACACTTGCTCCCCAAGATGTGAAAAAGCAACTTCGTGCTGTGTGCACTTGAGTCACTCAATTCACTTGGCTGTACAGAGATGTTTTGGTGACTCTGGACCCTTTAAACAAGCTTGTCATTTAGCGACCCTGTAAGTGACTCGCTGACTTGTCAACAATTTCCACACTTCATTCAGGGCTCGGGAGATTCTCAGGCCCTGGAGCAGGTTTCCCAACCTCCGCACCACTGACATCTGGGGCCCGGCAATTCTGTGTCGGGCCGTCCTGGGCCCTGGAGGACGCTGAGCAGCATCCCTGCCTCCCCCTCTAGACGCTAGGAGCGCCCCCATTTGTAACAACCCAAACACCGCCTGCAGACGTGGATAAGCCCCCTGGGGAGAAAATCACACGGAGGACGGTGACGGGGACTCTGAGGAGGGACCGGCGGCGCCCGGAGCCAGGAGAAACAGCAGCCTCGGGGTCCCTGAGCGAACAGCATGGGGGAAACGGAGCTGCGGGAGGACGGAGAGACGCGGGACCCTGACGGGGCTACCCGCGGCCCAAGCGCCTCCCTGGACCCCTACCCGAGCCCGAACCGCCCGCCGCTCACCGCGCCCCGCCCCTGAGGGCAAAAGTCCACGAGAATCCCATCCGCGCCTAGAAGACGGAACACACTGCGAAGCCCCCTGCTCCATCCACGGCGCCACCTGCGCTTCCGCTTCCGGTCTCGGGCGGGCGTTCGGGGAGGATGGAAGTTCAGGGAGGACGGAAGTTCGGGGATGACGGACGTTTGGGGGCTCCGGGTGGAGCCGGCGTGCGGGGCAGGGCGAGGCCGCGCACCCAAGCCTTGGGGGAGGTGTCTAGTTTCTAGAGTGAGTGCTAGGGCGGGCAGAGGGCTGGGGCACCAACAGGGACAGGACCAGGTCTAGGGGCGGGGCCGTGGGTGGGGACAAGGGTGTGGGTGGAGATCAGTTCCAGGGGCGGGAAGATAAGGGTGTGGGGCTGGAATAAGTCAAGTGGACTTCACAGAGGGAGGAAATGAGCTCCAGGGGTAGGGCTGGAGGCGGGGCTTTCTGCGGACCCCTAGACTGTACAGGTAGCTGGATTTCGAACAGCTTTCCTTCATTCCTTTCCCCACCTTTACACAGACTCATAGAATGACGTGCCCATATTTAAAATTATAAATTTTTTGTGCGGGTTTGCTTTACTTAATTTCGTTAAAATATTGGATCATATATTCACATTTCTCTACACTTTGCTGTCCCAAGCCAGGAGATCAGGATATAACGCTATTTTAATTTTAAAAACTGGGGGCAGAGAGGCCACTATGTTGTAGATACACATATAGGAAAACTTCAAAGAGTGGTGCAAAGTCAGTAAAATATTCTCACTCTACCACTGTCTCCCAGTCTTTTTGCACAGAGATAAACATCCTTTTCTCCTCTATCCTTCCAGACATACTGTGCATATGTGGCCCTGTGTATATGTTCAAGCCCAAGAGGGATGTCCCCAAGCAAAACCTGAAGCCCATGAATTGTCTCATGCGTCAGAAGTTACTGGAAAGAGATTTAAATTTCCGGTGGAAGGAGATGAACCAGTGATGAATCCAGAGGAAGACAACAAAGAAACAAGAGAATTTTCCCATATAAAAGGTGAAAGGAAAAAGTGAGACAGAAAATGTATTCATATTATCTGACGTAGCACATCTCTGGATAAGATTCATATGCTGTAAAATGGTAAACACTTATGTCATAAAACAGTAGACATTGAATTTTGATTTATATTAATTCATTAAATAGTTATATTGGGCAAGGGGAATTATGTTTTTAACATATGTAAGAACACTTCATGCTGATTGTTTCAGAGAAGAAAGAAAGTATAAATAGTCAAAAGCTGAAAAATGAAAATGCTGTATGGATAGCTAATTTAGAAAGATAGATTTTCAAACAGAAAATTAAAGTTGTTTTTGGAACCAGAGTCAAGAGTGGGGAAGGTAGCTTTTCATTATAAGGCTTGAAGTATTATTTGAGAGATGTGCGTATAGACACACACACACGGGAGCCTGAATCTGTATTCCAAAGGGATCATCTAACTCTACAAAGAATTTGTAAAAAGGGATTCACTTTACATCAGTAGAACATATTTTGAAAACTACAGACTTTAAGCGTAAAAAAAGCTGTCATCATCCCGGTGGAAAAATGAATGGGGCATCACTTTCCCACCGACATGGTGATAAGCATTTTACGTACATTACTCTTGAGTATTTTCACAGCAACCCATAAGGAAGATGGTATTATTTATCTCCATTTTGCAGGTGAGGAAATTGGTGACAGCATATTGCCAAAATTTTCATATAAGTTCTCAATAGATATGGTTTTATGTTAAAATTGTTTATTGAATTCTCTTTTCATTAATAAAACGATATGTGCCATTCTTATAAATAAGCAAAGGGTGTGTACAAACAATTTAGCAAAGGGACAGTTTTATATCCTTTTGATATAATTAAATATAACAATCACTTTATTATTTTTCTGCTCTCTGCCTCACATCTATGAAGATGCTTCCTATCTTAAAGGTTTACTAGAAAACTCTACTAAAAATCAAGAATCAGGGAATACCCATATTATGCCACGTGCCTGAATACGTGAAAAAAAGATATAACAAATTTTTGTACAAAAATCTTAGATCATTCATAAACTGATAACAACACAAATCATGATTAGGCAAGGTATTTCTGTAGAATGACAAATATTTAATCTTTAGACATTTAGAAAGGTAGTTCATTACAGTAACTAATGTGTATAAGAAGAATTTTGTCAAACTCACTAAGTGCCAGGAAAATGTTTGACAAAATGCACTGCAACATTATTCACAATAGCCAAGAGATGGAAACTACCTAATTGTGCATCCGTGGGTGAAAGGATGAAGAAAATCTGGGGCATCTATACAATGGAATATTATTCAGCCTTAAAAAGGAAGGAAATCCTGTATTCAGAATTGCTTGCCTGTATCATTTCAGTAACCATGTGCTTTCTTGCTTAGTCCCCTCTGGTCCATTCGCCAACCAGGAACCAGGGTGATCCTTTTACAATGTAAGCTCCACGACCGCTAGTGGATCCCTAAAAGAGATTTTGGAGGTAGACTAGCTGGGTACCAGCTGTGTGAACTTGGACAATTATATAACCTCTAATATTCCTCATCCATACAATAGGGGTTAATAGTATTGTCTCCATGGCATTGTTGTGAGCATTAAATGAGTGAATACATGTCAGATGCCTAGAATGTGCCTGGCACATGGTAAGGCAACATGAAAAATTTAACTGTAAATATAACTAAATTAAATATTGTGATGGCCTATTAATTAGGTTGAACCATATGAAATTTCTAATACCCAACCAATTTGACCCATTATTATTGTTGAATAAATGATAACACTCAACTAGGGAGGTTGTGTAGAGTCAAAAAGGATTGGATAAACGAAAATGTTATTACAATAAATAAGATGAAATAGATTGCTTTGCAATTTACAAAGCAGTTTCTCATACTTTGTTTCATTTAATCTCTATAGAATGCTTTTCACGGTATTATTACCACTGTCTCGGAAGGAGTTACTGACTTGCCCCAAATCACATCACATTATATAAAACAATTAGAGTGGAAACATCATTTCGAGTATAAATACCATATGATATTTTGTTTTCCCTTCGTAATATCATCTGTCCTCTCAAGAAAGTGATGAAATACTGCTGATTCCTAGGAACTTAGTCTTAAAGAGACATAATCTCAGATGATCAACACTATGTCTTTGAAACAGGGGTGTTGCGAGAAGAAACTTGAGATCCATGATTTCTGGTTGTTCAAGTCCATGCTTAGAGTTCTGGGAAACAGTAAAAGAAGGGAAAGGGTGAATAATAGTCCAGAATGAAAAAAGTCTGACGTATATGTAACTTTATTGATCACCTCAAAATTCTCTTTTTGTTTATGGTCTGTGACACCCTACTAGAATATAAATGCTCTTAGGGTAGATCACTGCTATCTTGCAGCAAGTGGGAGGCGCTGAGTAAATATTTATTAAAGAAATGAACGTGGCCTTGAATACATCTGCTCTTTACTCACCAGAGAACAGCCTCATAGCAGGCAAATGGCATCATTAGCAATATTTTAAAAATCATATCCTTATTAGCTCGTAACCAAGGATTCAAGGTTCCCATTTATTTCATACTTTCTAACTACAGAAGAATTCTGGTGTATTAGGGAATGTTTCCACAGCCTCGCTGTAAAATAAAGCAAGACATTTTGGCCCATTGATTGCTGGTTCCAGCAGGGCCCATCTCTATGCTTTCCTCTAAACAATTAACTATAGATTTGTTATCCCAACAAACAGCGATTTGGTATGGAACCTGTTTTATCAGTGTCATGCAAAAGTAGACATTTGATATGTCTTTAAGGGGTGATATGGATAATAATGTTGATGCAGAAGAGGACAACTAAAAATTCTCTCTGGTCTTTGTCAAGTGCATCTGGGTGAAGGGAATCTTGGAGTCACTGGATTTCAGAACTCAAAAAGACTCATCCAACTCTTCATGTTACAGGTGAAGAAAATGAGATCTAAAGAGGTTGAGAGATTTGACCAAGACTAATTCCTGGGACTAGAGAAAGATCCTGTGATTCTCAGCTGGCCACATTGCATAACATCTCCAGCTCCAAACAGCCAAGAGATGCTAGTCTGTTGATTTCCAGCTAGAAATGATTCCCCTTCACGTTTTTACTTTCTCTCTCTTAGATGCCTGCTCTGCCCTGACAAGGAATTTATCTGATGTTTACGCTACACTTAAGAAGAGGAAATGCTCCTGGCAAACACTATTGTGATTCAGTGTGGCATTGGAGAGCCCAGTCATGAAAAAACGAGAATCAACAGAATAAGAGGTAAATAATATTAGAGAAGAAGAGAAAATCTATTATTTTTGTGGGACATAACTTATAAAGTTTAGAACTGGTAAATAAGTGGAGTAATGTGAAAGGAAGCTAGGTTCCTATATGAAATATCAAAAATACTGTTATATGAGTAAGAATTAGTTTAAACATGTAAGTAATTGTTCCATTCCTAAGAACAATGAATTATTTAAGATGAGTAGTTAAAATAATTGGAACTACACATTAGTTATATGAAGAAGATTATAAAGAGATACAAAGCATGTAAAAGCTCAGATTAAATGGAGAGATATACTATACTTGTGACTGAAAACAGTGTTTCAAAGATAGTTTTCCCAACATTATTCAGATTCCATATACTTCAAATCAACCTTTAAAATGATGCAGTGTTTGTTTTATAGACTAAAAGATATCCATTTGTATAATAAAACACTGGACCATAAACTAACATTATTCACAAATTAATCATTCCAAGTGGATTATAGAGCTAAAATTAAAAGTAAAATCCCCACGTATAACAGTGGTGGATGAGAATATAGAAGAATATCCATAATCTTAAAGTTAGTGAAGATATTCTAAATATATATGCTTAAAGTTGTCTGGCTGAAAAGAGGAAGGAGAAAAAGTAAAATGGAACATGATATGGTCTCTGATTTTCTTTCAGAGACTTAATCTAGAGAAGAATATTCCAGTCTACGATATTGGATAAAGAAATAGAAATCTGTGATAATTATACAAATAATGAGAGGACATATTTAAATGGTAGCATAATATACCAGTTAGCTTCTGCTGTGTAACAAATCACACTAAAATTTGGTGACTTCAAATAAGAATAGTTTATTTTTTCTCAAGATTCTGTGGGTTAACTGGGAAGTTATTTTGATCTTGACCTATTGTTGGCTCAGCTGGGATTGGATGGTCTAGGAGAGTTTTACTCACACATCTGATTGTTGACTTGAAGCCACCTAGAGTGATGGAGATGTGGAGTCTGGCTAGACTCATTCACATATTGATGGACTCAGGTTTCCCAAGGGCAGCCAGAGAAGGACAAGCAGCAACAATTAACAAGTGTTTTTCAAGCCTTTGCTCATGTCATTTGATAATATCCCATTGGTCAAAGCAAGTTACAATGCCAAGTCTACACAGAGTCAACGTGGGATGCTATAACCAAACTGACAGAGGGAAAGGACTGATGTGTGGCCATTTTTGCAATCTCTCACACATAATTTTAGAGGAAAATTACTGTGAATGTTTGTGTATTTGTTCATTTGAATGCCCAAGGAAAATTGTACAAAGCCAAAAGAAACATAAATCAAAAAATTAAGTGGAAATGTAAGGTAAGTTTAGTAGGTACTGAAATTGGGTCTGGAAAAATATAGTAGTTTATTTTTCAAGTGTATGCAAGTTCTTGTGACCTATGAAAATAACTTACATTTCGATTATTTTCTCCCTGAGTGTGTTTTATTCCTTAATACTTTTGATGTGTTTCTCTCTGGCCTTAGGAAAAGAACGTATCACTTGATAGCAAAGATGCAGACTAATAGCCCAACACTGGAGGCCAAGATGGAGAAGACCTCCACGGCTACAATGATCTTGCACTTGGTGCTGTGTTAGATGGGCAGGAAGGTGACCCAGACACTGCAGAACACCAGCATGCTGAACGTCAGGAATTTGGCTTCATTAAAGGTGCCAGGCAGGTTCCGGGCCAGGAAAGCCACAGTGAATCTGCCTAGGGCCAAGGAACCCAGGTGTCCCAGGACACAGTAGAAGGTAGTGACTGAGCCCTTGTTGCACATGATGATGATGTGGCCGTGTTCAGAGTGTGCATCTGTGTCAATGAAGGGAGGAGAGGTTCCCAGCCAGATCCCACAGAGACTCACCTGGATAAAGGAGCAGATGGGAATCATGAAGTTAGGTGCCCCTGACACCAAACACTGCCACATCCTTCTCCCTGGTACAGTGACCTTGAAGGCCACAACCACAGTAATAGTTTTGGCCAAGACAGTGGAAACAGCCACAGTAAAAACAACTGTAAATGTGATTTGTTGAATAATGTAGGTGACTGTGTTCGGTCAGCCAATGAAGAGTAAGGAGCAGAGGAAGCAGAGGGTGAGGGAGAAGAGCAGGATGTAGCTGAGAGTCCAATTCTTGCTTACAGGAGTGTCTCGGTACTTCACAAAGACCCCAAGGACCACTGTTACGACAACAGAGAAACAAGGAGCTGTGCAAGCCAGAGTCTTCCCTAAACAATCTTCAAATGCCAGAAATGTCACAAGTTTCAGCAGGCTGTAATTTCTCTCATTGTTTGCATACTGGCTTCCTGGACGCCCTATACATTGATGTCTATTTGAAAAGGAAAGGAAAGTCTTGGTGTTTCAATCCGCCACTCTTCCATAATCCCAAGACAAAAAACAAAAGTCTCATTGGCATTATAGGGCCCACAGCCCACACCTTATTTGGTTGTGAGACACAATGTTGCAGACACTTACGTTAATAATATTCACATTAAACAGTCCCGTCCTATGTCAGAATGCTTTTAGCTTTAAGTAAGTGACAATCCACCTACAAAAGTTCCAAGTTTGGGTCCTGTGTTAGTTGGATGTGTCCATAAACTTGAGGCTTTAGGGGCGAATATTTTAGGTAGTGGGGATTTTGCCACACACCAGTGAGGTACTGGGAAAGTGAGGTAGGGAAAGGACGGCAGAGCATCAGGGACAACAAGTGCTTTACCACTGTGCTCACCTAGATCTCAATCGCTTTGGGGAGCACTGTGAGGCAAGAAGCACACATGGAAACAAGTCATCTCAGCTGAGGATGAGGCAGCTGCAACACATATGCAGGCATGCCCATCAGCCATCATTCAAGGGCTGCGCCCAGGGCTATGAATTTGTATTTGGCAAACTTTCCCTGTAAAGTGACAGAGAACAAATATTTTAGGTTTTGTGTGCCATAGGGTCTCTGCCACAACTACTCAACTCTGACCTCGGAGCATGAAGCAGCCATTCTTATTGTTGAAAGTGGGCATTCTTTTCTCGTTCCTATTTCTACAAATAATATTAGAACAATGCAATTACCGTAATTACAGCTTTTCTTTTTGACTCACTTTTCTATATAAATCTTTTTTCTCGATTTTTCTAACTCGGTTTTTGTTTCATAAAAAATGTAGTAAAATTCTTAACCTTCAAAGTAAATTCCTTCGGTAAAGTGGTTTGAATTGTGTTAAATCTAAAAATTATTTAGAAAGGGACACAGACTTTTGTAATATTCAAACATTCCATTTGGGAAATTTAATGGCACTAAATTTATTCATTTTCTTTTGCATTTCTCAAACACATTTTTAGCCATAATTAAAACTATACTTCCCATAACATACAGTAACTACTTACTCACTACACTTCCTCCATTATACCTAGCTATTAGAACCCCAATTTTGAGTGACCTAAGCCAATTGTGACAGATCTAAGCTAATTTTTGTCAGTGTGTGCTCCACCTCACTTGTGGGTTATGAGCCATGGACATAAATCAATGACAATCTGATTGTATAGTCTCTTTCTTGCACTAAATAAAACGTGCATCAAATAGGATGCTGTAGCTGACTCTTCCTCTTTCTTTCCCATGTGGATGCCGTGCAGCGGCAGACACTTTTAAAAATAAAATCCCACACACTAAGCATATTGAAGCAAAAGTTATATAGAGCCTGAGTCTTTATTATCAAAAGGTTGATAGAAAAAAAACCTTTGCATTTGTCTATTTCTGAAATTCTGGTAACATAAATAACAAATGTCATGATTAAGGGCCACTTTGAGTTTCTCTATCACTTTCAGCTGAACTCATTCTAACTAATATACTTTGTGCATTACATTTTTGTGTTTTTGAGAGTGAGAAATGAGACTTTCATACTGCATTATCAAACACTTTACTATTGATGTGTAGGAAAATCCTTATTATTGATACATTATTTTCATCTTTTATTTATTTAGTTAATTATTTATTAATTTATTTATTTATCTTTTGATTGAGGAGGATTAGTCTTGAGCTAACATCTGTGCCAGTCTTCCCCATTTTGTATGCGAGTGGCCACCACAGCGTGGCTGATATGTGGTGTAGGACTATGGCTGGGATTTGAACCCATGGACTTGGGCCACCAAAGTGGAGCATGCTGAATTTTAACCACTACACCACAGGGTCAGCCTGCTACATTATTTTAGATCCCACTAATTGATTAGATATTTTCGCATTCTAATTTAAAATATTTTTTGCATTATGTAAGTAAACATGGAAGCAGATTCCACTGGTTGCCTATTCATGACCCATCTGTCCCCTTCCTACCAGCAGCTCAGTTGTGCTTTGACATTCAACTTCTTCCATGAGGCCGTGTGATTGAGGGGAGGTTGAGAAGTCTAAATCAATTATAGTTGGCCCCACTGGGAGGATGTGTTATTGAGTGACTCTTACAAATTCAGGCAGACTAGATGCCCACTCTTTTTCATCTTTCTGTTCGCTTGCTATGATATAATACTTTAAACAGCTCAGCCTCTGAGACCATAAGGAGCCCAGCCTGTAGACAAAGCTGAGAACCAAAGATGATAGAACAAAATATGAGTATCATCTGTGCTTGATTATAGGTTTGAGCTGCTGTATTCTCTAATCCTCGAGTCATTCTATTTCTGGCCTTTTTTTTTTAATTGTTTCACTTTTTTTTTGAAAAGTGATATTTATGACAACATTCATCAAGTAAATAACAAATAGAATGAAACATATTTCCCTCTCCATCTTTATAATGCAACACTGTGCTTTTATATTTTCTGGTACAAAGAATCATCATAGTAAATTACTTTGGTCTTTTTTATGGGATGTAATAAATATTTTTTAAAAGACACATTTAGTTTGTTTTCTTTTTAATTTATAGCCAGAGGCGTTGTAACAACAAACATAATTTTTAAACGTGCTCTCTCATTCAGCCCATTTTTTATTCTGTAATATGTTATTTCATGCATTATTTTACTGGACAGAACATTTAGCAATGTCAAGAGATAACTTTGGTAATAAGTACGTATGAATTGTTTGCTGTTTTGTTTGGTAAGACTGGAATATTGTACTTAAATAGGATTGGGTTTTTTTTTCGTTATTTACCTACTCCATCGTCATCCATGATAAGTCTTTTATCATCTCATTCCGGCCATATTAGTCTAATTGCAAATGTCTAATTATGCCACATAAAAATATTTTAAAAACACTTGAGGTATGACTGACATACAAAAAGCTGTACATATTTAATGTATACAACTTAATTTGTTTGGAGATAATATACACCCATGGAACCATCACTACAATCAAGTCCTTAAACCTATTCATCACCTCCAAATGCTTCCTCCTGTCCTCTTTATTTTTTTTAATTTAAATTCCTTTTTTAAAATACTTTTTTTCTTTTGAGGTAGGAACACTTAACATAAATCTACCCTCCAGGTAAATTTTCAAGTCTACAATACAATGTTGTTAAATATAGGCCCATGTTGGACGGTAGGTCGCCAGAAATTATTCATCTTGCATAACTCTTGATGTCCAAACTTCTATTGCCAAGAACCCTCTTCATCTTGAACTGACAAATCCCCATATGTTTTTAAAAACTCAACTCAAACATCAGCTTTCCATGAAGAATTATCTGATTCATCCAAGTAAGACTATCTACTCTTGTTGACTCTGCTAACTTCTAACTACCTTTATTATGGCACTTTTCAAATTGCCATGTTATTCTTTTTTCACACGTACCTCACTATGATTTCTTGGAAAGAAGGGCCTTTATCTTATCAAGTTTGCATGCTCACCTCATGGTTTATATCTTCTACTAGAGTAATAATAATATAATACATCCATTCATTTATTGAATCTTTAGTTCCGGTTTTTGCACATCTACTATGTTTAAGGCATAGTGCTCGTCACCTTGGGTGTAAAGATACGAATAGGAGGCATGTCCTAAAGACACCCAAGCTTATTTTCATCATAATTCTATGTGTGTTATTCTGTGATCAAGATGAGTATATGGTGCTACGGAATCTCTAAGTGTTTGCATAACACAACATGTGGTTTAAGAGCTGTATTCCCTTGAGAAGAGCTGCTTCAGCAGAACCTAACAATGTGAGTATAAAGAAGCCAGATCAAGGTAACTCCCAACATGGAAATGATGTATTGATTACCTAATGAATGTATTGAATGAGTGAATGAAATAATAGAAAATAAAGAAGAAATGAGATGCTATTGGTTAATCCCAGACCCTTTACACTTTATTTGGAGACAAAGAAGGTCTGAGAGAAAGTGATTGTAATTATGTAATTTTGCCAGTTCATACCTGTCTGATTACATTTTTCCCTCTCTCGGCACAATACACAGTCAAAGCAGCAGGTAGCTCTCTTCCTGAGGGATTTTCCTGAATCCTGGCTGACAGAACATCCTACAACTGTGGGGGGGAGTTTGAAAGAAGAGAATTATTGATAATACTGAACAATACTATATAATTGGATAATATTTTATTATTTAATAATATTGAATAATTGATAATATTGGTTACATTATCTCAAAAATTATCTTAAAAATCACCTCTAAGATTTGACATGATTGATGCACCCAGGGAAAGCAAAATAAAATCAAGGTCAATCTGCAGAAAAGAGTTCCCAACATGAAGATACATACTGATTTAAAACATTTTCCATCTAGGTGACTAGGACACTTGTTTGTTTTAAGGAAAATGGGGCATCTGATCATGAATCATATTTGTTATTGTCAAATGTGATTCCGAATATGGTATTCCTGGATCACTTTTTTGAACTATAAGCAGATTTTACTTTAATAATAAATAATATTTTAATTCATACAATACATTTACATGAGAATTGTTTGATTAGTACAATATGCAATTATTGAATTTATTTAGTAATAT
The DNA here is from genome assembly GCF_020826845.1 of Diceros bicornis minor. Classification (NCBI taxonomy): domain Eukaryota; kingdom Metazoa; phylum Chordata; class Mammalia; order Perissodactyla; family Rhinocerotidae; genus Diceros; species Diceros bicornis. Next base: position 1,252,343 of record NW_026691656.1, read on the forward strand.
ATTTAATGTCAGGTAGATTATACACCAAGGAAACAGGGACAGGCTTGAATGATATAATATAGCACCATGAGGGATGACTTACAAGACTGAGTTTTAAAGGGAAATCTGATGTGAGGAAGAATGTAGTTCCTGGAAGAGCAAAAAGAATCTTTTTTTCTGATGGTGAATTTTTCTACAAGAATGTATAAAGGTGGGATGAAGAGATGGAAATATAAGGAATATTAATAACATATTTAAATATTAAAAAAAAACACTCAATGTCAATTCTTTTGATTCTAGTTAAAGAGAATAAAATTTGTTTTCTGGAAGAAAAGCAAATGACCAAAGACAACTTTAATTGTATCAACAAGTCACCAAAGGGCTTGGTCGTCAGCACCTGTTATGTCTTCGAGGCACAATGCATGGAGAGCAATAAATTTGCAAGAAATGAGATTGACACTTTTTCAGCTTAAATGGGAATTTAAATCATCAATTTTTTATCAGCTCATCATATTAAATTGATAGCCTCACGGTCCTGCTGTAGCATATAAAGCATTTCAAAATTCAGGAATATCTCCTTAATTAAAAGTGTCCTTTTAGGCTGGCACCGTGGCTTAGTGGTTAAGTGCGCGCGCTCCGCTGCCGGCTGCCCAAGTTTGGATCCCTGGCGAGCACAGACGCACCGCTTCTCCGCCCATGCTGAAGCTGTGTCCCACGTACAGCAACTAGAAGGATGTGCAGCTATGACATACAACTATCTACTGGGGCTTTGGGGGGGGAAATAAATAAATAAATTAAATTATTTTTAAAAAAGTGTATCTACAATATCTCTTGGACAGTAAGAAAAATTATATCAATAAGTGAGAATTTTGTTATGAGTTAAATAATTTCACCATTATTTTCATATACGATCTCTATCTTGTGATGTAGATGAAGAATTAATTGAAGATTGTGTTTTCTGCAGTCTTTTTGAATCCCACGGCCCAGTCTATCAGCTCCTCATGTATGATGAAACCTTGACCACGTGGATCCTGGGGAACAAACTCCCTTAATTTCACCTGAAGTCCAAGGACTTTGGGAAATGATATAGTTCAGAATTTCATTCTGTGACACAGAGTTTCTTTTCTGAGCCAGTGACACATGAGCTCCAGTGCTGTTTTTAAATTGGGTGTTTTTTAGGAATGGGTGGAGCTGAAAGGGAGACATAATTGGGAAAGGAAATGAGGATGGAAATTGAGGACAGAAAACTCATATACGAACGGGTGGGGCTCCTGAGTTGCCCAGCAATTAGATTTTTTCCCCTCTATATCAGTAATCCTCTGAATAAGTTCAATTTGGGGAGTGTTTACTATTTTGCAAACTTAAGTAAGAAGGCATTCCTCTCTGCCCTTAGAGAGCACATGGTGATTTGTTTAAACCATTCCTGAAGCTTCCATGTCCAGGGAGCGCTGTAGGGCTAAACCTGAGCTGCACCTTGAGCAATGAGGTTTGCTTTAGGGGTGCTAGGGAGTTTCCTTGAACTCAACAAGAGACAAAGAGAGACAACTTGCTTCTTACTAACTTTGAACAAAATATTTTATTAAATGAGAGAGAAAAGATGAAAGCTCCTAGTAAACAATATTCATACAATAATTGATATAATTTATAAATGTATAACTAATATTTATATAATACATAAATATATATAAGGTTATATATACATAAATAAATATATAGTCACAATAAATGTGTGTATTTAGATCTGATATCACATTAACTTCCTTGTACCTGAGAGCAAGAGTTTCAAGACACATTATTCATAGGTTTTGGATTTATAAAAGTCTAGGTTCATCTAAGTAGAATGGAAAAGGTCTTGGGGAAATTAAAATATATTTCAAAGTATTGGGGTTCTCATCTGTAAAAAGGGGATCAATCTCCTTGCTTCCAAAAGTCATTTTAAATTTCAATGAAGAAATATTTATTTAACTATCAGTAGCCTTTCTAGAAAAATGCAGGAATGTTCAAATAAATTGTCCTTTCCTCAGTGGCATTTAAGATATCACAGGCTAGGGCCAGAACTAGATTTTGAAAATCCCTGAATTTTTAAATTCCCTTGGATGAATTGTCATTAAATCTTATCTTAAAAACTTACCTCTCACAGTAAAAGTTTTTAATTGATTATTTTTAGTTAAAAGAGTTGACACTGTTGCTAAATAACCCCTACAATCATTAGAGATTTACTTGCAACCTGTACGAAACAACAGCAATTTATTATGCTCAAGTCACCGCTGATCAGTAGCAATGTCACTATTACAATTCTATACCCAAATTAAATAACTCTCGTATCCTAAAATACAATAATGGGAATCATATTTAAGGGAGAAATTTTACCTGCTAAGTGAGAAACATGAGCTGACCTGCATCCATTATGGACACCACTTCTGCTTTTATCAAAAGCATTTCATGGAGGGCTCAGGCAGCCACATCCACAGCATGATAGATGTAGTAGCTGGATCCAGACATGGTCGTGTCTAATTTGTCCTTTGGCAGAGAATCCAGGGAGACATTGAGCGGACACACCAAAATTTTCCACATTTATTTCCTGCAAATGAGCAGTTAAAAATTTCAAGCCATAATTTGGTAAAGAGAAAGTCTTCTGGGTATTTAGAGGGTCTAACTGTCCATAGGGAGTGTTTAAATCCAGATATCTCAAAGTTCTGGTGTGCAACCGAAAGACTCCCATGGTAAGAATGAAAAAGGGGTGAAGTGGAGAAAAAGAAGCATCCCACTGTGGTGTAGTGATCCACACCTTCTGAGTGGTTAAATAATACTTTCCTGCAATGCTCACACTTAATATACTTGTGTCACCATACAGGATTAACATATTGGTTGGTGAGCCTATGATTCTGGCCATGAAGGTCCAATCTTTTGAAGTGTACGTCCTCTTGGTCACAGGTATCTTAGTCACAGGCAGGCACCGTTCATAGTCTCCGCTCTTCTAAGTTCCCAGAGGAACTGCTCACTATTTATATCAACTGACACTAAAATTCCCACCCAGGTCCAGCCGAAATGTATCTACAGCGAGACCCTTCTGAAGACTAAAGATATGTCCTTGGAAGCCATCTGATAGAGAGGAAAAGTAGTCCTTACCTTTCAGTACAGGATCAATATCTCTATATGTTATCTGAATCAAAAGAGAAAAAAGGTTCTGTATTGAGTTCTCTGGAAGCAAAATAAACAGAATTTCAGCAAAATTCATATGATCAGGTAGCTAAACTTATATTCTTGGCAATAACTCTGTGAATATGAAGCAATATTATCTGATGATAGAAGTGATTGAGGGGAAGCTTGGCTTTGAAGCAAGACTGCCTGGGTTCAAATGCTGACTCTAATATGACTAGCTAAACGATCTTGAGAAGGTTACATAACCTCTATCCATCTTAGTTTCTATATCTCTAAAAATTCCCATAATAATGGTACCTTTTCATTGCCTTTTATTAGGATTAAATTTGTGACAATTTGCAAAGTATTTGAAGAGTTTAAATTTTTTTTTCATTTTTTTAATTTTTTTGTTTATTGCAGTAACATTGGTTTATAACATGGCATAAATTTTAGGTGTACATCATTATACTTTTATTTCTTCATAGATTACATCACGTTCGCCTCCCAAATACTAATTACAACCCTTCACCACACACTTGTGCCAAATTATCCCTTTCACCATTCTCCCTTCTCCCTTCCCCTCTGATAACCACCAATCCAATCTCTGTCTCTATGTATTTGTTTGCTGTTGTTATTATCTACTACTTAATGAGTGAAATCATACGATATTTGACCTTCTCCCTCTGTCTTATTTCACTTTGCCTAATACCCTCAATGTCCATCCATGTTGTCACAAATGCCTGAATTTCATTCTTTCTTATTGCTGAGTAGTATTCCATTGTGCATATATACCATATCGTCTTTATCCATTCATTCCTTGTTGGGCCCTTAGGTTGCTTCCAAGTCTTGGCTATTGTGAATAAAGCTGCAATGAACACAGGGGTGCATGTATCTTTACGTATTGGTGTTTTCAAGTTCTTTGGATAAATACCCAGCAATGGAATAGCTGGATCATATGGTAGTTCTATCCTTAAATTTTTGAGGAATCTCCATAATGTTTTCCATGGTGGCTACACCAGTTTGCACTCCCACCAGCAGTGTATGAGAGTTCCCTTCGCTCCACAGCCTCTGCAACACATGTTGTTTCCTGTCTTGTTATTTATAGCCATTCTGACAGGCATGAGGTGATATCTCATTGTAGTTTTGATTTGCATTTCCCTGATAGTTAATGATTTTGAACAACTTTTCATGTGTCTGTTGGCAATCTGTATATCTTCTATGGAGAAATGTCTGTTCAGGTCTTTTGACCAAGTAAAATAGTTTTAAGTACGTGATTACATATAAAATTTTACTAACTAGAAGATAAATAACTAAGGTGTGGTTATTTCAGAATATCCAGCTTCCACTCCTTTCAGAGAATTTGGGCAACCACATTTCCAGAAGCTACGGTGGTCTGCTTTAGCCAATGATGCTAGCCTCTGGTTACTTCATCTATTCTCAGCTTCACACAAAAAAATAATGAATCCATCGTATCAAGAACTATCTGTGGTAGGTATTTTCCTATTAGGGAGATATGCACACCCACTTTCTTCTTTTCCACTTGAGTGGCCACAGAATTTCACCAAGGAGGAAATCTTCAGTCTCTCCAGATCCATCCCCCCCCTTGCTCATACCTGTGGCATTTGTAGAGCTCCAGCAGTGTCCCAATCTGGGCAGAGAATGCTGGTGGGGTTCCTGCAGTGACAGCCACAACCTTGATTTGTGCCTGGCAGGTGTCATTAGGGATCTTCTGGCCCCCACCCAATGACCACCTCATGGTGCTCTCCAAGGTGCTGACATCACTGTGGAAGGAAGTGTAGACATGGAAACCCAGAGACACGTTCGGGGGCAGCTGGGGGCTTCTGTTGATCTCCTTGAAGGCAAAAACAAAGACCAGGACATAACGATAGTTTTTGTAGTTCAACCTGTACCAAAGCCATAGTATTAGAAATAAGATAAAGTCATGCACTTCAGGAGTAACTCCCGTGGGAAAAAAAGGAGGAAAAGCATGGCATTTTGACTCAAGCAACTTGTTCATTCCAGAGCAATTATTGTCACTTCATGACTTTGGAATCCAAAGCACATGCACATGGTGTTCCCAAAACCTTGGAAGATCCAGCACTACCGCTCTGCACTCAAAAGAGATAGACCAATGTCCTAAAATGAGTTAGTTGGAAGGGTGCTTAAGGGGAAAGGACCAATTTACATATTTGTTTACAAGTCAAGCACTACTTCATGAAGTGACAGCAACATGAGATTGGTCATGGCCAAGTGCCGGCATAATGAGATGAAACAAAAGATCATGTTCCATACAAAGAAACTAGGTAAGACAGGGAAGTGCATAAGAAAAACTTAGAGGAAGGGCAAGACGAATATAAAATGGTGTCATCAAAACTTTTGCAATACACCTTTATAAAACTGCCTGCCTCGCAGAGCTAGGAAACACATCTCACCAGAAGCAGGGAAATTGCACCATAATAAATAAGGAGATAGTCTTAGGGAGAAAATAAAGAGAAAGGCAATTTATGACTCTATGGTTTTCTAAAAGAGTAAAAACAATTCAGAGTCCAAGGAGCAAGGTAAACTTGCAGCTTTTCATATGTTTATTTACCGATTATAAAACCATCATAGGCAGTGAGCTTTACAGATTACCTTTGGTTTGATTCCTCTCTTGCACATCTAAGTTCAATCCAACTTTAATTTTCAAACAATTTAATTAATAAGGTACAACACGCAGTTCCAGAAGATTGGAGAGTAGAGTATAGGCTTTTGTCGCTCTACTATTAAAATATTATTTTCATTGGTGAATACAGCTTTAAAAACCAAAATGTTGGGATACTGTAATTCTGAGTCACCCAGAGACAGTCTGATTGGATTAAAAGAGGGTTTGTATTCACTTCCTATTGCTACTCTGAGAATCTAGCACAGATTTAGAGGCTTAAAACAACAGAAATCTATTATCTTGTACTTTGGGAATTCAGAAATATAAAATGAGTCTCACTGGCTAAAATCAAGGTGTCAGCAAGACTGCATTCCTTCTGGAGGCTCTAGGGAAGTGTCCATTTCCTTGCACATTCTAGCTTCTAGAGGCTTCCCACTTTCCTAGGTAATAGCCTCGTATCACTTCAATCCCTGTTTTTGTTGTCATAACTCCTTCTCTGACTCTGACTTTCTTGACTTATCCTTTCACTTGTAAGGACGCTTGTGATTATTTTGCACCCATCCAGACAATTCAGGATTATCTCTTCTTCTCAAAATCCTTGATTCTTCACATTTGCCAAGTCTCCTTTCCATGTGAGGTAACATAGTCACAGATTCGAAGGATGAGGACTTTGTCACCTTTGAGGGCACGTTCCACCTACCACAGGACATAACTACATTCTTTCCAATACTTGAAGCAAAACACAGAAAAGACTAAAGTAGATAGAAATGTTATTCCATTTAAATATGAACCAAAAGAAAGCATGTGTATCCTTGTTAATATCTGATAAAATCAGACTTCATATCAAAAAGAATGTAAAATATCAAAGGTGGTGACCATATGTGGTGAAAGGAAGAGAAGATCAAGTACTTACAGTGAATATATGTATCTCCCTCAAACTGAAAATCAGCTACTATTTATAGACCCATGTGCATAGGTACATACATGAACAACCAGATTTGGAGGTTTAGCACAACCTCTTAGAAATGGTCAAATTAGAGACAAAAAATTATGCAAAGTTATGGAAAACAAGCTTAACAGAGAGTTACACAAAACAGTAAATAATGCTGGTCTATTTTGAACACCAAAGAATATACACACATTTGACAATACAATGGGCCATCAAGTAAGCCTTTGAACATTGAAATTATACACAGTGCATTCTCTGACCACGGTATCATTAGGCTAGCAATTAATAAAAAGACTTCTAGAAAATTTCATTATATAAATATGTGTGTGTGTATATATATATATTTTAAACACTTGATCTTTGATAAGTACTAGGGATCTAATGTACAACATGACTATAGTTAACACCGCTGTATGATACATATGAAAGTTGTTAACAGAGTAAATTCTGAGTTCTGATCACAAGGAAAAACATATTCCTTTCTTTTTTTTTTGCTTTTTCTCTTTATTATATTTATATGAGATGATAGATGCTAACTAATCTTATTGTGGTAATCAATTTTACCCAATATATAAGTCAAACCCTCAGGCTGTACACCTTAAATTTATACAGTGATGAATGTCAATTACATCTGTATAAAACTTGAAAAAAACATATATTTTTCAGAGAATACTCCAAATTATTTTAGACCATAAAGGATACTTAGTAAATGCATTTTGAAGAAAAATAAATGTCATCTCAATAAAAAGTTCGTTTTTGAATAATCTATATACTTTGATGAGATTTGCTCTTAGCATTAACTTCTAGTCAAGATATGGTGTGCCCAAGGATTCTCTCACCTCCCACATCGTGGGTCAGGAGCAGGATCGCATGTGGATCACCGCAGTGGGATCTTGGTGTTTTTTGCCTGCAACTTGCATCCTTTTGGCTTTCAGAAAATAATCACTAATGGAGACTATTCCAAGGCAGGGGAAAATAAAAGATGCTTATTTCTGTCTTCTGTTTGGGGGGAAAATATTCCAGAAGGGAAAAAGAAAGGAAACCACAAATAATTATTAAAGGAAAAGAAAGGAGCTGATAATTCATTGTTTACTGGAGAATCTCAACACAGCTTTTTTTTTTTTTTTTTTTTTTTGTGAGGAGATCAGCCCTGAGCTAACATCCGCCAATCCTCCTCTTTTTTTTTGCTGAGGAAGACGGCCCTGGGCTAACATCGGTGCCCATCTTCCTCCACTGTATATGGGACGCCGCCACAGCATGGCTTACCAAGCAGTGCGTCGGTGCGCGCCCGGGATCCGAACCAGCGAACCACGGGCCGCCGCAGCGGAGCGTGCGCACTTAACCGCTTGTGCCACCGGGCCGGCCCCTCAACACAGCTTTTATATTCAACTTTCATAACTGTCAGAGGTATTTACACGCACACACGAACTTATCTTTGCTTGGACGAATCACAAAGAAATTTCTATTGCATTTCTGAATCCTGTGTCAATGTATAGAAGGGAGAAAATCCACTGACCACCAAGTCCCCTTCCTTGTAGACACTGGGCCTTATGTAATCAAAGCCGTCAGAATAACTCATCATACACATGGAATGTGGAAATTTCCCAAGGAGGGGCAGAAGAAGCAGAAACAACATCCCAGCTGACTCACCAGTTTGAGGCAAGTCCTCAGGTCAGTGATTACTGGGGGAGCAGAGCAGGAAGGAGACATGCAATGTAGCCTTCTGCAGGGAAATTTTATTCCTTTGCAGGGTACACATATCTAAAAGTGCTCTGCCATTCAAGACCATGGAAAGAAGAATTGTTATTGATCAGAACTAGGGCATTTTCAGAAGCTATATATATTGGCTCAGATCTTCCCCCAATGTGACTGTGGATCAGAGTTGCTTCTGGTCTCCTCTTGCTGTCACTCCCTAAGTCCAGGCCTAACTGGTCAGTGCTCTCAGTAAGGAGCCCTGGGGTCCTCCCTGCTCTGGGGTCTGCACCTGACACGCTGTGCCCTGGTAAAGACAAAGGTGAAAAATCTGTTTGGGTAACATCTTCCACTGCAGGTGCCAGAGATTTCATCAGGGCTGGGGGTCAGCAGGGCTCTGGGAACTACCTCATCCTGAGATTGGATTTTTTCTTTCCCAGCAAACATTCTGTTTCTTGCAATTGACTGAGAGGTGTTGTATCCATCAAAACACAACATCAGACAGAGCTGGTATTGCAATCAGCAAAAACAGCCCAGCGTCATTCCTGTGATACCCAAGGAGGAGGTCATTGACCATGCCTTGGGTTACCCTCAAGGGTACTTTACAGCCTATATCGCCAACTTCACCCTTAGGTCTATTTGACCGTTGTCTGAAGAACTGCTCTCATGCACAGTTCAAGAAATAGATATCCATTATCCAGTTCATATCAGTTTGGCACGGGATAAAGTCTAAATTCACATATATTTACACTTAACCTATTCCTTAGCCCTATGTCCTGTGCCAGGACTCCAGCACTTAATTACTACATGTTCCAGTATCTTCCATTTAAAGTCTGTCTCTCCTAAACAGAAAGTCTCTCTCAATAGCTCTTTTGCCGTTTCTCTGCTAATCTTCAAGTCAAACAGTTGCAAGGGTTGCTAGTATTCAAATATTCCTCTTCCTCAATTCCCATTCTTTTCAAATCACTTCATTCAGGTCTGTCCAAGTATGTCACTCAATCTGCTCTTGTCAAGGACATCATCAGCTTCTATGAGGCCCAATTCAGTGGTGATTTTTTACCATTATTTTACTTCACCACGCAGCGTCATTTGACCCGGTTGACTGCTCTATCCTTAGGACACTACTTTCTAAGTGTTTTCTTTTTTCTAAGGTCTCCATATTCTTCCTACCTCATGTGTATCTCTCTGCTGATCTCCTGTACTGTAGCCTCTTTGTTTTATTCACCTTTAAATGCTTGATACTTTTCTTCATGGATCTTGTGTTTACTCCATTTAACAGTTTTTTAATTCTGCCTCAAACAATGAATATATTTGCTATATTCTAAAGTTTTGTTGTTTTACCTTCTACTTTTAGATCTAAAATCCACTGTGAATTGACTTTTATGTACATTGTGAAGTAGGAGTTCAGCTTCATTTTTTTTTTTTGGCATAAACAACAGAAATTTATGTTCTCACAGTTATGGACGTTAGAAGTTCAAGATCAAGGTTTTGACAATGTTTGCTCCCTTTGAGGGCCATGAGAGGGAGTGACTCTGCCTTATCCATCTTTCTTAGTTTCTGATGGTTTGCTTCATTTTTTTGTTACAAACATCCAATTAGTTGAGCACTACTGATAAAAGGACTGTCCTCTCTCTACTTCTCTGCAGTGCTGTCTTTGACATAAATCAGAGTTCCATATGTCAGCATGCCTATTTATAGACTCTATGTTCAGTTCCATCTTTTGTATCATAATGCCATGCAGTGTTAATTACTGTAGCTTTGGTAAGTCTTGATATGTGGCAGTGTATACCCTCCAGATTACTTCTTCCTTAAGAACACCTTGGAAACTCTTGATCCTCTCCATTTCTTTATAAATTTTATCATCAGATTATCAATTTCTACCCATCATCTTGCCAAGATTTTGATTGAGATTATTTGGAATCTATAGATCAATGGGGGAGAATTGATGTCTTTAAATAGGTGATCCTACCGATGCATGAAGTTGGTATTTCTCTCCATTTATTTATATTTTCTTTAATTTATCAATAGTAATTTGTACTTTGATTTGAACAGGCCTTGCACATCTCTCATTAGATTTAATTCTATTGCACAGAGTAAATGTTGTTGATCCAGGCCTTGTCATTGTATGACACATGTCTCTAATGATCTTTATTCTGTAATTTCTATTTGCAATATATATTGGCTCAGCGCTCCCCTCCAAGGCTCTAGGAATCAGAGTAGAATTTTATAAATGTCCCACATTTCTTTGAAAGCAATGTGTATTCTCTTACGGATGGTTATAGAGTACACTCCCAGTAACTCAAGCTCGTTTTCTTTCGGGATATAGTATCACATTCAGATTTATTTTCTGAAACTTATTTAGGGATAGAGGTGTATTGAAGACTTATACTAAGGTTATAGATCAACAAATTCTTTTTTGGAATTCCGTGATTTTTTTCTTTATATATTTGGGTGTAAGGTAAATAAGTAGATACAGGATTAGGTCTTTTCTTGTGAATTGTTCCTTTTTATGAAGGGGCCTTATTTTTTCATAGCAAAGTATTCCAATACACTAATAAATGATCAAACATTTCTTCTGATAGACCAGGCACTCTTCTAAATGCCTTATGAATATTAACTTACGGAGTACTAAATATAAACTTAACAAGTGTGTACTAGTTTCATCCCCACTTTAGATATGAGAAAACTGGCATGTCACTTGCCTGAGCTCTCTGGCTAGAAAATGGTAGAGCCCGGATTTGAGCCCAGACAGTCGACACCCTTAACCATCAGCCTATTTGTTGAGCACATTCTATATGCCAAGCACTGTTGGAGACATTGGTGTCTGTAGCAATGAATGAAACTCCACTTTTGCTATTGGAGCACTTCAGTTCTAATACGGGAAAGATAGACTATAGAAAAATCAAGAAAACATGTTACTATAAGTGTTATGCAGAAAATGAAAACATTTTAAGACAGTTAAGAGGGAATGGGTTCTTGCTATTTTAAAGAGACTAGGAAGGGAAAAAGTCTTAGTTAAGGGGCACTTGAACAGAGACCTTAACGAGTTGGGACTGTGAGTCCTAGGAATTTGTGTGGCTAAAGCAGTCTTGTCGTGCAAAGCTCCACAACACGGAGGCCAGTGTGATTGGAGTAGATTATGTTGGGGACCGTGAAGGAGTGGTAGAAGATGATATAGTCAGAGACTTCGTGAGTCCTGATCTTGTTGGGTTTTATGGTTCACTATTAGGTCTTTTCCTTCAGCTATCAATGAGTTGGCATATCAGTCGGAATCTCAGCAGGAAACAGAGGACACACTGAGACTAGGAAGATTCAAGTAGAGTTTTCATATAGGGGCTTCTCGGAATTGTGGACAGGATGTAAGAAAACCAGAAAAGGTCGTTGGTACCCAGTAAAGTGGTAAGTACAGGGCTCTATTAACACCCCTATGCCTGAAGGGGTAAGGACAATGAAAAATTATCGAATTCTAGAAACAAGAGAGGAGGAAATTGCATTCCAGGAGCTGAGAGGAGGTCAGGGGTAGCATCCAGCCCCAGGTTCTCCTGCAAGAAATAGCCAGGACCAGATGTCACTCTCTTTCATCCTTCTGATTTCATGTCTATGCTCCCCATTGACCAAACCTAGCCAAAAGCCATAAGGTAAGAAAGCCAGCTGACATAGTTCATCTTCACTAACTTTCCTGGGTGCAGCAAGATAGAGAAGTGGATCTATTGGGGCAAATGTAAGATATTGTGAACTGTGCGGCCCTTTTTTGCCTGAGAATCTACTCTTGTCAATCATCTGTGTGGAAAGTTCATACCTCTGCCCCGGACTCCCAAAATCTACTGTACTGTCTTAGGTGCAATCCAAGCATTGATACTCCCATGTGTAGTCTAAAATAGTTGCCATTGCAAGTGTTTTCCATGTAAGATGGGTTATGGGGTTCTTGGGAAGAATTGCAAACAATAATTAACCAATATGTCCTGGTTCCCAGAGGTGAACACTTCTACCAGGAGACAAAGTCAGAGTCCCATTGAACTTTACTACTGCTTATGAGGCCAACAGAATGAAAGAAGTCACTATGGCCTCTGGCACAAGTAATTCATCCAGAGGATATGGGGCTTCTGTTATACAGTGAGGGCAAAGAAGTCATTTGGCATTCAGGTAGTCCGGTGGGATGACTTTTGATATTCTTTCCTCAATTATTTTAATAATTAAATGTAACAGCTGTATCCTGTGAAGGGCGTGGTGACCATGTGTTCAGATGAGTCAGGGATTAGGAACTGGATCCTCCTCCCGGTAAGCCACCCAGACCACCAGAGGTGCTTTCAAGGGTGAGGGGAATCTAAATGGGATATTAGGAGAATTGAGATGGTAAGTATCAATTGCAACACCAAGAAAAGGTGCAGTCAAGAGCTGTCTGTAACTTGTCCCACTGATCTTCCTCTTGTAAGTTTCCCCAGTTAACATGACCAACCAGAATCCTAATGCACTGACTTTAAGAAGCAAGTACATCTGAGTGGCATAAGTGGTGGACCATAACGGAGACAGTGGTATATTTTCTAGATTCTTCTTTCATGACTAAGTCACTTCCTCTTGTAGCTGCAGAAAGTCTTGTAAGGGCTCATCTTGCCAACCTATCCGGGAATTTCCATGGGCCAAAGGAAAGGGCCACATCTAAGGTTATGACCAATCTCAATGGCAGCCCACTTCTAGTGACTGGTTCATGACGTGGGGGGGGAGAACAAAGGTCCAATTCCTTTGCCTCAATTTGAGACACCACTGCAGGCCCACCACTGCTCCAGAGCTCCCCTTGGGATCAACTGTTTTCTCCGTTTATAACTTATCACAGTTAAATCTCTTCTTATATCCAATCTCAGTTCTCTCCTTTAGAGATGTTTACCTCAAGCAAGTAACAAACATTTTATGCCAAAGTTTCTTCATCTGTATAATGAGAACAATGAGATTGACTACTTCACAGACTTGTATTAAGGATCAATCAGCTAATAAATGTAAAGCATTTATGAGTCTCCCAGTATATAGGAAACATTATATGTTTCATCTTTTATTGTGAATTAATTAAAATCCATTGTAGGAGTATACTGAGCAAAATAAGCCGCACATACAAAATAGTAAATATTGTATGATTCTATTTCTACGAATTCCGAGAACAGTCAAAAAATAACCTGTGATAGGAAAAACAATCAGAACAGTGGTTGCGTCTAAGCTCAGATTGTGGAGAAGGGGTGAGGAAGGAGCAAGGATTGACCAAAAAGGCACATGGAGGATCTTTATGGGGTGAAGAGAACTTTCTATATCTTGAAAGGCGTTACATAGGTTACATAAGTGTATGCAATTGTCAAGATGCATTGAGTTCTACATCTAAGATATATGTGTTGTGCTATGTGTAACATATGTCTCAATTTAAATTAGATTCATTTTCCTAAGTGAAAGAAGCCAGAGACAAAAAGCCGTTTATTATAGATTGTATTGTACACCATTTGGGGAAAGGCAAAACTGTAGGGAAGGACAACAAATCACTGGTTTCCAGGAGCAAAAAGTAAGAGAGGGGATGACTACAGAGGGGCAGCACAAAGGAATTTTGGAGTGATGGAATTGTCCTATCAAGATTGTTCGTGTGTGTTTCATGTTCGATCACGACTATGTTGATGGATACACAACTCTATGCATTTGCCAAGACCCATAGAACTGTACAACCCAGAGTGGATATTACAGTAGGTTAAAAACATTAATCCACCAGGTAGTGAAAGGAACATAAAATGGAAAACAATCTATAACAAATGAATTTAAATGTTTTGCAAATGAATAAAATAGCCACAATGAAGGCTATGAAAAAGAAACCAAATTTACTTTGGAAAACTATGTTTTACCAGATCCTGTAAGCCTGGATCAAAAGAAGTGACCAGAAATCCTGTACTCTAGTTCATAAAAGATGTTCCTCAGAAGGGCATGGGTTAGCAATTCTGAAACTAGTTTATGCATATATTGGATCTGAACAACTAAGTAAATATATTGTTGATGATGAGAGCCAGTGTATCACAGTCAAAGAAAGATGTTAGCTCAGAAGACCTAGAAGAACGACACTCCAATAATAATGAGAATACCTATCAACCACCCAGAAATTGGTTTCTAAGATATTATTCTAAAGAAAAAGGAGGGAACCAGGGCTCTATGGAGGAATAGAGGATTCCAGGGCTACACTAGAGGAAATACAACCTGATCCTGAAATATCTCTGAGGGATATTCTAGTGGAAAATAAAGATTCACAAAAAGAAGCCCCCCAAAACTGCCTAAAAATCCCCCCTCAGGAACTTGAATAACACCTCACTTGTGCATGTGGAGGGGACGAATCTAGGAGACTTAGAAGAGAAAAGCCACTGAAAACTGAATATGGTGCAGAAATTTCAGAGATCACACATGCCAGGAGTTGGAGGTTGGAATTTGGACTTATCTGGAGTGGAATGACATTGATTTAAAAAAAAAAAAGCTCTGGCTTTCAATTATGAGCCTAGAAATGTCACAGCCTGACAGTCAGTGCCACACACAAAGAGTAAGGACTACATTTTAGGAGTCAGTGAAAAACTGAAATAAATATCTCCTTTTAGGGTCTAAAACCTAGCCTTCAGAGGCTCACGGTGATCCATTCGTACTAGAAACCTAACATTTAGAGGAAGGTAACATGATTAAGAGCTTCTACGAGATATTGTTCACAAGACCCAGCACACAATAAAACATTATTAGACATGCAGAGCAGCAAGAAAATGATCTTAATTATGAACATATAAATCAGTAGATGCATACCCAGAGACAATCCAGATACCGGAGTTAGCAGACAAGAACTTCAAAATAACTATGAATAAAAGGAAAGAAACATGGACAATTGTAGAAAATGAAAAACAAACTAGAAATCTTTAAAGCCACCAAAGAAAAAGGACATGTTTCTGTCAAAAGAGCAATAAGAAGTCTGGAAACTTTTCAAAAGAAACTTTGGAAGCAAGAAGACATGAATGACATCTGACAGCTAAAGGGTTGAATGGGAGGGGGAAAAAAAACCTGCCAATTTAAAATTCTTTGACTTAAGAAAAATACTCTTCAAAAATGGTGACAAATTATAGATATTTTCAAAAGGGGGTTTAAAAAAACCAAGCTAAAACAATTAAACAACAGCAGAACTGAACTTCAAGAAACTCGAAAGAGTTTTCAGGCTGAAGGAAAAGAATTACACCCAAAGACATAATGTTAAGCATGATCATCAGCAGGAGACAAAATGTACGTAAATATAATGAATATTGACTGAATAAAAAAATCCTGTATACTTTTACAACTTTTATGTAATTCTAAACATTTTCAAAATAAAACGCGTTTAAAAAAACATGAAACTGATACCCAAAAACTAGAGATGATGGATGCCTCTCCAAGGGAATCACCACTCCACCCCCCAAGACTAGAGATTATGGAGCCCCTGCAAATGGTGCTCACAATCTGCATCGAGCAGCAGATGTGACAGAAGCCCTAGCAAGACACCACCAGTTCCTTCCAAAACTAGAGGCAACTGGACCTCAGATAACAACTGTCATCCACAAACACAAATGCTGGGGTTTGAGCAAGAAAGTCCTACATCCCCCCAAAACTAAAAATTATGGGACTTCGGCAAGCACCCCCTAGTCACTTCCAATTCTAGAAATGACAGCAGCCCCATAAGTCACCCCTTAGCTTCTCCTCAACACTAGAGAATGGGAAGGCACAGCCCAGTAACCCACCCAGTCTATGCCAACAATACAGACAAGGGCAGACACAGAAAGTGTGACTTCTGATCTCCCCTAGCACTAGACAAAAGGAGATATATAAAGACCCCTCGAGAACCGCCTGCCTAAAGATAAGTGGAATCTCATGCAATTATCCCAATCCTCTCCCTGAATTAGAGACAATGGCCCTCCATCCAGTGACCCGTCCCTGTCACCCCAACATTTGAAAAGTGGGGGCCCTGTACAAGCAGCCGTCCTCCAGTCTCTAAGCACCAGAGACAACAGGAAGCTCAGCCTCCTACCTCCCAGATATCCCCAACATCATGAGGGCTCCATCAAAAGATAAAAGCTTCAGCAAGTGATCCCCCATATTCCCGCAAGATTAGAGATGTTGGAAACCCCAAAAAGCAACTTACATCCCCCTACACACCAAGAAGCGGCCGCAACAAACGCCACACCATTTTCACCAGCACAAAACCTCTTGACTCCTAAGACTAGATACGAATATCCCCAGCAAAGAGTAACCCCAGTCTCCCCCCCAGAAAAGAAATGACCAGAATTTCCCTAGGCAACACACCAGGCTCTCCAATGTAAGTGTCAAACAGATCCTCAGAAAACTCCCTCTCTTCTCATTATCATAAAATAATATCTATAGAAATATCAGCAAGCAGCACTCAACACAAATGAGAGGAGCCCACAATGCAAGTCCCTCCCAACAGGAGACGCCGGCCCCTGTGGTGACTCCTCCCTAATCCCAAACACAAGGAACATTCTGAGCCCCAGCTGGCAGCTCTTCAGCTTCCTCTTGCTGTGTAGATGTCTCTGTCCCCAACTGTATTGGATAGATAGAGCCCCATTCAACCTAATATCCCCTACTCTGGGGAATGTGGAGGACCCAGTCTCAGAATAAGGGACACAGCAGTTGTCCTGACAAGCCACCAAAAACCCCCAAGTTCCCCTTCTACAGAAGGTGACAGGAGCCCAGGAAGCAAACTTTCCTCCAATATTTCCTACTCCAGCAAACCCCTCTTATCTGTTGCACATCCTGCTGACCTTCATAATATCCTCTACTGCTAAAAGACTTACTAGGAGCCAAGGAAGGTTGGAGCTGGGATAGAGGCTGAGAAAGATAGAGTGGGGAGAGGAGCAAGCGTAAAGGGAAAGATGAGACCGTCCATGTTGTCCCAAACACAGCCATGAATTCCAGAATCCCCAAACAGCTTCAATCAAACCAGGTTCTCAGGGGTGAGCTGGAGCAGAAGAAAAGGAATTCTGGGCTGCTGAGGAGAGGTGGCCTGGAGGAAAGGCAGGTGTGTGGGCTAGCAGCCAAGATAGCCACCAATGGTACTTTCCACCTGTGTTTATGCCCTGTGCAGTCTCCTCCCACATTTGATTAGCTGTGAATTGTCATGGACCCAAGTGATCAATACAGTGCTGCAGAAATGACAGGGTCTCACATCTGAGGCTACATCATGAAACACACTGAAGCTTTCTCCTTGGTCTCTTAGATTGCTCCCTCTCTAGGGGAAGCCATCCACCACATCATGAGGATGCTCAAGTAGCCCTGTGGGGAGGTCCACGTGGAGAGGAATCAACTTGTCAGTACCAAGTGCTCACCATTCAGTGAGCCACCTGGGAAGATCTTCCAGCCTCAGTCAAATTTTGAACTTTAATGACTATGTATGCTACCATGTTTAGGAGTGAAGTCTGCTGCTGTCTGCAACCTACTTGAAAATGCATTAAACAGAGATGGATTCTTGGGTGATAAATGGATGGAGGTGTCAAAGTAAATATAGTAAAATGTAACTGATGGAATCTAGGTGGTGGGCTGTCTTCATTAGGGCTGCCATGCCTAATGTGCCTAATGTCCCCACCACAGACGGGGTGGCTTAAACAGCAGAAATTTACTTTCTTGTAATTCTGGAGGCTGGAAGTCCAAGATCAAGGTGCTGGAAGATTTGGATTCTCCTGAGTCCTCTCTCCTTGGCTTACAGGTGACCATCCTCTTGTTTCCTCCTCACATGGTCATCCCTCTGTGTATTCTTGCCCCCGGCATCTCCTGGTCTGTGTGTCCTAATCTCATCTTATAAGGACACTGATCAAATTGGATTAGGATCCACCCTAATGGCCCTATTCTATCTCAGTTGCTTTCTTTTAAGTAACAACCTCCAAATAAAGTTACAATAAGAGGTACTAGCGATTTGGGCTTCAACATATGACTGTTGAGGGGACAGAATTCTGTCCATAACATGAGTGTTCACTGTACAACTCTTTCAAATTATCTCCATGCCTGAACATTTTTCCTAATAAAGTGGGTGCGGGTGGTGTGCTAAGGCAGGAAAGAAAAAACGAATTGTTAACAAAAAAATCATGTTGGAAACCCTAGTTGTTCTGTGGAATAGAGATTATCATAGATTTAAATGTAAATATTAAAGCTGTGAAAGTCCTAGAAAAAACCAAGGAATAAGTATTTTACATATAATCTCAGAGAACAGATGGTCTTTTAAAAGTATAACATAAAACAAGAAATGAAACTAACACTTTTGATTACCTTTCAAAAAATCTGCATGGCAGCAACGACTAGATACAAAGACAAAACAAGGAAAAGAGGAGAATGTTGGCAACTCATCACAAAAAACTAATTTATTAATATTAGGGAACTCTTACCAACCAAAAAAAGACTAAGAATCCATTGGAGAAATGGACAAATGGAGAAGAACAGTTCACAGAAAATACAGAATGCTTTCAGTACAAGAGAGGATACTCACCTACCCCCACCACAAGAAAAATATGAAGTAAAACACCAAGATTCTTGATTTATTTATCAGATTCGGAATGCTTACTGTTTATTTAATATGTTGATGTATTAGGATGTAGAGAAAGTGGCACTCCCATACCACGGTGAAGGCGGGGTGAATTTGAACAACCTCCGCCTCCACACGAGGACCTTGGCAGACAGAGAGACCCCAGCGGAGCCCAGGACTTGGCGGGAAAGAGCCGAACTGTGGCAGTGATATCCGAGAAAGCCGAAACCAGACAGAGAGAGAGACGAACCCCAACCCCTGAGCCGAGGAGCGGCAGGGAGAGGCGGAGTGAGCCGAGGCGGGCGGAAAGAGCCTAAGAGAAATAGAAAGAGCCGAAGATGTGAAGACACGGCACACGCCAGGCTGAAGGTTCCGACGCCTGGTTGGAGGAGCCAAGCCCAGCCAAAAAGCGGCGAGAGGCAGCGGAGAGAGCCGAGCCCGAGGGCAGCTGGGAAGTGCTGAGAGGTCGTGGGCGGCGGAGAGAGGACAGGCTGGCGGCGCCGCGGAAGGAAGCGGAGGCGAGGACGGCGGAGAATGAAGGCCACCACGCTGGATGGAGCCATGGACGTGGAGTGTGGAGCCCGGAACCTTCCACGAGCCCCAGCTGCCCCGAGCGCCCCCCGGAGGGTCGTGGACCCTGTCCCTGCTGCCCTCCTCCCCGATCCTCTGGCCCCGCCGCTGTCCACTGCGCAGGGTGCTCTGGCCGGACAGCGGCATGTCCTCCGCCCACGACGAGGACGCGCGTGTCCCCATGGCTGCATCCTACGGACGTGATGGCTGCGTGGAGTCTGGCGCTGATGTCCGCTGTGGGGACTGACCCCTTGGGGTGCAGCCTCTGACCCCTGCTAAGCCCACGGACTCAGCCCCTGGGGAAGGCCGCTGGGGGCAGTGACCTCTTTGGCTGACCTGGGGTCTGGGAAGTGGCCCCCATCCGAGACCAAGGCTGCAATGCGACCTGTGGGCCCTTCCTGACCGTCTCCCCACTGCCAACACCAATGCCAGGCTCTCATTCAGGGCTCTTGATTGTGTGAAACAGAAGATTGTTAGAGTGATCGCTCATAGAGCCTCTGGGAGGACAAGGACGGGCTGGAGCCCCGCTGAGGCTGCTTCTATTAGCTGTTGTACAAATCCATTGTCATCAGAGCGTAGGTCCCACCTCCTGGGTCAGAGTCTGTGTGCGTGCATCAGCTGCACAGAACAGTTGCCCTGGCTGCAGTGGGGAGGCTGCAAATGGCCGTATCTGGCATTTCCTGTGTTTAAATCAGGAAGCTGGTGTTATCTGCCCCCAGGACCATAAAGCGAGAGAAGCCCTCAAACATAGAATAGGGGTTCAGTGGCTGAGAAACCAAGAAGGATAACAGATGTCTACTAGGAGGCCCTGTGCTTTAAGTTTTTTGAGAGGAACCACCGGAGACCACATGTGTCAGCAGCCTTGGGAATTTCTGCTCTAATTTTTTATGTTCAAGTTGCTGCAGCTGGAAAGCATGTGTTGTGCTTGGCAGTCTTCAGCGAGGTGGCCACTACCCGTCCCAACCTCTGCCGTTTAGGGCCCTTGGTAAGCGCTCGACCAGTGTTTACATTGAGAAGACCTGGTGCCTAAGCAGAGCTGAGCTGACTGGATGGCAGTGAATAAGAAGGGTGACGGGAGACATTGATGTTGGGCCACTGAAGGTGAAAGTGGGACTGGCAAAAGATGGACCAGAGCAACCCAAATATCCATCATCTGATGAATGTATAAACACAATGTGATCCATATATCTGTACATTGTATGTTCTTCAGCCATAAAGATATGAAGGACACGTGCTACACCATGGATGCACCTTGAGGAACTTCTGCTAAGTGAAAGCATCTAGCCAAAGAAGACCACTTATTATATGATTCCATTTACATGAAATGTCAAATATGGGCAAATCTGTACAGACAGGAAGTAAATTTGTGGTTGTTTAAGGTTGGAGGTGGGATCAGGAAGTGCAGGGGTAATACTCTGATTTCTACTTGGTTCTTTTTACAATTTCTATCTCTTTATTGATATTCTCTGTGAATTGAGACACCATTCTCTTTATTTTCCTTGGTTCTTTGTCCCTACTTTCCATTAGCCCTTTGAGCATACATAAGAGAGTTGTTTTAAAGTTCTTGTCTCATAAGTCCAATGCTTGGGCTTCCTCAGGAAAAATTTCTTTCAATTTCCATTTTATCTCATATGAACCAGCTATACTTTCCTGTAGCTTCATATCATTGGTAATTTTGTAGTGGTAACTGGACATTTTGCGTATTACAATGTGGTCGTTGTGACAATCAGAGTCTCCTTCCTCTCCAGGTTTTGCTGTTGTGGCTTTTTATGAGCTGCAATCATCCTTTTGTTTAGTGACTTTTCAAAGTATTTTTGCAAAGACTATGTTCTTTGATGTGTGTGGGCACTAAAATCTCTTTTTAATTATCTTAACAATCAGCAAGTGATCTGACAGAGATTTCTTTAAATGCAATGATCCAAAAGAACACATTTAAAAAAAAGAAAAAGTTAAAATCTCTCCAGTCTTTGCAGCTGGGGCCCCTGCAGCTCTTCCTTAGACTTCACCCCCTACCTGCATGGAGCCCACAAACCTGCCAGAGGTGCAGGCCTAGGTCCTCTCAGGTCTTTTCTGAGCACACGTCCAGTCCTGGGCGTGCGCATTGCACTCCCGCTTCCCTGGTATAAGCAGTGGACCTTCTCAGCTTTCATCCCCAAAAAACTTCCTCCTCAGATCCCTCCTTGCCAGATTTTTATGTCTCTGTCCTGTCCCGGCCATCATCCCTTGCACGGGCATTTACCAGTAGCATAGACCTTTAAATCTTTCATCAGACAATGACACCACTTGGAGTCCATCTAGCCTGAGGGTTATAAATACCTGTCAACTTCTGCACTGTTCCCTCAGGGACCCAAAAGACAGATCACTACCACCCAGTCACAGAATCACCCCATTTTAAGAAGCAGGTTAGTATTTGTCTCCTGGCATGAGGAAGCCATACAAGGAATCTTGGCTCCCATCTTCAAATCCTCTGTTGTACCAGAGAATGGCAGCGGGTAGGCATTAACCAAAAACACCACAATGCTTTCTTACCCAAGTACAGCCACATTTTCCTTCATTAATCACTCCTCTGGATGCTGTAAGGTTTTTATTATATTTCAGAGTTCTGAAACACTCGATTCTGTCAGTTTTGTCTAACTGAACGGTTGCTTCAGTGGAGAGACTGGTTCTGTGATTACATTAGTTTGCCGCTTTTGTTAACAGAACTAGGGAAATGTTTTGATATGTCACCTTTGTCCTTTTTCTCCTTCATGTTTATTTTGTTTGGTGGTTGGTTCTCAAATATTCTTTTATTTTGTAAAATTTCTCTTTCATATGAATTTAAGACTCACCATCATGATTTCAAAAAAATATGATTTTTAAGTTTATTACATTGAATCAAGTACTTTTGAGGCAAACAACTCCTCCAATATTTTTGGTGAAAACAACTCCTCTGATATTGTTACCATGCATATCTGCCTGAGCCAGCTCCCAACCTCAACTTGAGGGTAGAGGATGTAGTCGGTTGAATAACATCTCCCAAAGATTCAAGCTCACCCGGAACCTCAGAATGTGACCTTATTTGGAAACAGCGTCTTTGTAGATGTGATTAAAGATCCGCAGATGAACTCATCCTGGATTTAGGGTGGGCCCTCAATTCAATGACTAGTGTCCTTATAAGAAGAGGAGAGGACACAGAGACGTGGAGGGAAGAAGATCATGTGAAAGATGTAGGCAAAGATTGGAGATCTGCTGCCACAAGACAGGGAAGCAGGAACCACCAGGAGCTGGAAGAGGGAGGGAGGATTCTCTGCTGTTGATAAACAGTGATTCAATTGTAGGGATCCCTTTTGTTCTCACTCAAACCCTCAAAACATAATAGTGCCTTGTCTTAAAAATTCTGATTATCATGTGGCTTATCATATGGATGTCCTGAAAATCATGGACCACACCCGATGCCATAATTTAAATTTCTCAGTTCTGCAATTATCACATGTGAACACCTTCATTTTTCAATGTAACTCATTGAAATCATGGTATACATATAAGAATTCGTCAAAAATAATTTAAAGGTATGGTAGAGAAAACCCAACCAAAGTTAACTTGAAATAATTTAACAGAATATACGAGGGAAGAAAAGATCCAATGAGGGAAGAAATCAGCTCATGGTAACGAGAATTGAGGAGTATATTGTGACCAAGTGCAGAGAGGCAGCATAAAAATGAGGCGGCCAGTCTTGTCCTGACTGCCCCCGTGCCAACACCTATTGTGCTCTCCTCCCAAGTGGCCTCAGACCCTGTCAGTGGCTCTTACACTGTGGCCTCACTGAGCCCAGCACTCCAGGTCTGCCAGGTAAGAAGCCTGTGTATACCCAGCTCCACCTCCTGTTCCATAAAAAGTCTTGTGCCTGGATCCTGTTGGACCAGAGAGGGCCATTTGACACCCCAATCCCATGACATTTGGGGGTTTGGAATATGCAGATTAGCTCACACTGAGGAATCAGAACACCCTAGACCTAGGGAGGAATCAACCCCACACCACAGCTGTGGACTCTCGCAGGGAGCCATCGCTGTGTTAAATCCAGAGGCCATTGTCAGGAGGCACAAGGCACAGCTGTCCACCTCCACTCACTCTCTGCCCTTCTATTTTTCAATCACTCATTTACCCTCTGAAATAGGCTTCCTTCCCCATGACTGCTAAGACTACTCTATCAAAGGTCTTCAAGAAAGTCCAGAAAATTCCAGATCCTTCCAAAACCACATCAGTCCTTTTCCATCCTGACCCAGTAAAAGAGTCCTACCATCTCACTTCTGTAACTTGACCCTTTTTTCCACCAAATATTGTTCATGACATGTTTATTGAATAATTATGGTGCGTCCTATTCTGTGAGCAGGTGGACAAGTTTCCTTGACTGAGGACCTAGTGTCAAGGTGAAGGCAGCAAGCCTGCTGCTAAGATTCTCTCAGTGCTAAATGCTCCCAAACAACATTTTCCTTGTTAAGAATCTAAGGTGAACTCTATTTTAAAAAATCACCGAGGTGATTTTAGGTAACAGATAACGCTGTAACAGGTAGTCTAAGGGCTAATTAAATTATATGAAAATGTCTTGTATTTGAGTTAACATTTTGCAAAAAAAGGATACAACTTATGTTAGATTGAGATATAAAAGCAAGCTTAGTAAAGTAAGACATTTATGAAATCAAATTAATTTAACGTTAAACAACGTTAAAGCTCTTTACAATAGGTATCATCTTTTCCCGATTGCAAGTATTCTAAAAATATATAACTAAAAATACTAAACGATCCCTTAGGCCAAATTACCATTAATATAAAAGTGAATAAGAATCCTGGTAAGCAGAAATTGCAGTATACTAGGACAAGTAAAGATCTTCTTTCCTGTCACATGAAACCCGATCTCTCACCCACACAACTGTCTACTCTTCACATTTATGTCTCTCAAATGAGTTTAATAAAGTACAATTATAAAGTGACAAAGCATCACAGTCCAGAGCAAGGAGCGAGGTTGACATTAAATGAGGCGAGTGAAACTGGGGGCTGTTCATGGGGAACACTTCTTGGCTTCTTTAGCATGACCTTCTCTTATTTTCCATCCGGTCTCAGAACATCCGTCTTGGCTCCTTGCTCTCTGGGCCTCCCTGGCAAACCTCTCTGCCCTCAGGGCCTCAGCCAGTCTCTCCCTTGCTTATTTCACTCTCTGACTCTGTCTGTGAATGTCTCCATAAGTTACAAGTTGTGTTTAGAGTGACTGTGGGATACCGAGACCCACTCCTGGAATCATCTCTTCCCAGTCTGAAGACAGTGTGGCAGTGGGCTTGAGGCTGGGGTCTACAGACCCAACACCAGCACAACCCAGGTATTCACCTGGACCACCTGCTGCAATTATACTTAAGGTATTTGTGATATCAAAAGTGCTTAAAAGTTCTCCTTCAGTGTTGCAGGCCTGGAGACCCTGGAGTCTCCTGTATGCACAGACTTACTGGGGCTCCTGCAAGGTCTCCTCTCGTTGACTGTAACTGACCTCATTGCCAGGGTGGGAAGTCATCCTTATAACTGGCCTCTTGAAAATGCAGCTGGTGAGTCTTCTAGGAAGTGCAGACCTTTCACGATGTCTCCGCTTGGTCTTGGCTAAATGAACCTGTTTTTTCTTCTCTGAAGTCTGGAGCATCATATTTCTTTTGAGATTTCCCCTTTGAAAACAAAACGAAATGTTAAATTTGAATAAAATGAGGGATGCAGACTGCCAGCCATGGAGAATGTTCTCACTTCATTTGGATCTTCCACCCTCCTATATCTTGGAGAAATATCTCTCAAACTTCCCTGTGCATCACAATCATCTGGAGGGTTGTTAAAACACAGATTGCTGGACCTCAACCCAAGTAGGCCTGGGGAGGGCTAAGAATTTGGATTTCTAAGTGTTCCCGGATGCTGCTGATGCTTCTGGCACAGGCACCACACACTGAGAATGAGATCCTGGGACATCAAACTGATATGAGTCAAGGACAGAAAGGACTATGAAAACTGGATGATTCTGTGCCCAGACCATAGGAATTTAGTGCCTCATCTCTAATGAAATCACGTTCGTCTCAGCAATTTGATGCTCACTTCACTTGCACACCCAAGTCCCATCTTCACTCAAATATACTCCTGTTCATAAGTAAATAACTCACACACGCCATATTCCCATCACATAGTTCTATCCACTGTAAAAAACAATTTTTCCTCCCCTGACTCTTTCTGTCTCCTCCTACTCCTCCCTGTTAACTTGAGATCCACAATCTGACTTAACACAATTGACGCTTCTTAGAAGTCAATCCTGCTCTCACATTTGTTGCACATCCACACCCTCTTCTAGGCCAGCCCATCCATTTCCCTGGCTTCACATACGATTAATGAACTAGAAATGTCCATAGCATCAGCACAGATCTGGCTTCAACCCTGAGACCCAAATAACCATCTGCCCACTCACAACATCAGTGATAACTCGATGACCAGCTCGCAGTGAGCTTGTCCCAAGTTGAACCAACCAGTTCTGCAAATAATCACCCATATCTCAGCTTCCCCTAATCTCGCTTGTTTGTGTTGATATTCTGTCTACACCTGAGTGTCATTCTGGACACCCTGCCACCCCACACTCATATATCAACGAACCATCCATCCACCCTCCTGAATCCACCTAAAGATTCTCCACTTTTGAATAATTCTTGAGCACCTTTCAGATTTCCTACAAAATACCATTTCAACAGAGTGACCTTTCCTGATCCAGCCACCAAAATTAATATCACATTTTCTCTGATAATTTTTAAAAGTTTAATTGTATGTGTATTTTCATCTACTTCTCTCATAGTGTTTTTCTCACTAAATTGGATACTCCATGAAGTGAAGACTAATGTGGACTGTAATGTTTTACACTACAGTATTCACTCATTGCTTTGCCCTTACAAGGTACTCAATATATTTATGGAAAGAAATTATTCAATCTCCAAAAAAAACTTTCTAAAATTTTCAAACAAATTCACTGAACTACAGTTATACAAGGATATAAACTGTCTTGTGGTATACTGCAATAAATTATCACTAAGATTGCAAATCCTTTCTGTCTGTAATCCATTATAAGACTCTAGGCACAATAATCTATTTAAAATGTAAACCTAATCAGTACACCTTTCCTTTACAATCTCTCATTTCTGTCTTCAGATAGTTTTTGAAAGTGAAGTCATAAATCTCACTTCATCACTGTTGTCCTGCCATAATTATTAATACCATCTCTGGGGCCAGCCCAGTGGCCCAAGTGGTTACGTGCACTTGCTCCACTGCAGTTGCCCTGGGTTTGCCGGTCTGGATCCCAGGGACACACTGATGCACTGCTTGGCAAGCCATGCTGTGGCGGCGTCCCGTATAAAGTGGAGGAAGATGGGTACGGATGTTAGCCCAGGGCCAGTCTTCCTCAGCAAAAAAAAAAAAAAAGAGGAAGCTTGGCAGATGTTAACCCAGGGCTTATCTCCTCACACACACACACACAAAAAAAAACATCTCTTTCGTTCTCCAACATGTCCCAGTTTGGAGGGAAAACTATTTGTGTGTCTCATTTACAGAACACCCATTATATGCCAAGTTATGTACTAAAACCCATGATCCAGAATTTACCATAAAAAGTCACTTACCCTGTTTATTTTAATCTTGGTGAGAGGAATGAGTTAATAAAGAGACGGATGAATGTCTAATATAGTGTTAGGTATAATTAGATCCTGTAATAAGCAGTAAGGGCTACACAGAGATAGAGAGACCGAGGGAGGGATGGAGGAAGAAGAGTAAGGAGGGATAAAGGGGAAAGAAATTACCTACAATTATTTCATTTATTTATTTACCTTGTGAGGACGATTAGCCCTGAGCTAACATCCATGCCAGTCCTCCTCTTTTTTTTTTTTTGCTGAGAAAGGCTGGCCCTGTACTATCATCTGTGTCCATCTTCCTCAACTTTATATGGGATGCTGCCCCAGCATGGCCTGACAAGTGGTGCCTTGGTGCGCGCCTGAGATCCGAACCCCGGCCGCTAGGAGCAGAGCATGAGCACTTTACTGCTACGCCACAGGGCCAGCCCACCTACAATTAGATGATGCAGAGATTAGAGAAGGACTAACTTATGAGGTGATATTTGAGCACAGAACTGAATATTTTTTTAAAAAGACCAATCACATTGTGGGTAAAATGTTTTCCAGAGATGGGAACAACGTAAACAGTGCAGGGCTGAATACTACGTCCACTTCCCAGTGATGTTGTTGGTTAAAAACAAAACAAAACAAATGTTTGGCGTATTATCCCAAGAAAACTCCCTATACAGAAAAGTACAATACTATGAACATCACTTAACAAACCTTAACACCTAGGAAACAACTTTCAATAAGGTATCTTCTTGTTTTAAGAGCTACTGCCTGCTCACTTATAGAGGTTTCACAGAAGGACAAAGTGTACAAATGGACACCCTTGCCGTCCATATGGATTCCACACTCACCAGAATAGGCTGGCTTGGAAAACAGGCCGATGCAGGTTCCTCCATGGCTTCAGATTTGTCCTGCTCACGCCACTCCTGATGTGCAGACAGCCTGTGGAATGCTGGAAAATGCAAGGACTTCTGCCTCTGATTCCCCTTTTATTGAGGAAGGGAGTGGATAATCCAATCAGTGGATAATCCAGGGGAGACATCCTGTCTCTTATCAATGGGATTTGAGAGATTCCTAAAGATTTATACTTAAAAAAAAAGTTGGGTTATTGACACTGTGAGCTACTGTTGGTATGAAAACATTTAATACAATTGTGTGGGGAGGTGGTATTTGCAGTTTCTATCAACATTTTAATGTTTCCTTTTTCTTCCACTAATGATACCTTTGTAAAAATGGGAATGGAAGTTCATATGTACAAAAATGTCCATACCACTTATGTTTTAATAGGAAAAAATAGAGACTGTGTAAACGTTTATCAATGAAAGAATGCCCAAAATATTTACCAGTAAACTTGTAATTATTTCAACCGTCTTACTCTTTCCCTTCCCTTTGACCTGAATAATTAATGTTCCTTTACTCTCTTTACTTCATTGATGTTGATTTAACTCTTATTATTCCATTATTTCCTCTATAAACTTATTAATTGGAATCATATAGAAATCTTTAATTGCACTAATGGTTAAATCCTGAATCCTTAATACAGTCTAATATGAATAATTACTTTTACCATCTCCCCCAAATGCTAATACGTTCAACACTTTCAATCCTATTTTTAACATTCCTGACATTTGTATTACTGTTTTCATACATTTTATTCTACGTATATTTTAATCTCCATGAGAGAATTCTAGAATTACTTCACAAAATAAAATTCATTTTTATTTATTTATAAATTATCCTTTCCTTTCCACGTCAGTCCTTCCTGTATTCCTGGTTTTCAAGCTGGATTAATTTTCCTTTGGATGTGATAACTCACTGCAGTATTTTGTCTAATTCAAGGCTGCTAACAGTGAAAAGTTTCACTTTAAGTTTTTCTAGGACATCTTTATTTGGGGCACTATTGCTGCTGGGTGTAGAATTCTGGTTTAACATGAGATTTCTTTTAGTATTTTAAAAATGCTGCTCTGTTGATGTCTATCTTATTTTCTTTATAGTTAGAAATCACCATTTGGCCTTTTTCTTGCTTATTTGGCCTCTCTCGTCCCTAAAATACTTTACATTAACATTGGTTTTTAGACCATAGTTTAGTTCATCAATATTTCCTGTGTAGTCACTCTGCTTAGGGAATGTTGAATTAATTGAATCTGTGGATTGATGTCTTTCATCAACTTGGAACATGCTTGTGTATTTTCACTTCTGATATCAATTCCTTCCCACATTCTCTCCACTCTCATTTTAATCACACCCCATGTGTCTTCTAATTCTACCCTGAATTTTCCAATGTCATTTGCCCTATGGTTTTCTTGGGAGATTTGCTCTTGAACTGTCTTCCATTTTAGTAAACCAGCCTTTTGCTGGAATCAATTCCTTCTTAATTACTTAAATTCTTAATTTCAGTTCTAACATAAACACAATATATCACTTTAATTTATAAAAAAAGAGATAGCAGAGCAGTTTGACAATGAGAAAATGATTTCCTTTTGATGCAGTAAAGCTCAAATAGATGGGAGAAAATTATATATTGGATCATATTAAGATATATGAGGAACCAGTATTCATTAAAATTGACCAGCAAGACAGAGGGTGCGGAAAACCTGAGTATCTTGTTCTTTGTACTGATGTGGACTACATTTTGAAATGATAATATTTAGATTTCTTGGGTTAAAGAAAAATGTTATAAAATCCGGTTTCATCTGTTTGTATTTACTTACTTTAACATGTGTTCTGGAAAATTTAAATAATATAGCTCACGTTGTGATATCTCTGTTGGTCTTGTTTAGATAGAGCCATCATGTGATGGTTAATTTTAGCTGTCAACTTGACTAGACTCAGGGGTCCCAGATAGACTGTGAAGCATTATTGCTGGGTGTGTCTGTGAGAATGTTTCTGGAAGACATTATCATTTGATTCCATGGTCTACATAAACAAACCCACCCTCGCTAGTCTGTGTGGGCATCATCTAATCTGTTGAGGGCTCAATAGAACCAAAAGCAAAGAATGGCTGAATCCATTGTCTCTTCCTGACCTAGGATGTCCATCTTTTCCTGCACTTGGACATCAGAGGTCCTGGTTCTCAGGCCTTAAGAATTTGACTGAATTATATCACTGGTTTTTCTGGTTCTCCAGCTTGCAGATGGCATCTTGTGGGACTTATCAACCTCCATAACCTTGTGAGCCAATTCTTACAATAAATCTCCACTTCTATATGTTTATATATATTCTATGGTTCTATTTCTCTAGAGAATCCTGACCAATACACATGGATAACAGACTGCATATTAAGTGCACATGGAGGAAATTTCCCGAGTCATAGGAGGCTCCCCCAATCCCCAGGAGGAAGCAAGTCATCCCATCCTGGCAGCAGGCATGAGCACGTGCACACACACACTCACACACACAAGAAATTTGAAAATATGCTCAAGCTCAAACTCTCACTCTATGCCTTATTGTTCATCACAGCAGTGATTTCTACATGACGTGTTATACATCCTTTGCCATTTTTTATCTCTTTCCTCCCACTAAGACTAAATCAAACAGGGGCAGTGAGTCTGTTTAGTTATTTTGTAGATCACAGGTTTTACACCAGAGCTTTGCATGTAGTAAGTGCTCTAAAAATAGAATGACCAAATAGTTTTCCGTCCAAACTGGAACATATCAGGGAATGAAAAGGGTAATATTAATAATTATGATAAGACAACAGGAGAAATATGTGCTGAAGACAGAAATGGAGGATTTAAAAGTTAACATGAATTGATCACTTTCGCATTTTAAACAGATCATTGTGACTAGACTCTCATGATTGGATTACGAGGATAAAGGATTTGGAATCTTAAGCTACTCCTTCTAATTTATTGCAGTGTACCACCTAAATGTGGTATCTTTGCACAAGAGTAGTTAAGTGGAGTGGCCGGCCCCATGGCTTAGTGGTTAAGTGTGTGTGCTCTGCTGCTGCTGACTGTGGTTCGGAACTGCAGGTGGGCTTCTCCAGCCATGCTGAGGCCGGGTCCCACATACAGCGACTAGAAGGATGTGCAACTATGACATACAACTATCTGCTGTGGCTTTGGGGAATAAAAGGAGGAGATCTGGCAATAGATTTTAGCTCAGAGCCGGTTTTCCTCAGCAAAAAGAGGAGGATTAGCATGGATGTTTGCTCAGGGGTGATCTTCCTCGGTGGAAAAAAAAAGAGTAGTTAAGTAGATGGATTTAAAATATTTCATGAAGCAATGTTTTAGTGTTTAAATTTTATATGTATATGAATATAATTTATATATTGTACACATAATACATGTGAGCCCTTTTTGTGTGCAAAGCCATATGTGAACATTACTGTGGGAAAATTTGGAAAATCCACATTAGTCTTGTCTTCATGAAATAACTAATTTAGTGAGAAAGAACTAAATCTTGAAAGAAATAAATAATAATGCACATATAATTAAACTAGAAAAAAATCAAGAAAGAGGAAAAATGGAGTTTTGTAATTTAGGTTACTGGAGCAGGAGTGTTCACTGTCTGGAAGTGATATTTTTTATGAGGTCTGAAAGGTGAGTAGAAATAAATCAGAAGTGGATAACCTATAGGTAGATTCAGAAGGGTGGATGGATGGTTCATTGATATGTGAGTGTGGGGTGGAATGGTGTCAAGAGTGACACCCAGGTGTAGACAGGTTATTACCAAAAATATGTGAGTATGGGGACACTGAGAGAGAAGCCAATTATTTGGGTAAGTGACTTCTTCATCTTGGGACCTGGTCCTTGTGAGTTGAGTCATCACTGATGTGGTGAATCGGCAGGTAAATAAATAGGTCTGGGGTTCAGACTTCGGTCTCTGCTGATTCTTTGGACATGTTTGGCCCATTAGTGTTATTTGAAGCCAGGGAAATGGATGGGGTTGCCCCAGAAGGAGGGTGCAGATGGAGAACAGATGTCAGAGCAGGGCTGACTTCTGAAGCATCAGTCATTGTGGGGTGGTCATAAAGAGAAGCCTGGAAGTTGCTCGGGAAGTTTAGACAGGCAAGAGCAGGACAGTGTAGGGTGGTGGATCCCAAGGACAAAGCGGCTTTTAAAAGGACATTGGAGTCCGCAATGTCACGTGCTACAGCAGAGCATGTCAGAAATATCATGAAAAGTCCCCAGTGGATTAATAAGAGGCATGGCTTGTGAGGTTAGCAGGAGAAGCATCCAGAGAATGAGGATGGGATTGGGTGGGCGCTGTGGAAACAGAGGCATTGGGATATATGTGAACTTTTCACAATGGATCCCTGGCAGGAGGAGGAGAGGAGGGGCGTGGAGGCTGAGGACTATTAGGAATGCTGGCTGAGAGATTGGTTTGTAGATGGTAGAGATTTGTGCATATTTGAAACTTGAGGGATGATTCCAGTAGGAAAGTTATGGAAAGCACAACAAATATTGAGGACATAATGTCATTGAAATGGAAGAATAAGATAAAAATCAGAGTGGTTTCAGCCAAAAAATCAATTTCTTTGGATATAACAACAGAAAAGGTGTGATAAATGAATTCCTTATGAGGAATATTTGTAGATCTGATGACTAGAAAGTGAAATAGTTCTTGTCCGGTGGTTAACAATTTATCTGTGAAATATGGAGGAGGTCGGAATATAGAGATTTATGGAACTCAAGAAATGGAAAGAAATGAGCAGAGCATTCAGGAAGCATTAGAGGAATGCATATAGATCCATTGGTTTCTTTTGATTCTTTGTTGGGATCCACAAGCTACTGGCGCATTCTCTGTTCAGTGCAAGTGTCAACATGGCATGGCAGGTATTTGAAATCATCTGAAGTGTGGAGGGTGGATATGATGGCAATAAAGAATCTGGGAGTATGGTCAGTGGATGATTGAAATGATGGACTGTGAATCTGAGATTACTAAAAAGGATTATGAGAAGAAAAGAAAGAGAGGTTTGTGAAGATATTCCTACTGGAGTAATCTAGTTTATTGATGAATGGTTATTTAGAGTGGATTTCTTTGTGTAAAAACTGGAAATGTGGAAATTTGTGTTGGAAATATGGTGTTTGTGAATTACTGATTTGTGAGCAGGAGAATTTTGGGTGACGATGGGATCAGGGTGTGGAAATGAATGACTAAGGATGGAGTAGTGAATAATTTCATTAGAGGTGAGGCACTGAAAGGAGCTCTGGAGTCCCTGGAACTCTGTGTCCCAATAACAGTTGGCTGTGGGGCACCAGCATGTTTGTATTTGACCGTGACAGAGAGAGGAGGAGAGGAACGTCCTGAAGCAAGATGGCGGAGGGAAGTTGGTCTGGATTTGACACTGGATAATGAACTTGAGCTTTCTGTCCTTGTCTCACATCAGCTTGATGATGTCACTGAATCCTGTTCTCCACGTGTGGTCCCTGTACCAACAGCTGATCATCACCTCTTAGAAATGAAAATTCTCCATTCCTTCCCCAGACCTACTTGGGTTGAGTTCTAGTAATCTGAGATTTAAAAACCCTCCAATGATTGTGATGCACAGTGTGATTTGTGACACATGTCTCCAGGGAGAGAAGGAGGGTGGAATATCCATGTGAGATGAGAAGATTCTCCATGGATGGTAGTCTTCATCCTCCATTTTGTTGAAATTTCACATTTTATTTTGTTTTGAAAGAGAAAGCTCCAAAAATATTCCCCGACTTCATAGTGGAAACCGTAAGACCATGAAACTAAACCCATTCAGAAAACTGAACTTCTATGCACCCTGAAGCCTAAGCAGTTGCATATTCCAGAGGCCAGTTACTGGAATAACTTCCCATCCTGGCGGTGAGGTCAGGTGCAGTCAGTGGGAGGAGACATTGGAGAAGCCGCAGCAAGTCTGTGGATACAGTAGACTGCAGGGACTCCAGGCCTGCAGCAGTGAAGGAGAAATCTTAAGTTCTTTGGAGATGCAAATACCTTCGAAACAGTCACACAGGCTGGTCCATGTGAATCCGTGGACCATGCCTGGGCTGAGGCATCTGCACACCAGCCCTGAGCCCACCCGGGCCACTGTCAATATTGGGCAGAGATGAGTCCAGGAATGGGTCTGGGTCGCTCACAGACCCTCTGCAGGCAACGGGCATCTTCTAGAGATATCAGGAGACAGACACAGAAAGTGAAGAAAAGCATGGGAGAGACTGACTTTGGTCTCGAGGACAGACGAGATTGCCGGGGAGGCAGAGAGAGCAAGGAGCCAAGAAAGGCATCTTGAAAACACAGTGAGGAAAGCAACATCGGTGCTGAAGAAAAGGAGAGTGGTGCCGTTGAGAAATTCCCCATGAGACAGGCTTGACTCTCACAGCATCTCTTTGTAACATCCATCATGATCTTGACCTTTCATGGTAAACCTCAATTTTTCTTTACCGTGAGTTTTCTCCTTTTTATATTAAAATTTATAGGATAATTGAAGCTGAAGAATTAGTGTTTTGAACTTACATTTGTTTTTTCTAGAACTTGCACTCAATGAAGTGATGATACCTACTAGAATGACATTTGTCTTTGAATGTATATTAAATCCGATTCCGTAAATTTTTATTATGATTTTGCATCTAATTTTTTTTTTGCAGAGAAAGATTCACCCTTTGCTAACATTTGTTGCCAATCTTCCTCTACTTTTTGTGTGGGTCCCCATCACGGCATGGCTGCTAATGAGTATTGTAGGTCCATGCCTAGTAACTGAACCTGGGCCACCAAAGCAGAACATGCCAAGCTTAACCACTCAGCCAGGGGCCAGCACGATGATTTCGCATCTAATTACAACGTAAAATCCATCAATCTTTCTCTTCATTGTCACATGGTAATTCAGACATATGTGATTTCTATATCGTGAATTAAGTGTCTCTTATCTGTTACCTGGCAAACTTGTGTAGCTTTGATTTTGGAATCTCCAGAATGAGCATACGCCCTGGGGGCATTATTTTCCACTTAGAGAACCTTGGCAGCAGGCTCATTGCCTTCCTTCCCACACTAGATCCAGAGTCGTGGAAATGTGTTCGCCTTGCACACAGCACAGAGCACATAGGAATTACTCAGCAAACATGTGATAAGTGAATAATTGGTGGCATCATCAGGTCATTCACAGAAGCCAGACTGAGAGAGAGCTTCCTTAGGTCAGGAAGGAGAAGCATTCCTTTATATTTGTGATGTTTTAATTTGTAACACTGTAATGTGAACACCAAGTATACTGTTTTTATCAAAATTGTGTTCTGAAGGTTTTCAAAAATCTCTAAAACTCAGAGTAGAGAAAAATCAATCTCTGTGAACGTGTTACTTGCTTCAAAGATTGTCAACTCGTATACCATCTGGCTTTCATTATCTTCACACCAAGACCCCAAGAATTAACCTGAGGAGATGGCTGAGAGCACATCATTTCAGCTGTAAATACTTCAGTTTCTCTTACAGATGAGGGATTTTTGGAACACAAACACAATAACGTTATCACACACTAAAATAAAAATTTCGTTCGGATAATCAAATATCTAGTCAGTATCCAAAGTCTCCCAGTTTTGTCAAGGTTATTTCCTGGTTTTACATTTTATTTGAGTCAGGATCATAATGAAACCCTTCTTTTGCAATTGGTTGATCTGTTTCTGAAGTCACTTTTAATCTCTTAGTAGTTCATGCATCTTGGGATTTGGGTGGGATATGAGTGTGTGTGTTTGTGTTGTCTACACTGATGTGTGAATTCTTTCTTTCCTGGATGGCAGTGCCCTGAAAGGAAGGACCTGGGCTGTGGGAATCAGGATTTCTACTCTGCTTCTGGCTGAACTGAAAAGGCCTCCCTGGGTGACACTTGCAGCCTTCAGAAAGGAGGGAGATGAATTACCAAGGAATTCAAGACAATGGCCCTAGTCTTACAGGGTGTTTCCAGGGCATGATGTTCAAAATGCCGGGTTTTAACCATTTGGCTCCAGGTCGTCGAGTGGGTTCTCGGCATGAGCTCTGAGCAGTGTCTGTTAACCACACACCTGGGGAGCATTTCAGCATTTTAATTGGTATGGTTGTGTCTGTTGTGTCTAAGATTGGTGGCATTCCCCTGCTGGACCAACTTCTATACCTGCCCCTCTCCTGCCTCATCTTTCAAAACTCCCAACAGGAAAGTTTCACATCCCTGTAACACAAATCCATATAACCACAGCACAGACTGGGGAAAAGAACACAGCTGTCCCAGGGGCTACATGCTCTATGCCCTCAGGCCCAGCAGCTCCTTTGGGACAAGTCAGTAACAACACGAGTGTGTAAACTAGTGATTATCTGAGACCAGGGACCTCAGAACGACATGCGCCCAGATGTCAACCAGGGCAGCAAGGGATGGTGTGGGTCATTCAGTGGACAGGATTAAGGTCTACTGTACTGGCAAACTAGAGCTTACCCTTGATCCATCAGGCCCAGCCGGGGAGGAATGGCCATGATGTACCTGACAGAGAGGCTGGGGCCCATCTAGGGAATTTCTGCCCAAAAAGAATCATACAAGGAAGTGCAGGGATGTTGGAAATCCTAGTTCACGGGGAGCAGTTAGGTTTATGGAACAAAGTCCTGTTGTAGGTTTAAAAGGTGCATCATGAATCTTTCCCTCTGGATATGAAACAAGCGGGAAAAGGACTTCAAAGGGCATGGGCCAGGATCCCAGGAGGATTCCAATCTAGGCGAAGAGTGAATAGGGAGCCCTAGAGGAGGCCTGATTGGGATGTCCTGTGGGCCCTTAGTCCATCTGCACATGGTCTTCCTCTGTCCTTGTCCATTACACATGCAAACTTTTATCTTTTTACATTTTTTTTTCTCATTTAGTGTTGATGCAAATCCAGAGACTGGTTAGAAAACGGCAAGTTCCAATATCTGATCAAAGAAACCTCAACAAGAGAAGCAAAAACATTCCTTCTTCTTGGAAAGCTGTACAAAGACAGCCACTGTCCTGCGGAAGGACATGGTCCTGGTAGGTGCTATTTGAAAGACACCCACACTTCAGTGGTTATTGCTCTGTCTGGGAAAGTTCCTCTAACCTCTACATCCAGGGAGATCTGAGGGGCTGTCTCTGCTCCTGGCCCAGGTGAACCACACAGAAATGCACCTGTCCTCTGAGGAAGGCGGACTTGAGGGTTTCATTCAGTAGCCATGGAGGAGGCTGGCCCTCCTCCTTTCTGCCACATATAATAAGCTGTGACCATACACAAGTTCTTAATTCAAGGAGGAAAGTGAGATTCTGTGTCCCATTTACATGATCATAAGAAGTGAAAAAACCACACCACAACACCCAGGCTTGTGACAGAAACAGGATATAATGTAAGAGTCAAATCTACCATTTACTAGTAAAGAAATAATATCACTCCTCCACAATGGGTTAACAGTCGCTGGGGTGCAGATGTCAGGGAGTTGGAGGTGGTGGTGCCCTCCCTCTTGGGCTTTAGGGGAAACCAGGGAAAGTCTTCGGATGTCCTCGTTCACTCAGGGTGGGAAGAGCTGGCCCGGTATACCCCGAGGGCGCTGGTGTCCCTGCTGGTCAGGAGGAGCTGCACTTGTGGTCTCCAGAGTGTGACGGCTCATCGGCAAATGCGTGGCGGCTGAAGAGAAGAAACAGACTATTTTGGGGTACCTCCCTGAGATTCATGGCACACCTCCCTGCCCCCCTGCACTGTGATCCGAACCCTGTGCCATGTGCTGAGTCCATCAACAGCACCCCGTTTGTCCCTGATGCAGGAGGCATCATTTAGCGTCACCCATTTCAGAGGATGCAACTGAATCCCAGAGAGGAGAGGGGAGCAGCCCGTCCCAGGCCTGGTCAGCAGTGGAGCTGGGATCCAGGCCCATCCTTAGCCTGCAGCTGCACTGAGCCCCTGGATTCAGTCGCTGCTGGTCCCAACACTCACTCAGCCCTAAACTGGAGGATATCCGGTTCCTCTTTCTATTGAACAGCCGCATTTTGCTCGCCTTCTAGGGTGTGGGCTCCAGCTGGCAGGAGACCCAGTAGCTACAGGACAGAGTGGACCTGTGAGCTACCAGGAGCCACACCTCAGGTGCCCCTTCCAGAGCCTGCCAGCAGCTGAGTCCCAGTGCCCCATGGGTCACCACACTACGAGTTCTGAGGCTGATTATCGAGCCAAGCCACAGGCTCTGGAGCTGGCCATCAGAGAGAGTGTGCCCTGCCCTCACCCAACTCCTGTCCCCCTCACCTCTCATGGACACTGATGGGCTCCATGGCCTGGAACAAGGCCCCAAATCGCTCTTCGGGCTCCAGGTCATATGCATTTGCAGACTGCTGGAGCAGCTGGATCCATCTGATGACTTTGAATTTCTGGGAGGAAGGACAGGATGCAGACAGGGCTTGGGTGGGGAACCCTGCCAGGGATTTGTGCGGAGTGAGGATCTGGTCTGGGGTCTGTGCTTACTCGGGAACCCTCCTTCCTTCCCACTCCATTCAGGACTTGCCTGTCCTCACAGTTGGCTTGAATTAACTCCTCATCCAGGAAGGTGTCCTTGATGCCAGCCCCCCGCGCACCCACCAACGTGATGGGATACCCAGCTTTGTGGATCTGACCCAAGGGATGAGGCCAGAGAATGTCTTGCTAGTGTAGGTCTGTGATTTCCACTTCCCCACGCTCCCCACAGCTGCTCACCTCACACCCTTTCTGGAAGTTGGCCTAATTTCCCTGGAAGGGAGACATCCAATGTCCATCAGAAACAGCCCCCTAAGCCCATAACTAACCACCATCCCACCCCTTCTCAGGCTGCAGGAACCTCAGGGCACAGCAGAGGGCAGACTTTCCACAAAGAGAACTTGACACTGGGCCAGGCTCTGGACTCCAGAGCAGGAGGGACAGGGGAGCTGAGGCCAGAGACCTTTCAGCACACCATCTCTGATGACAGATGGGGAGACTGAGGCCTCTGGGAGGAAGGGACAGCTGGACCACAGAAGTGCTTCCTCACTTGCAGGGGCTGATGGCACTTCCCCAGGTGGCAGGGCCTGAGTGGGAGGCTGAGTGCAGCTCAGACACAACCTTCTGCAGCTCTGCAGGCAGGCAGCTCTGAGCTTCTCCAGCCCAGGGAGCCTGGTTGGGGGCTTACGCAGAGCATCTATTCATGCATTGCTAAGATGGGACTGACTCCCCAGCTCCCAGGGGTGGCCATGGGGCTCTCATGAGAGAAGGTTTGCCAGGTACTGAGAGCTCATGGCCAGTGCAGGGCTCTCGCCTCCCAAACCTCAGGATCCTGCTCCCTGGCCCCACCTCCAGGATCACTCACTTCCAGATCATCCTCCATCCCAATGTCCAGCAGCTTCAGGTGATGGAGGAACGTGCCCAGGAAGGGGACGACACCCTGTGAAATCAGGGTGGTAATGGTGAGATGAGTCCCACCTCTCAGGTGCCCCCATGGACCATCCCCCAAATCCCTTCACCCCAACCTCCTGCCCACCACAGACTCCCACAGAGAGCAGCCTAGGACCCTCAGCGGCCTCTCCTCAGTTGCCCCCTCCAAGACCACACAACTTCTCCAGTCACGTCCTAGGGGCGGCATTTGACAAATCCCAGGTTATGTGGTCCCTGCCGCTCCCCTCTCTAATTCATCCTGCACCCAGCCCTCCCAGGCCTCCTCCTGGTCACTTGCAGGGCAGGCATTTCAGGCTCTGGGGCTCCAGGAGCTTGGCTGGAGGAGGAGGGACCCCTCTCTTAGGGAGGCCTCAAGCCATGAGGAGACAGACCCCCTCCTCTGACACCCTCCCCCTCAGGCTCCCTCACCTGCTGCTGCTGCCTCTCCTGGGCTCCCTGGGGATCCATCTCTAGGCTGGCCCACACAGAGGTCACCTCCTGCAGGGTCAAGGACAGGCTCAGGGAGGCCATGATCCCTTCCCCATGTCTCCCAGGCCCCTGATCGTGGACCCCGGACATCTGGTGTCTATGGCTGCTCCCATTCTAGAGTGCTCTGATTCTAGATCACTCCCATCTCCAACACTCCCTCCTCTGTGCCCTCAGGCCTGCCCGGGCCCCTAAGCCTCTCTCCTCATCAGGAAAGTGTGAGGAGGACTCCTATGCCTCCCAGGGTCCCCTGAGGACTCAGTGTCATCTGACTGTCACCAGTACTCTTCCCTCCCCCCTCGACGAGGAGGAGCACAAAGCTCCTGCACATTCCTCTCCCCCTTGTACCTCATCACCCCTGTGAGGTCTGCACCACAGATCATCTCCCTCCATTTCCCAGATGAGGAGACCGAGGCCCACAGAGGTGCAGTGACATGCTCAGGGGCCCACAGAGGAGACCGCCCCACCTCCCAGCCAAAGGGCCTGGCCCCCGGTCTTCACTCCTCCTCCAGACACACCTCTGACCAAGGTCCTTTCCTCTGGACTCTCGGGGTGTGTTGAGGCCCTCAGTCAGCCTGAGCCATGGATCGGGAGGCACAAGGTGTCTTGGGGGCCTATCCAAGTGGATTCTGTGTTTTCCAGCACCCTGGGTTTCTCTGACACCAGGCTGGACCTGAGGCCATGTCAAAGGCCTCAGCTCCCCAGGATCCCCTCAGGATGAACCCTGCACAGAACTCCTCCTTTATTCACTCAGGAAGGGGACCCCCTTTTGCCACATCTGAGTGACAGTGTAGGGGGTGACCATGGCGCTGTGTAATGGTGACATTTGCATCCTTTTTTACTTGGAAACTTCTAAAGTCTCGTCAGGAAGGTCCCTTAAGGATCTGTAGGTTCCCTGATAATTCTCATTGCCATCTGGGGCGTATCTTTGTCAACCAGGCACCGGGCGAGACTCACTGGTTTGTCAGCAATGACCACTATACGGCTAGATCGCACAGTCCCAGAGAGCACACAGTTCTGTCCCAGATCCACCATTTGGCCCAAGGCTTGGCAGCCCCTGTGTCCACAAGGCCTGTGTAACCTCACAGTGCCCATCCCTGGGGCAGGCAGAGTGCCCTCCCCTGAGAGGTGCAGTGAAGACAAAAGGAGCAGCAAGGGCCTGGCTTCCTGAGGACAGGCTGGACTGCTTTAGGAAGAAAGGAACCCCCACCCACTCCATCCACCCACCAGCCTGGAGGAAGAGGGCCAGCTGATGGGTCCGCATGGAAGCCAGAGACCTGCTCATTCTGCCAGCTCCTCACCTCCTGCAACAGTCCAGGCGACACCACTGTATCCCGTGACCAAGGCCTCCTGCCCCAAACAGTCCCCACCAGCCCCTGCAGCTCACACCCCCTGCTTCCTGTCAAGCTGGACAAGACAGACCGTTATTTCTCATGGCACCTTAAGTGAAAAACTTCCCAAAGCACATCCTGCCTGGTCCCTCCCCCCCTCACCTCCCCTCCTTCCAGATCTCCAGCGTCCACTCACCTCCTTGAGCCGCTTCCTGCTCTCCCGCTGGCTTGTTTTCATCAACTTTTTAAGTTTTGTCCAGTTCTTCCTGAGTAGGGAAAAAAGGAAAGAAACACTATGGAGTTGTTTGAGGGTAAATCCCTTTTGTTTGAAAACCCAGAAGATCCAGACAGCCTGGATGAGCGTTTTCACTGTGTCCTCTGAGCCCTGAGGTGTCTGGGACTGGGGAGGGGGCTCTCCTATTGTCACCTGGGGCCGCCATTCTCTTATCTTCTCAGCAGATGTGTGTTAAAGTCTTAATTTCATGTGGACAGAGAGTTCTGTTGCTGAAAACACTTGAAAATCTTCAATTTGGCTCAAGCCAGGATCTGTCACTTAGGGAAACTGATTCCTGAAGCAGAACCACTGGCCTACGTTTTCAGAAAGACTCCAAGCCTTCCAACCTGGTCAGACCTTATCGCCAGGGTTTGCTGTCTTCCAGAAGGTCCCAACTGACTAAAGGGCAATGCCAGCCCTGTGTGGGGTCTGGTCCACCCAGGTGGTGCTAGCATGGAGAGAGGCCTACCCACCTGGACACCCATCTCCATGTCTCTTTTAAACGCTGAATGGAGGGGCCCTGCAGAGCCCAGAGGATCAGATGGAGTGAGGAAAGGTTCCTCAAGCCTTGGCATTCCTGGGGAAGGGAAGAGAATGAGCTGTGAGGGAGAGCTGGAACCCTGCTTCCTCTGGCTTCTGTCGCCTCATTGACGTCTCCTCTCCTGGATGAGACAGTGGCTCAGGGAACCCGGGAAAGGCACAGCTGGAACCTGATGAGGAATACTTCCAGGAGGAGGATTTTAGCTCAAGCCAAGGAATGAGCCCAGGAAGGGGTGAGCTTCCCACCACTGGGACCAGGAGTCAGGTCACCGAGGCACTGGCAGGAGGGGCCTAAAGATTATGCAAAGGCTCAGACCACAGACTTCAAACATGAGAGCTGAGAAAGGAGAAGGGGCAGTTCCCCCGACTCCAGAGAGGGGCTCTCAGGGCCTCCCACAACTTACCCTGGCCATCTGGATTCAGAGCTCCACCACCCTGACCCTGTCCTGCACCGTCATGCTGGGGCCCTCAATGCAGGTGGTGATGACACATTCGACCATTCTGTTAAAGTGGGTCGTGTTGGCATGGATGGTGGGTGCCAGGTGTTCATTACCCCTGTTGTCACACTGGGACCAGATGGAGTCCAGGAAGTCGTGGGACATCACTTTCTTGAAGAGATCCTGGGCAGGACAGGGAGTGTCACCCAGCCCTGCCACAGCCCAGCTCAGCGTCCGCATCCCCCAGTCCCAGGCAGGGTCAGAGGTCAGAGCTGGAGCTCAGGAAGCTGATAATGCGGCCCGAGGCTTCTGGGAGTCCCTGGGTGTTGCCTGTGTCCCCTGAGGGCACCCAGCACAGGATGACCCAGGACACGATACTGTGGCACAGGGAAGTGGCATTTGCTCGCTGCCCAGTCTCACTTCCTCCAAGTACCAGAACTCGGCTCCTCCTTGACCGTCTCTAGGGCCATCTCCCACCCATTCTGACCATCCTAGGGTCTGTCTCCTCTTTCAGGTGCACATTTCCCCAAGGCAGCAACAACCATGGGCTTTGTTTGTCTGTCTTGTATTCATGTACACATGAGGTGCCTAATTATTGCTGAGGCTGTTGAGGCCTTCTGGGCAAATGAGTGAACTACCCAGGACGAAACAGCACTTCAGGGTGCTCCGCTCCCCCACCAAAGCGCAGACTCTGCCCAACGTCCTCTCTGCTTCACCTCGTCCATCTGCACAGCCACTCTGCATGGCAGCTGCTCTCAGTGTCCAACTCTACTCTCCACATGAGGACAGCAATATCTTGGGAGTTAAGAAGTCTGCTCAGGTCACATGTGGGCAAGCAGGGAAGCTGGACCAAGATCATGGGATTCTGGATCAGGAAATGGCAGGTGTGGGGCAGCTCATGGCACTGCGAAGGCCGACCCCACCTGCCCTGAGAGCCCCGCTGCTCACCACATCCATCAGTGTCAACTGCTCTGCCACCAGCCAGGGAGGGAACTCCAAGAAGTCAGGCTTCTCCTCCCTCAACAGGTTCTTGCTGGTCACATCCCAGGGGCAAGTGGGCTCTGGGGCTGGATATGGCTCTGCTGTTATCTCTCCAGGTGGAGTGAGGATTCTCCCTGGAGCCAATGGTCCAGCTGGCTCCAGCTCAGGAGCTGGCACTGGGGCTGGAGTTGATGTTGGTGGTGGCTCTGGCCCTGGAGGGACTGATGGAGGTGACACTGGCTCCAGTTCTAGCACAGGTGGTGGAACAAGAGCTGGAGATGGATCTAGCCGTGGAGCT
This sequence comes from Diceros bicornis minor, assembly GCF_020826845.1. Taxonomy (NCBI): domain Eukaryota; kingdom Metazoa; phylum Chordata; class Mammalia; order Perissodactyla; family Rhinocerotidae; genus Diceros; species Diceros bicornis. The sequence goes on from NW_026691656.1 coordinate 1,296,162, forward strand.
GGTCCTTGCTCTGGCTCTGGAGCCGGAGGGAGCTCTGGAGATGGTACTGCAGCAGGAGAAAGAAACAGTGTCACTCAAGGAGCTGACTTCCCCTGTCCCTGTCAAAGCCAGGAAAGACCCCACTGCATTTAAGGGAAACTAGACTTTGAAGATCCTGCAAATCATCTTCCCAGACTGCAGTCTCCTCACCTTCCAGATCTGCCTCAATGGGCCTTGGCTACTCCAACTGGACCTGGAGAAAAGTAGGCGTGGCCCCCCAGCTGCGAGCCAGGCAAGCTGAGATGCAGAGATGTCAGCTTCATCCTGAAGCAGGGAAAGTGCAGGGGTTCCCAGAAATCCTACCCTGGGTCCAGGCAGGTTCCCACCAGAGAAGAGATGGCACTGGGGGTGGCAATTTGGCAACAGAGTCAGAGGCCTGGCCTTTCCCTCCACACTTCTCATGCAAGGCACAGATGCCTGCCCCTTCCCATCTTGGCGATGAGCCCCTGCTCATCCAGCACGTTGAACACAGAGCCTGTCGTGACTCTCTTCCTGCTGACACTCTTCTCCTGAAGGGCCGGGACACAGCCCAGCCCAACCCTCCATGTACTTGTGCAACTGGATTGAGCAGAGGCCGGTTTTTGAGCGGGTTGCTCACAGACCTCCTGTCTTGGGCCTGGAGGTGGTGGTCAGAAGAGGTGGATATGGAGAAGAGGAGACAGATTAAGATGGTTCTGTGATGGGAATGGGTCTCTTGGAGACAACTCAGCCTAGCCACCCCTGTGATTCCCAGGGGTCCTGGCACACATCCATAGATCTTTGACTCCTGTCTTCCTGGAGAGGAAGCCACCAGACCTCAGCCTTCCCTTGGGAATCAAAAGATGTGTGAGACGCAAGGTTCTGACAGGCCTGCCCCAGCCAGAGCCCCCATCTCTCCCTCCACACCTTGTTCTGTAGAGACAGGAAGCCCTTCTTCTGGACCCAAAGACCACTCACTTTTTTAGACGGTCCTGTGCTCTGCCCTCCTGGCTGGAATAAGGGGAGATGCCTCCAGCTATAAAGGAGGCTATCAAGGCCTCACTTGGGTTGTACCATGGAAGACCGGACATGTGAATGATGTCTAATGTCACTGTCTGTCTCTCAGACGACAATTGAGGCACAGCGATTGTGTCTCCTTCATTCACTGACTTTGCTAAGTGTCTCCAAAAGTCCTGCATGTAGTAGCTGCTTAATCTACAGACTTGAATGAATGAAGTGCAGCCAGACCATCCCAGACACTTGAGTGGGCCTAGGGCCTCTCTGCTGCCCCAGAGATCCTTAATTGGCTGCCCCAAGGAAAAGGATCAGGACCAGCTGGATGGAATCTCAACTACTTGACAGGGTGCTTTCCATGTGTTTTTCAACACTCAGAAAGGCCACATCCTAGAGATCAGTGAGGCAGACTACTTTTCATGACAAAGAGAAAAATAAACACCGTGGACAACCACAGTACGTCCACAGCCCTCTCTGCAGATCCAGGCACCAGGTAAGCACCTGCCATTGCTGATCCCATTATTCCCTACAAGATCACCATGAAATTTATTCCCCCCCGCCCACATTTCAGAAGAGCAAACTGAGGCTCAGAGAGATGTGGGGATTTGCCCAAGGTACACAGATGGCAGTGGGCAGAGTCACCACTGTGCTGAGGAGGGAGTGGCTACTCACCTAGTAAACAGCTGGTCCAGGACCCGGTAGTATGTGTCTAAAGCCGAGTAGTTGACCATGAAGGTGGTGAAGCTGGACATGATCCTACTCAGGAAAGCTGGTGCCATGGACTCTGTCAGCTTCCCCATCATGCCTGCCTGGAGGGCACGCATCCTGCAGGCCTCATTTAAATTCACAGTGAACTCATCCTCACACTGGGGGGGAGGAGGAGGGACATACAGTAAGTGATATCACAGTGAACCACCAGGAGGACTGAGGTGACTTTCTACCCTCCTGTGTAGCTTGTGGGGAGGAGTGGAGGTCCAGATTCCTTTGAGAGTGGGACTGTGGGGTACTCTAGTGAGAAAATTCTGGGGGTGGGGAGCCCAGGGTCTTCTCATATTTGAGTCTGTATTCTAGTACTGCCTTGATCATCTCAGGGTCCTGGGTGTGAAGATCCCTCTGTACCCACACTCACCTCAGAGGAGCACTGGTCATTGAGGGACTGGTGCACTTGTGTTCTCTCCAGGGAGAGGGTGAACTGGAAACCATCCACCAGATCCTTGACCATCTCTTGGGTGCAGCTCTGCAGTGACAGTGCCCAGCAGTCAGGCCACGAGGGATCAGGGGCCTGCCTGGACTTTACCACAGGGGGATACACCCCCACAGATCAGGCACAGAGGGGAATCTGCATAGACTCAACCAGGGAAGGAATGCAAGGACTCTTTCAGGGCCCGGGATTCACATGCAGATAGAGGAGGTTGGTCCCCAGCACTCACCTTCCTCTCCTGCAACCAAGGTCTTGAGTATGAACATGACACACTGCTCGACTCCCACCATCTAGCTTCCTGCTCCTGCCCAGGCTGGGTCCTCCTCATCCCCAGCTTCCCTAACTCTACCTCCCACACACACACACACATACAATGAGTGTCAAGGGGTGTGGGGCTGTCCTTTTGGGATCACAGTTTTGACCTGACCTAGAGTGGCCTGCCCTGGCCCACACTGATACCTGATGGTTCCTCCTGCCAAAAGGCCACAGACATTCGAGGTGAGGGCTGAGCCAATGTCTAAAGCGACTTAACATGCTCTCATTCTGGGCTTTCCGGGGGCCAGAGCCTCGGAAAGTCACGGGACAACAGGAGAACATCCTGCTCTGTCGAGTGTCTCCACTCAAATGAACTGGACAGGAGGCTGTGATTACAATGTGGGTGCCTGGTAACCAGAGTTCTAAGTTCTCTTGGGTGCTGTCACCAAGGAAGTGAGGTCACTTGTTCAAGGTTCCAATACTTGGCTCCTTCATTCAATCAGACCCACCCAAAGCCCCCTCTAGGCTGTTGGTTGCTCTCCCTCCTTGCTCGTGTCATCTCCATCACTGTACACAAATACCCATCACCACCCTCCCCACAGCTCCTTGGGAGTGGATCCAGGGGCCCAGCTTTGAGGAGACAGAGCTGAAGTCAGACCTCTTTTCTCCTACCACTTCTGTGTCCTGGAAAAGCTGCTGTGCCTCTCAAGATCTCCCCAGTCTCCCAAGCTGCACAATGAGGATTGGGCTAAAAACAGCTTCCTAGGGACCTTGTCAGGGTACATGCGATAATACATACAACACCTGTGGACTGGTTTCACATGTGTCTAATGTACACACTTAGAGATCGAGGAAGTACAAGAAGGAGTAGGACATCACATAGAATACCGGTCAGAACTTCTCTGGGTTCCAGATGTGTGATCTTGGGAAAGTCACTGCCCGTCTGTGCCTCATTTTCAGGTCTGTATCCTGAAGGAGTTGAAATTAGAGGAAATTCAGACATTGTGATCCACTGGCATTAACCCTTCCACGGTCCCCTGTTTTACTCAGAATCAGTCCCAAGAGTTTCATGTTGGCCTATGTGGTGGGAGCCTCCACAATGTTCCCAATGTTCTCTGCCTCCTGGAGTGCACATTCTTGTGTCACCACTAAGTGGTCAGTATCTGGCTTCTGAACAACAGAACACAGCCAAGGTGATGGGGTGTCACTTCCAAGTTTTAATTACAAAACATCTGTCACTTCCTGCTCACTGGCTTACTTGGGTTCCCTACTTACCTCCCTCCTTCTGTTTCCATCTCTCTCTCTCTCTCTCGCTCTCTGTCTCTCACTCTCGTTCTCTAGCAAATCACCAGAACTGTGAATGCAAGTGCTGATGTTTTCAGTTGCACTATGTAGAGGCTCCATAGGAGAGAACTGAGGGAGTGTCCAGCCAACAGACAGACAGGAGCTCAGACTTTCAGTCCAAATGGATCCTGACAAAACCCATGTGAGTGATCTTGGGTGGGAATCCCCCCCATTTGAGCCCTGTTGAGACCACAATCCTGCTTCACAGAGACTTTGAGGCAGAGGCACCCAGCTAAGCCATGCCAGATGCTTGGCTCACAGAAATTATGAGATGTTATATATTTGTACTGTATAGGTAGTAGGTTTTGGAGTAATGTTGTCACAGAGGAATAGAAAGTAACAGTCTACCATGGACAGGATCCAGCCTGATCACCCTCCTCTTTCCCCTCACTCTCTCATCTCAGGCTCCCTCTAGCCACACTGGCTACATTTCTGACCTTCCCTAGTCAAACTCGCTTCTTCATGTGAGACTCGGCAACAGGGAGCCTTCTGCTTGACACACTAACTGTTCGCAGACATACGCAAGGGTGCTTACACTTGTCATTCTGGTCACAGCAAAGGTCTGAAATGCCTCAGAGAGGCCTTTCAGAACCTCCTAGCACAGTCGCTACCATAACAGATCTTACATCCAGAAGAGCATTACATGATTTCCTCCTCCATCCTCCCATTGAGATAAAATGTGTGCACGGGGAATGGCTGTCTGCTTTGGCTGACGCAGAGGCAACTCCTTCTGGTTATACCAGGAACACGACTGTCTCTTCCAGGCCGAATTTTTCCCACCACGTGTCCATTGTTTAAGGAAACCGTCATTCCCTTTCTTTCATGGGGCTCGTTTCCCCAAGAACACAGTGAACCATCCTCTCTCCCTGTGCTGCATCACCATAAACCCACAGCCAGAAGATAAGCACCAGGTTAAAACACCACCAGATCCTGAATTCAGTCACTGCTCAGAACCTCCCATCAATGTTGTCATTCAATCGTGATTCCTGAGGACATCTTTCCCTTGAGATCCAGTCCCAGCCTGTCCTCAGCTTCTTACAGTAACACTGAGATTTCCTCAGAGTCCTTCCAACCTGGGCAAGAAACATTCTGAAATGTTCTCTGTATTAATTTTCAGGGACTGGAGACATTGGTAGATGTAATTTGAGTGTGTATATGCAGTAGTTTCTACGCAGGTATTCTATTTTTCAGACACAGATAAAATAGTGTGGCTAATCAATGCACCAAGAAAATGAATAACTGATCAAATTTTTTCATGATGTGAAGTCTTTAGAGAGTAAATGTCGTGGTTAAGAGCACAGAGTACGGAGCTAACTCATCATGTCCAAATTCCAGCTCAATCCCTTACTTGATATTTGTACTGACTGAGTTATTTACCTGATTGGTGCATCAGTTTCTTCATCACTCAGTTGGCAGTAATGATCAGCATACCTACTTTGTAGGATTATGGAGAGTATTAAAGGAGTTAATGTTTGAAAAATGCTTGGAACACCTAGTGTATTGCCAGTGCTGTGCCTATATATTAGAAATAAAATTTAGAAATTCCTCTGACACTGCCTGTGAGCCCCAGAGGGTGAGACTGTTGCCTGGATGTATGTAGAATGCACTCCATGACATACGATGAATAAATGAGTGAACAAAATTGGCGAATGCATTCCTAATGTCACCTATGTCACCCTGCAAGCATTCCCAAGCCGAACCACAGGCAGACATTCCTGCTCTGTCCTGCATCACATTGCCTGGAGGAATCACTGGGGCTTCTTGGACCCCGGTTACCGTGCCCACTAAAGGTTCTTTTCTGTCAGCACACCCAGTCTTTGTCCAATTGCTGTAGCTCACAGGGTCTGCGCTTTGATCCTTGTCTTCACTGGAGGGAGAAGTGTCATCCTCAGAGCTGGGCACACACAGAGCCTGAGCCTTGGAGAAAATGATTCCCTGGCCCTGGGGCAGGTAGAAGAGCGCAGGGACAGAGTGGGATTTGGGGAAAATCCTCCAAGTGTTGTCAGAAGGGATGGAGGCAGGGGACGTGTCAGCAAGGACTGGTCTGGTTGGTGTGCCTTGGTGGTTAAATAGCAGGAAGGCTGGGAAGTTTCATAGGTTCTAGCATAATACAATCAATATGACGGTCATGAAATCAGAATCAGCCTAATTAAGGCCAAATTAACCTAATGTCAGCTGTTCCCTGACTCTCTAATCCAGTAGTGTTCTATCATCTCCTTTTCATTGATTGGCTAGAGTCATTATGCTTTACATAGCCTGTCTGTTTTTACATAGTAAAGAAAAAGTGAGTTTTAAAACAACCCTCCTTGGAAAAGTCTCCCTAAAATATTGAATTAATAACAGAAGCCAGGACAGGATATTCACCACATATCTTGAGCTTTAGTCTCTGGTTTTAGATTTACCTAACTGGTAAATTACATTGAGTTCTGCCTTCTTTCTTGAGATTACTCTACTTAGGACTAAGTAGGAGGGCAACCTCATGCCATGGGAGAAGTGGTGGCTCTAGGAAGAGGTTTGTTTCATTCTGTTTGTGTCTGTGTGTGTGTGTGTGTGTGTGTGTGTGTGTGTGTGTGTGTGTATGACAGTTTTTGCAGCATCTTGAAGTTTGGGCCAGTGTAGACGCCTTTTCTAGGGAAAGAAATTTCCCTAACCACTTTCTTTGGTATTTATTTTCACTGATGGCTGCATCGGCACTGTCCAATAGTAACATTAAGCACTCTATATAATAGAATTTAATTTTTTTCTTAGTAGCCACATTTTAAAAAATGAAAGCAAACAAGTGAAACTAATTTTAATAGCATATTTTAACCCACTATAACCAAGATATCATGAATGTGGGTGCAGTCTATACAAAACTTAATAATGATAGAGTTTACATTTTTTTCCTGGGATCATAAATCCAGTGTGTACTTCCCACTTACAACGCATTCTCCATTTGTAAGTTGAGTTTTTTCAGACATACACTCTCTGTATTGAGATTTAATGTTCACAGTTGTCAAATAAGTGTCAGTAGGAGTGGGGTGGATGATAATTTCACTACTGATTTAGGCTCTAATGGAGCTACGAACACCAACTGGTCAATGGGTTAATCAAATGAATTGTCATATAGTACAGAAGAATACTATGATTTGGGATTTAGAAAAAAACTGGGTAATGTGGGTCCTGAGAGGGAGCACCAGGGATTTTGTTGTTGAGAGTGACAAGGACAAAAAGAGAATAAAGTCATACTCATAAGTGTCTAACAACATGGGGGAGAAGAAATGACCTGCCGTAGTCCCGAGTTTTGACCTCGAGCTTTCTGTTCTTGACCCAAATCTCTTTGATGATGTCCCAAGACAGAGGTCAGATTAATCCCCACAGGGAGAAAAGGAGGGTAGAAGTACAAGGCATCTGACATAATTGTCCTGGGAAGGCAGGCTTCATTTATCACTCTGATCCACATTCCCAATTTATTTTTATAGGGTAAGAGGAAAAGAAGTATGATGGTCAAATCATCACAGAAGAAGAGACATGATTGTGGACACCAATCCAACCCAAAACCTGGTTTGAGCATCTCTATCCCTTTGAGGATGTCCAGTTACATATTCAGGAGGCCAGTTACTAGAATCACATCCTATCCTGACAATGAGGTCAGATGCCAGCAAAGGGAGGAAACCTTGGAGCAGCCCCAACAACTGTGCTGGCAGAAGAGACTACAAGGTCTCCAGGTCTGCAGAGTGCAGGAGAACGGTTAAGTACTTTGGACCTTGCCAAAGCCCTGCTGAATCTTGCACCTAGTTGCACAGGTGCATTCCTGCCAGGTGTGCTCACAGGTGGTCCGAACTCCAGTCCCATGCCCACCCCTGCCTGGTCTTCAGATTCAGCAGAGACGATCCCAGGAGCTGGTCTGTACATCCCACAGCTCCTTTGCAAACAACTTCTGGTGACTGAGGAAGATATCAGGAAACAGGAAGGGAAAGTGAAGACGGCAAGAGACAGACTGGCGGTAGCACTGATGCAGACAGACTCGCTAGCGAGGCAGGGAGAGTGAGGGGCCAAGAAGGACGTCCCGACAAACACGATGATAATAGACAAGACGGTGCAGATGACATGGAGCTCACACTACATCAATGCCTCTGCAGGGGTCATTAGGTTTTCTTGCTTTGAGCTCTTGAAACTTTAATATATACCAATACTTTTCTTTTCGTTGATTCCTCTGCATGACAGAGAAGATACGGACAGTGATCCTTCTGGGGTGGGAGATTGAGTTTCAGGTGAGGAGAGAAAGGAGGTCTTTCCTTCCTTTCATTTCCTGAGTGTTATGTATTTGTATTTTAAGAGCAACAGAGAGTTATCACAGTCAGGGTATTCTTTAGAGTTTTGCCCTCACAGTCACAGAGAAAACATACCTAGTCCAAATGGATTGCCATTTTTATGTAATATTCCAATAGATTCCAACATAATATTTCACTAAAGAGCTGTTATATCTGTCTTCTCAAAAAAGACACCTACTTCTGGGTCTCTATTTTTCTGGTATTTGTTGCATGTTGAATCACATTTGCATATAATGAAATACTGGATTTGCCCTTTTTTTAGATTTATATGTATTGGAAATTTGATTCATGAAAATTGATATGCCATTGTGGTATCATGCTGCCAGGAGAACGACTGTTTTCAGCATCACAAGTCTCACAATAAGCCAGTGTGTTGGGATTTGTAAATTTGCCTGATCGAGTATGTTGCACTCTTCAAATCCTCTTTATCATTACTTACTTTTGTCCCACAGATTTATCAGTTACTGAGAGCAATGTGTTAAACAATAATAGAGTATCTTAGTATTTATATCTTCTCTAAAAAATGAGTTATTTTTTAGCTAAATCTTCTCTCCTCTATTGTTCCATGTGGTAATCCTTTGGAATTTTGGTTCGAATGTGTTTTTAATGTCTTGTTTTAAAACTAATACTAAATTAGACAGACGGGTTTTTCCTTTCCTCATGACTCCTGTTATGTTTTCCTGGGTTCACATTTCTTCTTCCTGATGTACATTCCTTACCGGTTCTTTCAGTGCGGGCCTGTGGGAGGTCAACTTTGAGTCTGTTTGTAAGTCAGAAAACGTCTTTCTTTCTTTGACACATAGTTTGAATAGGTGTTTAATTTAGTTTTGTAGTAATTTTTTCCTTCTTTGTCAAGTTATTTAACATTTCTGAGCCTCCACATCTTTAGTTTAAAATGGGAATAAATCTCTAAAATTGTGACTGTAACTGAGATAATACATGCAAAGCTTTCCAGTCATGTTGCTTAGAAGAAATTTGTCAATAATGATAAATATTATCAATCATTATAATTATATTATAATAATTAATATATAATAATATATTAATGTGTAATAATAATTGTACATTAATTTATAATTATAATGTACAGTATATAATGTAGAATGTAGGCACTGTATAACAATAATATATTAATATTACTAATCATTAGAATCTTCATAGTGTGCATTCTCGGAGAATCACTACTTCAGATTGAGAATGTGAAGCTGACACACAAAACGTCTGAGAGAGTGGCATGACCGAGACTTTAATTCTCAGCCCTTGGGTATCTTCATCTGTGGTCGTCTGCACAGTGTGTACAGATAATGTAATTTTTTCCCACAGACGCACTGCAGAACAGCGCAGCCTGCCTCATGCCTGGGGTGCTCTGGGCTGCTTGTTGGGGAGCTTCTGCTGTGAGGCTAGTTGGACTCTGTACAGAGAAAGATGAAAAAAGACACTTTCTTTTCCCTCAGATTTCTCCCCCCATGTTCTATTCACTTTTACATCCAGAGCAGATACTCTCTTCCCAGAGCCTTGGTGTTTCTCTGGGATTTAGGCTTCCCAGACATCTAGTCATTTCAGCTCCCAAGGCCCAAGGTGACTGCAGAGCCATGTCTCACCCGCTCCTCCCATCTTGGCCTGTTTCCGGTCATGGAGGACCCATGAGTGGGGAGAGGAGCCATCGAGGGAGATTGATCTGGAAGTCCTGGTGAATCTGAGCTTCAGAGAATGAAGCAGAAAAGGGGAACCTGAGACTGCCAGGCCTTCAGTTGGGGAGGAATATGGAGGAACCAAGAGGGGTGTGATGGCTGCACAGAGTCAAGCTGAGGGATGTTCCAAAGTTTCCAAAGAAGGGAAACCTTGCACTGAAGTGGGGATACGATTTTACATGATGGCAACGTCTGTGCTGGTTTCACCAATTATGGTGTTCCTGATGGATGAACTGGTGTGACACCACAGGACAGAAGTTGAAGTCACTTTCAGGACTTAAGGAAGGTGAAACATTTCAGCTTAGACCCCTGCGAGCCAGTCATGCGCCAAGTCTAGAAAGGCTCGGAGCCTGTGTCCATCCACTATGGTTGCGTTCTTGTTCCATCCAAGCTCCTCTGGACCACAGCTGGGAAAAGGGGACCTCAGATCTAGTCAGATCTAGTCATCACAGCTTCCGTAGGTCGCCATGAGGCAGGTAATAGCCCAGGGGTCGTCTCTGGAGCTCATAGTCACCCTCCTTCTTCCACCGGCAGAAAGTGACTTGTGAGTTGAGGAGAGCACATCAGAATGGTCCAGTCAGCTGCCCAGTATGGGAGACTCCAGGGGAAGGAGATGACAAAGCCAAAGAGACCTGATGACTCCCGTATCTCCCTCTTCATTTTGTCAACTTAATTTTCACCCTCAGTCCTTCTTTTCCTTTCCTTTTCCCTCTTTCAGCTCTCTCTCCCTCTCTTTCTCCTACAAGTTATAGCTTAATTGAGGTATTAACTACATACCGTAAACTGCATACATTTAAAGTGAACAATTTGATACATTTTGATTATAACTTATTGAACCATCACCTCAATCAAGAAAAGGAATGCCCATAGTCCCCAAATTTCCTCATGTTCATTTTAATTCCTCCGTCCCTGCCATTTGCAAACACATTCTCATTCCAAGGCAACCAGTGATCTGGTATATGTCCCTATAGATTTTTCTGTATTTTCCAAGGATTTTTATAAATGGGATCATACACTATGTACTCATTTTTTTATTGGCTTCTTTCACTCAGCATAATTATTTTGAGATTTATTCTTGTCATCGCATGTACTATGAATTCATTCCTATCCCCAATGCTTCCCTGGCAGCACTGTGCACACACCCGAGTGCTTCCCAGGTTGGAGTGAGAGCCAATAGTACTGCTGCATCCCCCAAAGTAGGAATGCACCTTGGTGCAAATCTGGGAGGGGTTGACGGGAGCCCTGGACCCTCAAATGAATGATTTCCTGGATGATTGGAAAGCCCATCATGCCACTGCAGTCCCAATGATTGGCCAATGTTCAGAACCCGTGAAGAAGTCCCACTCACCAAGCACAGAGGCTGGCATGAGCATGAGAAAAGGCAGCAGCAGATATATGCGCACATGCAAATGCTTTCCGTGATGGCACAAATACCCATAGTAGTGCTGCAGTCTCACAACTGGGTACGTGCCTCCGTGTGGCGGCAGCTCTGAGCCCAGTGTGAATGCTTTCCCAGCGGATGGGAACACCCATTGTACCCATGCAACTTCCAACATATGGAGTGGGATCAGAAACACAGCTCATGCTTCCCCCACAGTGGTAGCAAGCGGCATCTGTGACCTGATACTACCACAAATACGCAGGCAAAAGATTAGTCCATCAAACACCATAAGAAACTACAGTAACAATTCAGAGCCAAAGGAAATGACAAATCTTTAGAAACGAACCTTGAAGTCACAGAAATTTACAATCTAAATGACAGAGAATTCAAAATAACTGTCATTAAAGAAACTCACCAAGTTACAAGAATGTTCAGACCGTTCGATGAACTCAGGAATAAAATGAATGAGGAAAAGGAATACTTCATCAAAGAGACTGAAACTATTTAAAAAAAAGACAAGCAGAAATTCTGGATATGAAGAACATAATTAATGAGATAAAAAAGAATCTAGAATCCTTAAAAAACAGAGCTGATATTATGGATGAAAGAATTAGTGATTTAGAGGATGGAAATATAGAAATGCTTCCAGTGGATGAGGAGAGAGTACTCAGATTTTTAACAAATGAAGGAATTCTTGGAGAAATATATGACTCAATTATAAATGCAACCTAAGAATTATACGTATCCCAGAGGGAGAAAAGAGGGAGACAGGAGCAGAGAGCTTGTTCAAAGGAATAATAGCTGAGAACTTTCTAAACCTGGGGAAGAACCGGACTTACAAATACATGAAGCCAACAGAACGCCTAATTACATCAATGCTAAGAGATCTTCTCCAAAGCATATAATAGTAAAATTGGCAAAAGCCAATGACAAAGAAAAAATATAAAGGGAAGCAAAACAGAAGAAAATAACCTACAAAGGAACACCTATCAGGCTTTCAGCATATTTCTTGGCAGAAACTTTACAGGCAAGGAAAGAATGGAATGATATATTAAAAATACTGAAAAACAAAAACTTTCAGCCAAGAATACTCTATCCAGTGAAATGATCCTTATGATATAATGGAGAAATAAAAGTTTTCCCAGATAAACTAAGGCTGAGGGAGTTCAACGCCACTAGATCTCCCATACAGCAATGATCAAGAACGTCCTCATACCTGAAACAAAAAGAAGGCAAATGTCTACAAAGCTTTGAGCAAAGAGATAAATAGAAAGACACACGCAGAATGCTACAGATCTGTTTCACAACAGGGTAGCAAATACTTAATTATAACTTAAAAGAGGAAGGGAAGGAAAGAGTCAAAAGTAACTATAAACATTTCAGCTTAGTCACAAACGCACAACACAAAATTGAATAACTTGTGAAAACAATAACTCAGAAGGAGAAGAGGAAAGGGATGGAACCTGCTTAGGGTAATGGAGATAACAGGCTCTCAGAAGAGGGACTATGTCATCTATGAGATCTTGGTACAAACCTCACAGAAACCAGCAAACAAAAAATTAGAGCAGAGCCATAGATCATAAAAAAAGAGAACACCTCCACAGAAAACCACCAAAATAAAATGGTAGTCAGAAACACAAAGGAAGAGAAACAATGGAAATATAGATTAGGTGGGATTAAGCCCTCATGTAGCTATAATCACTCTAAGTGTAAATCAATTGAGTTCTCAAATCAACAGACACAGAGCGGTGAGGTGGATTAGAAATCAAGACCCAACAATACGCTGCCTCCAGGAAACACATCTCAGCTCTACAAACAAACAGGCTCAGAATGAATGAATGGGAGGCAATACTGTAAGCAAATGACAAATAAAAGAAAGTATGTGTTTCCATACTTATATTAGACAAAGCAGACTTCAAGATGAAAAAGACTATGAGAGACAAATAAGGGCAGTATATAATGATAAAGAGGACTTTCCACCAAGAGGACATAACACTTATAAAGATATATGCACCTAACACAGCAGCACAAAACAATATAAAACAACTATCAATAGACCTAAAGGGAGAAATTAACAGCAACAAAATAATAGCAGGGGAGCTGAACACCCCACTTACGTCCATGGATAGATCATGCATAGAAAGGCAACCAGTAAATAGTGGAATTAAATGAAACATATCAGATGAACTTAATTGATATATATAGAGCATACCCTCCCAAAAAAGCGGAATACACATTCTTCTTAAGTGCACATGGAACATTCTCAAAGATATACCATATGTTGTGAAACAAGGCAAGCCTGAATAAATTTAAGATTGAAATCATATCAAGCTTCTTTTCTGACCACAATGATATGACACTAGAAATCAACTACAAGACAAAAGATGGGAAAGTTACAAATATGTGGAGACTAAAGAACACAAGACTGAAGAACCATTGGATCAATTAAGAAATCAAAGAAGAAATCAAAAAATACCTGAAGACAAATGAAAATGAAAAGACAACAAAACAACCCTTATGGGATGCAGCAACAGCAGTTCTAAGAAGGAAATTCATAGCAATACAAGTGCACCTCAACAAACAAGTAAAATACCAAATAAGTAACCTTAAACTACACCTAATAGAACCAGAAATTGAAGAACAACTGAAGCCCAAAGTCAGCAGAATGAGGGAAATAATAAATATTAGAGCAGAAATAAATGAAATAGACACTAAAAAAACAGTAGAAAGGATCAATGAAACAAAGAGCTGGTTCTTTGTGAAGATTGAAACAAAACTGACAGACTCTTAGCCAGACTCACTAAGAAAAAAAGAGAGAAGGCTCAAAGACATAAAATTAGAAATGAAAGAGGAGAAATTACAACAGATACCACAGAAATCCAAAGGACAATAAAAGAAAACACTGAACAACTTACATGCCACCAAATTGGATAACCTAAAAGAAATAGATAAATTATTAGATTCATACAACCTCCCAAAACTGATTCAAGAAGAAATATAGAAAATGAACAGACCAATCACAAGTAAAGAGATCGACATTGTAATCAAAAACCTTCCCAAAAAACAACAGTCCAGGACCAGATGACTTCTCTGGAGAATTCTACCAAATATTCAAACAAGATTTAATACCTATGCTTCTCAAACTATTCCAAACAGTTGAAGAAGATGGAACACTTCCTAATTCATTCTATGAGGCCAACATCACCCTGACAGCAAAAGCAGGCAAGGATAGCACAAAGAAGGTATGTAACAGGCCAATATCACTGATGAACACAGATGCAAAAATACTCAACTAAATATCAGCAAATGGAACACAGCAATATATTAAAAGGATCATATACCATGATCAAGTGGAATTTATACCAGGGATGCAGGGATGGTTCAACATCCGCAAATCAATCATTGTGATACACCACATTAATAAAATGAGGAATAAAAATCACATGATCCTCTCCATAGATGCAGAGAAAGGATTTGACAAGATCCAACATCCATTTATGATAAAAACTCTCAATAAAATAGATATAGAAGGAAAGTACCCCAACACAATAGAGGCCATATATCACAAACCCACAGCCAACATCATACTTAATGGTGAAAAACTTAAAGCCATTCCTCTGAGAACAGGAAGAAGACAAATGTGCCCACTCTTGCCACTCCCATTCAACATAGTAATGGAGGTTTTGTCCAGAGCAATTAGCCTGGAAAAAGAAATAAAAGAAATCCAAATTGGAAAGGACGAAATGAAACTCTTGCTCTTTGCAGATGACATGATTGTAAATATAGAAAACCCTAAACAATCCAACAGAAACCTATTAGTAATAACCAACAACTATAGCAAAGTTACAGCGTACAAAATCAACTTACAAAATTCAGTTGTATTTCTATACTCTAATAATGAACTAACAGAAAGAGAACTCAAGAATACAATCCCATTTACAATTGCAACATAAAGAAAAAAGTGTCTAGGGATAAATTTAACCAAAGAGGTTAAAGAACTATACAATGAAAACTATAAGACTTTATTGAAAGAAATCAATGATGACCTGAAGTAATGGGAAGATATTCCATGCACATGGATTGGAAGAATAAACACAGTTAAAATGTCCATATTACCTAAAGTAATCTACGGATTCAAAGCAATCCCAATCAGAATCCCAATGACATTCTTCATAGAAACAGAACACAGAATCCTAAAATATATATGGAATAACAAAAGACCTTAAATAGCCAAAGAAATCCTGAGAAGAAGGAACAAAGATGGAGGCATCACAATCCTAACTTGAAAATATATTACACAGCTATAGTAATCAAAATGGCATGATACTGGCACAATAACAGACTCATAGATCAATGGAGCACAACTGAAAGCCCAGGAAAAAAAACACACATCTGTGGTCAGTTAATCTCTGACAAAGGAGCCAAGATCATACAATGGAGAAAAGAAAGTCTCTTCAATAAATGCTGCTGGGAAAACGGGACACCCACATGCAAATGAATGAAAGTAGATCATTATCTTCCACCATACACAAAAATTAACTCGAAATTGATAAAAGACTTGAATCTAACACTTGAAACCATAAAACTCCTAGAAGAAAATATACGCAGTACAGTCGTTGACATCGGTCTTAGCTGCACCCTTCCCAATACCATGTCTACTCAGGCAAGGGAAAGAAAAGAAAAAATATACAAATGGGACTACATGAGACTAAAAGGCTTCTGCAAGGCAAAGGAAACGATGAACAAAACGAAAAGACAGGGCCAGCCCCGTGGCTTAGTGGTTAAGTGCGTGAGCTCCGCTACTGGCGGCCCATGTTCAGATCCCAGATGCGCACAGACGCACCGCTTGTCCAGCCAAGCTGAGTCCGCGTCCCACATACAGCAACTAGAAGGATGTGCAAGTATGACGTACAACTATCAACTGGGACTTTGGGGAAAAAAAAAAAAGGAGGAGGATTAGCAATAGATGTTAGCTCAGAGCCGGTCTTCCTCAGAAAAAATGAGGAGGATTAGCACGGCTTTTAGCTCAGGGCTGATCTTCCTCAAAAATAAAAAAGAAAAGACAACCCACGAACTGGGAGAAAATATTTGCAAATCATATATCAGACAAGGGGTTAATCTCCAAAATATATAAACAACTCACACACCCAACAACAATAAAAAAGATAATCCAATCTAAAAATGGGCAGAGGATATGTACAGATATTTTTCCAAAGAAGATATACAGAGGCACAACAGGCACATGAAAAGATGTATAACATCACTAATTATTAGGGATATTCAAATTAAAACTACGATGAGAGATCACCTTACACCTGTCAGAATGGCTATAACTCCCAAGACAAAAAATAACAAATGTTGGAGAGGATAAGGAGAAAAGAGCACCCTCACACACTGCTGGTGGGAATGCAAACTGGTGCAGCCACCAAGGAAAACAGTATGGAGATTTCTCAAAAAGTTAAAAATAGAAATACCATACATTCCAGCTATCCCACTACTGGGTATTTATTCAAAGAAATTGAAATCAAAAATTCAAAGAGATTTACGCACCCCTGTGTTCACTGCGGCATTATTCACAATAGCCAAGACATGGAAGCACCCCAAGTGTCCTGCAACAGATGAATGGATAAAGATGTGGTATGTATTATATACAATGGAATACTACTCAGCCAGAAAAAAAAAGACAAGATCATCCTGTTTGCAACAACTTGGATGGACCTTGAGGGTATGAGGTTAAATGAAATAAGCCAGACAAAGAAATATGCATGATTTCACTCATATGTAGAAGATAAACATGCACAGGGATAAAGAGAACAGATTAGTGCTTACCAGAGGGGAAGGGGGCTGTGTGTTGAGTGAAAGAGTTAAAGGGGCACATATGCATGGTGATGGATAAAAGTTAGACTACCGCTGGTAAGCACGATGCAGTCTATAAAGAAATTCTCAAATAATAATGAATACCCGAAATTACACCATGTTAAAACGCTTTATAATTTCAATAGAATAATTAAAAAAGAAAAAAAATAATTCATTCCTTTTTATGATTGAATAGTATTCCACTGTGGGGATATACCACAATTTGTGTATCCGTTCACCAGTAGATGGACATTTGGGTTGTTTTCCGTTTTTGTCTACTATAAATAGGTTGTTATCAACATGTGTGTACAAGTCTGTGTATAGACATATGTGTTTATTTCCCTTAGATGGATCCCTAGGTGAGGAATGGCTGGATAGAAGCATGTAATTATTAAAGATGCATCCAAGCTATTTTTCACCAGCACTCGATGAGAGTTTCAGTGACTTGACATCTTCAACAACACTTGTTATAGTCAGTTTTTTTAATTTTAGCCATTCTCAAGTGTGGTGGATCTTATGATGACTGTCACTTACATTTCCCCAATGACTCATGTTGTGAAGGAGAAGACAAGCCACACACAGACTGGGGGAAAACATCTGCAAATCATATCCCTAGAAAAGGATGTGTATTTATAACATATAAAGAACTCTTACAACGCAATAAGAAGAAGACAAGCAACACGTCATGGCTTACCAGGAGACAGCAGATCAGGCCTGTGATGAGCACCAGGAGTCCCGCCAAGCAGATGAGGATGAGGGCCCAGAAGGGGAGTTCTGGGGAGACAAGTGGTGAGATGAGCCACGTGCTGTCATCGCCCAAGGGCTCCTGCTGACCCCACTGTGCCTCAACTCTCCTTGACAAGGGTTGGCCAACATTCTTCATCATCCAAGACACTGTGCACATGGTTCTCTTCGATGAGACACAGCATCAACATACTCGTCCCCTACCATGGGCTGGGCCTTCCTGTAGGTTTATCAGGTTTCTCAGTCAAGGTATCATCTCTATTGGGAGAATATTCTGGAAGTGAATGAAATGGAGAATGCATGTGAGTGTGTTTCACAGTTTTTAATAAAACTTTTTAGACACAGAAAAATAAAGGGAACAGTCTCATAAACATCCATCATCTAGATTTAAAAATGTATATTCCATCCAATTAAAACAATATTTCATCAATGTATAAATTATTAACACTTGCCACCCTTGATTCATCCCATGTTTTCAATGAAATATTAAAGTCAAGTAGACATCATGATGTTTCACCCAATTTTAGTTTCCATCTCTAAAAAGTGAGCACACTTTGCTACAAAATCTAAGACCATTATCACAGAACAAAAGCGTAATAAATTAAACCAAATTCATACCTCTGGGCACAGAGGACTGAATTTGGGCTGGACTTTCTTAGGACGGTCGGGGGAAGAATGGGTCATCACAGTTGGCAAGCCTACGGGATCTCTCTAAATTTGTAAAATCCCACTCAAAAGTGTTCTTCCATGCCTGGAAACACATCATCCCCTTCGACTTTATCTATTTGCTTAATATTCATTTTCTAGGATTAACCTACTATGTAATATCCTGCAGGAAGTCTTCTCTGAATACCGCCTCCAAGTATGAATTTGTTCACATCAAATAATTGATAAGTTTTAATTCTCTATTCTTGTTAATGCCAGCTACAACATAAACTCCAGGAGGGGAGGACACACAGCACTCAGTGGGCATGGGGGGAGGGGTGCAGGTCCCCCTATTTGTACCTCTATCCAGACAAGCACTTAGAGGTGTGCTGTCTGATATGGAGCAGTAACAAGTCTCTTTTTGAATTAAAATTAATTTTAGTTAAATGAAATAAAAAATCTTGTACCTCAGTAACATTAAAAATCAGTAACAATAAAGACCAGTCACAATACCATCCTTCGAGTACTCAACAGCCACATGCGGCTATGCACTGGAGAGCACAGATATAGAACATTCCACCACTGCAGAAAGTTCTAGTGCATTTGTGCTCATCTAGAGTGGGACTTGGTAAACTATAGCCTGTGAATCAGAAACCACATGACCCCCAAACCTGTAAGTCTGCTTCACACAGAGCTGGAGGCCCTCACTGACCATCTGGCCCAGTGGCTTTCAGTGGAGAGATAAGGAAATATAAGTTCAGAGAGGGGAGGTGACTATCTTGAGGTCACAGAGCTGTCTAGGAGAATGTGACAGCCTTCAATATTACACTGGTGTCCTTGTCTCTCTCTCTATGGTGGGTAAAGACTGGGGGACTATGCCACCTCCTGCTAGCCTGAGAAATTTCAATGCTCGCTCAGCCCCAGGCATCCAGAGTCCCCAGAAAGGTCTCACTTCATTTCCCAATGACCAGGGAGCCTTAACATGCCCAAGGACACTCTTCCAGTCCAGGGTCAAATTCTGCAGCTGGGTCCATTCTGGGTCAGCGGCAGGAATTGCTCCTAGATGACAATGCTGTCCCGTCTCTATGCCAAGGGGGCAAGGTACACAGGGAGTCCACTCCAGTGTGGTTACTGTGGGGGACAGACATGGAAGGGCACAAGGGATGAACAAGGGTGTCTAGAATTCTACCCTGATTCTAGATTCCCTGCTTCTGGGTCCTGTCCAAGATAACTTTCTGCAATAATGTAAACATTTGTCTGCACTACCAAATACACTCATTATTAGCCCCATGTTGTTATCAAGCACTTAATATGTGGCTAGTGTGTGTGAGTTAGGAACTGAATTTCTCATGTAATTTCATTTTAAGTAATTAATTTAGACATAAATAACCACAGGGAGAACATTTTTGAAACATTTGAGAAATGTCTTCTGCAAATGCATAAAAACAATGAGAACACTGGTAAAAATTGTCAAAATCAACTTTTCAGAAGTCTAGAAATTAATCAACGGCTTGTAACAATCTGAGGAAGGTTTAGTGAAGAAACATGGTGGAATCTTGATAACGGGAGCAAACTTTGTGGCATTATAACTTGCACTATTCCCATCCTGCTCTCACAATATCCTCCATAACTTTGAAAACCATCAGTCTCAGAACCATGGTAGCTGAGACAACCAGCAGCCCAGCATCCATAATGGGTTTGGAGCTCTGAAAAGTCCCATCCCCATCGACCTGTCACTAGCTGACCTGCCTGGTAGCTTCCTGAAAAAGCCCCATGTTCAGGGCTTGACGTTACTTGACTCAGAGCTTGCCCAGGGAGGAAAGTCTGTCCCAAGGGCACTTGCTAAAATTATTCAGGGCTAATTGTTTTCTATTGTAGTTGCCTGAGGGAGTGATACCAATCGAGGTAGGCAAGAGGTGAGCCAAAAACTTAGAAGAAAAATTGGGGGAATGAGATGTCCACAGGGGGCTTTGAAAAGCTCCAGTGTATTTGCGAGCATCTAGAAGGCCACAAGGGCTCAGGGCTGTGGCACGCCCAGGAAAGACTTGAGAACATCTGAATCTCTCACCTCTAGTTGAAGGGTTGGCTTAATATCTGAAAACTTGACTATGTATTACACAATATTAATAGAATAAGGGCCAATACCACGCAATCTCGACCACATATACAGAAAAGAATTTCACAAAATACAAGGCCCTTCATGTCTAAAAAGGAAAACACTCAACAATTTAGGAATAGAAAAAGCTTTCTCAACCTATAAACAGCATCAATGAAAAACCCACGGCTAACACCATATTCAATGGTGAAAGACTGAAAATTTCCCCCGAAAACCAGTGACAAGACAATGATGTCTTCTCATATCTCGTATGTTAATCGCAGGTACTAAAGGTTCTAATGAGGGCAATTAGGCAAGAAAAAGGAATAAAAAATACCCAGATTGGAAGGGAAGAGGTCAAACTATTTGTTTTGCAGATGAGAAGATATTGTATATAGAAAAACCTAAAAAATACACTCCTCTCCACACAAAATATGTGAATCGTATCCTAATAGGTGTACAAAAAATTTAAATTGCCCCATGTGGTTAGTGGCTCCACTATTGGAGAGCACAGTTAGACTGCTGATATTTGTTGAAAGTCTCCAGAAGAGGAGGAGGAACAGGATGCTGGAGGTCGGTGGCACCAAATGTTAATGCTTTTCTCATCTCCCAAAAGCCTATGGAAGGAGATGTTAGGATTAGCTGACAGGTATGTGGGGCAGAATGTGCACGATGTAAGTGACTTCCAGATCAATGATGTGTCACGGGAGCTCAGAGTCATCAGCCACCAGCTCAGCCAATGCTTCCAATCTCCTCAACCTACATCAAGTTGGTGACCAGGCAGGAGTGGAATATGTCTCAAAGCTGGCTGCCTCTGTAGAGCTTGGTGACCTAGAACAAAGGCGAGGGAGAGTGGGTGAGGTGAAGGTTTCCTGGGGATGCAGGGGACCACTGGAACCAGTGAAAGATCTCAGACCTTGGGACAAGGGAGACCTGACATCTAATTCTGGCTCTGCCCCTAACTCACTGTGTGACCTTAGGCAAAATACTCCCCTTTCTGAGCTTCAGTTTTCCCATGTCAGAAATGGGGATGGCAGCTAGGACATCACCTCTGGACACTGAGAGCACCCAGACATGCAGGGAAAATGAAGGGTTGAAACAATCACATAACAGATGTAAGTCAGATGGAGGAATGACGGTGCCCTCAGGGCAAGGAGAGACGGGAGTGGGAGACCCCACCTGGTCCTGGGTGTCTCTCAGCAGGGCAGAGTACTCCGAGGATGTGGGCTCCGAGATGCTGAGGTTCCAGCTGATGATGCAGAAATGTAGCTGGTGCTCTCTCTTGATAGATAAACTCTGGGCTGCAGAGCCAGGAGCCACCGAGAGGAAGAGCAGACGGGTGGCGACACTCAGCTCCCAGCACAGAGGCATGGTGGCCCACGGCGTCAGGGTGGTGGGTGCAGACAGCGTCCACACAGGTGGCTGCACCATCCTTCTCAGGCCTGGGGAGAGAGGGATGTGGGGAATCTAGAGAGAGGTCCTGAAACCTCTGGGGGTGGGGGCCAGAACAGGAAGGAGGAAATGGGAGGATAGTGGGGAGACAGAGAGGGGTGGTCACAAAAGTGGTCATTAGGGGCAAATGCTGAGGGGAGGGTCTCACCTGAGTGAGACCTGTCTGCAACTCGAGTAGAAGGAGCCCAGGCTCCTCTTCTTGAACAAAGATCCAGCTGGGGAGGAAGGAGGAGGAGGAGGAGCAGGAGGGACAGGGGTTGGAGGAGGGGCTGGGTGGGATTTAACCCACCAGGAGCTGCTGGAACCAGGGTTTCACCAGGCTCTGCAGGACCTTCTCAGTGAAGTTGAACGTGGCCTAGCCATTGCTCATGTCTGATGAATACCAGAGGGTGGAGGTGGTGACACTGACTTTGAGAGTCTTCAGGTTGTGCCCCAAAGCTGCAAGACGAGAGGGAGAGCGATGGCCATCTCTGAAAGCTGGCCTGAGACCACACCAGAGTCCTGCACTCATTATAATCTGTCGTCTTCTGTCCCAGTGGCACCACCACCCACACCTGTGGTCACCCAAGTCAGAACCAGCATATCTACTCAGCTCCTCCTCCCTCCCAGTAACACCCATTCACCTTGCACACTGGTCCTCACCTACACTCCCTCTCTCCATCCCTGTCCTAGCTCAGGTCTTAACTTCCTTCACCCGGACGAACACCCCAGCAGGCTCACTGGATGCTCTGTCTAAAGGATGTTCTACATGGACTACTAGAAGAATCTTTCTGAAATGAATACCTCACTATGGCCACGACTGCTCTAGTAACACCCATGGCTCCCTAAGGCCTTCAGTGTTTAGTTCAACCTTCTTGACCTGGCACTCAAGGCTCTACTCAATCTGGCTCCTGCTGACCTTTCAATCTCATTTTATCCATCTATTGCGGGTTAAATATTATGCTTCATGCAACCCAAATTCGTTTCAATTCTCCCCATATGGCATGTTGTTTATGGCCGGAGCCTTTGTTCATGGAATCCTCTCTGACAGGAAAACCCTTCATCCCATTTGCCAGGGTCCCTCCTACACATTCTTAAAGACTTCATTCTGGTGAAACTTTCTCTAGCAAGCTCCTTCCCTCCAAATTATGCCAGGTGCCTCTCCCCGAAATATCCCACATTGTATTATAATGGTGTGTTAATTTCACAAGTCTAGGGGCTCTCTGAGAGCTGGCCTTAGACTGAATCGCTGGTATAATCTTTGTGATCAGCATGATTGTCCTAAAACCATAATTTCATACCCTGGCTTCCCAGCTCCTGGATCACACCTGGCTCACGGGGAGTGGGGCCAGAGAGCTTCTCTTGGGAAGGAAAAGGGGTCCCCAGATACCTGTGGTGGATTCTGGTGGCACAGGTGATGATCAGGTATGCAGGGACGTCGTGGCCGGCTCTGGAGCTGTGGATAATCTGTCATTAGGGAGGGACAGAGTGGGAGGAGACCTGAGGCTCACACGGGCTCCAGCACTGGCTGTCTCAGGACCACCATTCACAGGTGAAGCATAAATGAGAGTGAGGGGACGGGTGACTGTGTGAGTAGAGGGATGAGCAATCCTGTGGATGAGAGGAGCCCAAGAGAGAGAGATAGGTGAACAAGAGTGACTGAACTCAGAATAGAGACAGATAGACAGGCTGAAAAATGGGCAGATGGATGGGATACCTGGAAAAGGAGGACCAAAGGCTGGGCTTTAGGAGAATTAAAGTGAAAACCATGTGGGGTCAGAATGTGGTGGAGAACATGTCTGTGTCTAAGGCTTTCTCACACTGGGCTGGGACTCTCCACCAGAACCCGGGAGGGAGAGAAGAGATGAATTAGGGACCTTCCAGGTCCTTCCCTCACCAAGGACAGCAGGTGAAGGAGAACAAGTGCTCCCAAACTCCAAATGCAGACGGGATAAAGGAGATCAGGGCCAGGAATACCTACTGGTGGTAGTCACGGCCTTGGCTCCATAGGTGTAACCTGTGGAGAGAAGGCGAGAGGAGCTGAGCAAGAGTTGGTGTGAACATAAAGAATTAAGGGAGAGAAAGGATGTAGGGACCTTTGTGGGAAAAGCAGAGGGGAAAGCAGAGGGGACGAGTGGAGGGGTGTTCAGGGGGAAGGCAATAAGATGGAAGGTGGCTGGACCCAGTGATCACACAGTGATGATAAGACTGAACCCAGACCAGGAGGATAGAGAGATGGATCATTGCTCACTTTAGAGCAATGGAGGGAACACAGAACAGACAGGGTGGCTGTAGCACAGCCCCTCACCACTGACGTAGAGGCTGTCCCAGTCCAGGGTGAAGGAGCCCAGATGGGTGACGCGCTGAATCTCATGGCTCAGCTCCCAGTAGAGTCACTCTCTGTCCAGCCTGGGACATGCGGGGGTCAGAGTGGAAGGTACAGATGATCTCCATCCCAGTGGCTGCCCCACCTTTCTCAAGCCTGGGGGAGGAAGATCATGGGGATGTGGAATACTGAGCAGGGGTCGTTCTGAGTGTGGAAAGCGAGAGAGGGGAAGGGAGGAGGGTGATGGAGATGCTGAAGTGGATGTCCTGATGCCAGCAGGGGCTCTCCTAGGTGTCTCCCATGTGAGACAACCCCCTCACAAGTAAGGCCTGACTTCTTTGAGGATGTGGAGGGGGGGCCTGTGAATGGCAAAGAGGGGTGAACTCACAGACCTGGGTGAGGGGGCGCCTGCAGGTCTGCACAGACAGCAGCGAGAACAGTCAGTGCCCTGTGCCATCTGACACATGCAGGCAAGAAAGTACGTTATGTTCTCTCAGTTCTACACTCCAAGGTCTTTTCTATCTACTTCTTTCCTACTCCACAGCCATCACCCAGGCTTAGGGAACAATCATCTTATTCCTAATCTTATTCCCAGCACCTCCCATCTTGCCTATTAAGTCTTCATTCTTAACCATGAAGTACATTTTAACCCACATGCTTAGACCAAATGCTCATCACATCATCCTTCTACTCGCATCTCTCCAGAGTGTTCCCACTGGTCTTAGAACAGAGTCCCAAGTCACCCTTTATCTGGTCCTGCCTGTCCCCTCTCACCGGTGTGGCTCACACCCCAATCCTTGTGTTGAGTCGGCTCAGCCATCCTTCTTCTCAGTTCATGGACACACCAGGCTCTCTGCTTCAGGGGTGTCCTCATGCGGGTCCCTCTGCCTGAAACGCTCTCTTGAACACACTGCCACACCCTCACTCCATTCTAACCCTCCAACCAGCTAAATCTAGTCCCAACTCCAGCTCTCAAGCTAAATATCAGTCCTTCTCAAGAGGGCTTCTCTGCCCCCTCAGGTGGATTCCCCTTGTGCCAAACTCCCACATCACTCTTATCATTAACTTTTCAAAATCCAAATTCTCAAATACAATAAAAATTCCATGGAGTTGGGACAAGGTCTCTTTGGTTCTCCAGGTCCCCATGCATGTGGCCCAGGGCCTGGCTCATGAGATGATGAACCATCCCGGTTTGTCTAGGACTGCCCTGGTTTGAACACTAAACGTCCTGTGTCCTGGAAAACCCCACTGTCCTGAATAAACGAGGATGGTTGGTCACCATTAATTATACACTCAGAGACTAGCTATTGCATGACAAGCACACATTCCCCTCAAGAACATCACAGGAAATCTAGAATGAAAAAGGCACACACACATACACACACAATTAGTAGAGGCCAACAACTAAATACAAAATTACTTAACAAGATTCTCTGCAACGTGAATCACCAGACCGTTATTTCAGAAAAGTTTCAAGAAACAAAGTTAATTCCCTTTAGATGGCAAGGTGGAGAGGACAGTCTTTTTGGAGACTAGCGCCCTTCACTTCAATCTACAGTGTTGCTTAGTACTCCTCCAAATGATTTGAAATGTCATAAAGAAAAAAATGGTCAAAATAAATCTGGCTACTGGCAAATTCAATTTTAAATTTGTTATTAATACAAAGAAGTTCCAATCATCTTTTTCCCTGAATGCTCCTTTTTTTCAAATTTATGTGGAGGATTTATAGGACTTTAGAAATCAAATTGAATGTGTCTAAGGAATGTTGCTGAGTATCCCTGCTAATATTTCATGGGATGTCTTCTAATACTACATACACACGCAAAACATTTCTGTATTCATATTACATATAAATCCTGACTTTTGAGTATTATGCAATGCAAGTAAATCTATATTTTCTACTGTAATACACATTTGCAGTTATTTAGATTTGTTTCATGTGTTTTTATTTGCATATAACTGTACTTACTGAAATATTTACCACACAGAACCACACAGCTTACCATCTTTCCATCCATCAAACATCAATAGTTTTTCTCAAGATACCTTCATTCTCAGTGACTCCAGGTGGTGACAACCTGAGCCCAGGAAATCTCACTAGCAGGTCTTCTGCACAGCGGAGCTTGCTGGAAACTCTTGGTACCAGGTCCACAGGGTACTCACATGGTCACACACATATCCATGGATCAGCAAGGACAGGTGGACCCTGAACCTGTTTTCACCTCAAACTTGAGCTCCAAGGATGCTTTTCGAGTCTGAGGCGGGAAAAAAAAGCGCAAACAAGCTTTTGAGGCCTTTTATAGGGTGTTGGATGGAAAGGCCACCCCATTCACTTTTCTTTTTTTGTATTTACTGATTTAACTGTAACTGTTGGCTCTGGCTGGATTTTCCTGATTCCTATCCAGCCACCTGCTGCTCCCCGAGATGGGAGAAAGCAGCTTTGTGCTGTGTGCACTTGAGTCGCTCAACTCACTTGGCTGAACAGAGACTTTTTGATGACTCTGGACCCTTTAAACAAGCTTGTCATTTAGGGACCCTGTATGTGACTTGCCGAATTTTCAACAATTTCCATACTTCATTCTGGGCTCGGGAGATTTTCAGGCCCTGGAGCAGGTTTCCCTAACTCTTCACCACTGACATTTGGGGCCGGATAATTCTCTGTCGGGCTGTCCTGGGCCCTGGAGGACGCCGAGCAGCATTCCTGCCTTTCCCTCTAGATGCCAGGAGCGCCCCCATTAGTAACAACCCAAACATCGCCTCCAGAAGCGGCTAAAGGCCACTGGGGACAAAATCACAGGGAGAACGGTGACGGGGACTCTGAGGAGGGGACGCCGGCGCCGGGAGCCAGGAGGAACAGCAGCCTCGGTGGCCCTGAGCGAACAGCCCGGGGGAAACGGGGCTCCAGGAGGACGGAAGGACACCGGGCCCTGAGGGGGCTGCCCGCGGCCCAGTCCCCTCCCTGGACCGTGACTGGAGCCGGGACCGCCCGCTGATCACCGAGCCTCGCCTCTGATGCGAAAGTGCACGGGAATGCGGTCCTCACCGAGAAGACGGAACACACTGCGCAGAACGCCCGCTCAATCCACAGTGCTGCCTGCGCTTCTGGTTCCGGTCTCAGGCGGGCGTTTGGGGAGGACGATTGTTTGGGGGCTGCGGGTTGAGGCGGCGGGCGGGGTGAGGCCGCGCACCCCAGCCTCGGGGGAGGTGTCTAGTTTCTAGAGTGACTGAGAAGCTGGAAAGCGGGCTGGGTCAGCATCAGGGACAGGGACAAAATCTAGGGGCGGGGCTGTGTGCGGGAAGCAGTTCTATGGGCGGGCTGTGGGCCGGGACAAGCCTGTGAGTGACAGCAAGCCGGGGAGGCAGTTCTATGGGCGGGAACAAGGGTGCAGGCAGGGCAATGAGCCCGGACCAGGCTGTGGGCGGAGGCAGGCCCGAACGTTGTGGGCGGAGACCAGTTCTGGGGGCGGGAAGAGGCGGGGATGCGGCTGGAATAATTCAGGCAGACTTCACAGGGGGAGGAAATCAGCTCCAGGGCCTTGGCTGGAGGTGAGGCTTTCCGTGGACCCCTAGACTGTACAGGTAGCTGGATGTTGAACAGCTGTTCTTCATTCCTTTCCCCACCTTTACATAGCCTCATAGAATGATGTGCCCATATTTAGAATTCTAAATTTTTTGTGCATTTCCTGGTCTTAATTTCGTTAAAAAATTGGATCATATATTCACCTTTCTCTACAACTTGCTGTTCCAAGCCAGTAGATAAGGATATAACGCTATTTTAATTTTAAAAACCTGGGGGGAGAGAGGCCTACGTCGTAGGTGCATGTATAGGAAAACTTCAAAGAGTGGTGCAAAGGCAATAAAATATTCTCACTCTACCACTGTCTCCCGGTAACTTTGCACAGAGATAAACATCCTTTCCTCCTCTATCCTTCCAGACATACTGCGTATATGTGGGACGGTGTATATGTTCAAGCCCAAGAGGGATGTCCCCAAGCAAAACCTGAAACCCATGAATTGTCTCATGCATCAGAAGTTGATGAGAAGAGATTTAATTTTCTGGTGGAAGGAGATGAACCAGTGATGAATCCAGAGGAAGACAACAAAGAAACAAGAGAATTTTACCATTTAAAAGGTCAAAGGAAAAAGTGAGCAAGAAAATGTATTCATACCATCTGACGTAGCACATCTCTGGATAAGATTCATATACTATAAAATGGTAAACACTTATGTCATAAAACAGTAGACATCGAATTTTGATTTATCCTAATTCATTAAATAGTTATATTGGGCAATGGGAATTATGTTTTTCACATATGTAAGAACTCTTCATGCTGATTTTTTCAGAGAAGAAAGAAACTATAAATAGTCAAAAGCTGAAAAATGAAATCGCTGTATGAGTAGCTAATTTAGAAATATAGATTTTCAACCAGAAATTTAAAGTTGTTGTTTTTGGAACCAGAGTCAAGAGTGGGGAAGGTAGCTTTTCATTATAAGACTTGGAGTATTATTTGAGAGATGTGCGTATACATACACACACACGCACACACACGGGAGCCTGAATTTGTATTCCAAAGGGATCATCTAACTCTACAAAGAATTTGTAAAAAGGATTCACTTTGCAACCGTAGAACGTATTTTGAATACTACAGAATTCAAGCATTAAAAAAGCAGTCATCATCCCGGTGGAAAAATGAATGGGGCATCACTTTCCAACCCACTGGGTGATAAGAATTTTACATACATTACTCTTGACTTTTCTCACAGCAACCCATAAGGAAGATGGTATTAGCTATCTCCATTTTGCAGAAGAGGAAATTGGTGACAGCATATGGCTAAAATTTTCATATAAGTTCTCAATAGATATTATTTTATGTTAAAATTGTTTATTGAATTTTCTTTTCATTAATAAAATATGTGTCACTCTTACAAATAAGCAAAGGCTGTGTAAAAACAATTTAGCAAAACTACAGTTTTCTTTTGATATAATTAAATATAACAATCACTTTATTATTTTTCTGCTCTCTGCCTCACATCTACGAAGATACTTCCTATCCTAAAGGCTTACTAGAAAACTCTACTAAAAATCAAGAGTCAGGGAATACCCATAGTATGCAAGGTTCCTGAATACATGCAAATAAAGCCATTATAACAAATTTTTGTACAAAAATCTTAGATCATTCATGAACTGATAACAACACAAATCATGATTAGGCAAGGTATTTCTGTAGAATGACAAATATTTAAACTTTAGACACTTAGAAAGGTAGTTCATTACAGCAACTAATGTGTATAAGAAGAATTTTTTCAAACTCACTAAGTGCCAGGAAATCATTTGACAAAATGCATTGCAATATTATTCACAATAGCCAAGAGATGGAAACTACCTAATTGTGCACCCGTGGGTGAAAGGATGAAGAAAATCTAGGGCATCTATACAATGGAATATTATTCAGCCTTAAAAAGGAAGGAAATCCTGTATTCAGAATTGCTTGCCTGAATCATTTTAGTAGCCATGTGCTTTCTTCCTTGGTACTCTCTGATCCATTCGCCAACCAGGTACCAAGGTGATCCTTTTACAATGTAAGTGCCGCAACCTCTAATGGATCCCTAAAAGAGATTTTGGAGGTGGACTGCCTGGGTATCAGCTGTGTGACCTTGGTCAATTATATAACCTCTAATGTTCCTCATCCATACACTAGAGGTTAATAGTATTGTCTCCATGGCATTGTTGTGAGGATTAAATGAGTGAATACATGTCAGATGCCTAGAATGTGCCTGGCATATGATAAGGCATCATCAAAAATTTAACTGTTATTATAACCAAATTAAATATTGTGATGGCCTATTAATTAAGTTGAACAATAATATCATCCGTCCTCTCAAGAAAGTGATGAAATAATGTTGATTCATAGGAACTTAGTCTTAAAGAGACATACTCTCAGATGATAAACACTATGTCTTTGAAACAGGGGAGTTGCGAGAAGAAACTTGGGACCCATGCTTTCTGGGTTTTCAAGACTTCTGGTAAACAGTCAAAGAAGGGAAAGGGTGAATAATAGTCCAGAATGAAAAAAGATTGACGTATATTTAACTTTATTGATCACCTCAAGATTCTCTTTTTGTTTATGGTCTGTGTCACCCTACTAGAATATAAATGCTCTTAGGGTAGATCACTGCTATCGTGCAGCAAGTGGTAGGCGCTGAGTAAATATTTATTAAAGGAATGAAAGTGGCCTTGAATACATCTGTCTTTACTCATCAGAGAACAGCCCCATAGCAGGCAAATGGCATCATTAACAAAATTTTAAAAATCATATCCTTATTAGCTCATAACCATGGACACAAGGCTCCCATTTATTTCATACTTTCTAAGTACTTAAGCATTCTGGTGTATTAGGGAGTGATCCACAGCCTTGCTGTAAAATAAAGCAAGACTTTTTGGCCCATTGATTGCTGTTTCCGGCAGGGCCCATCTCTATACTTACCTCTAAACAATTAACTATAGATTTGTTATCCCAATGAACAGCAATTTGGTATGGAACCTATTTTATCAGTGTCATGCAAAAGTAGACATTTGATAGGTCTTTAAGGGGTGATATGGATAATAATGTTGATGCAGAAGAAGACAACTAAAAATTCTCTCTGGTCTTTGTCAAGTGCATCTGGGTGAAGGGTATCTTGTAGTCACTGGATTTCAGAACTCAAAAAGCCTCGTCCAACTCTTCATGTTACAGGTGAAGAAACTGAGGTCTAAAGAGGTTGAGAGATTTGACCAAGACTAATTCCTGGGACTAGAGAAAGATCCTCTGATTCTCAGCTGGCCACATTGTCATAAGATCTCCAGCTACAAACAGCCAAGAGAAGCAAATCTGTTGATTTCCAGGCAGAAAAGATTCCCCTTCAAGTTTTTACTTTTTCTCCCTTAGATGTCTGCTCTGCCCTGACAAAGAATTTATCTGATGTTTACGCTAAACTTAAGAGGAAAATGCTCCTGGCAAACACTATTGTGATTCAGTGTGGCAATGGAGAGCACAGTCATGAAAAAATGAGAATCAAAAGAGTAAGAGGTAAATAATATTAGAGAAGAAGAGAAAATCTATTATTTTAGTGGGACATAGCTTATAAAATTTAGAACTCGTAAATAAGTGCAGTAATGTATAAGGAAGCTAGATTCCTATATGAAACATCAAAAATACTGTTACATGAGCAAGAATTAGTTTAAACATGTAAATAATTATTCCATTCCTAAGAGCAATGAATTATTTAAGATGAGTAGTTAAAATAATTGGAACTACACATTAGTTATATGAAGAAGATTATAAAGAGATACAAAGCGTGTAAAAGCTCTGATTAAATGCAGAGATATACTATACTTGTGATTGAAAACAGTGTTTCAAAGATATCAATTTGCCAAACATTATTCAGATTCCATATGATTAAAATCAACTTTTAAAATGATGTAGTGTTTGTTTTTTAAACTAAAAGATATCCATTTGTAAAATAAAACACTGGACCACCAACTAATATTATTCACAAGTAAATCATTCCAAATGGATTATAAGGGCTAAAATTAAAAGTAAAAATCCCCCACGTATAGCAGTGATGGATGACAATATAGATGAATATCCATAATCTTAAAATTAGTGAAGATATTCTTAATATATATGCTTAAAGATGTCTGGTTGAAAAGAGGAAGGAGAAAAAGTAAAATGGAACGTGATATGGTCTCTGATTTTCTTTCAGAGACTTAATCTAGAGAAAAATATTCCAGTCTACGATATTGGATAAAGAAAGAGCAATCTGTGATAATTACACAAATAATGAGAGGACATATATAAATGGTAGCATAATGTATCAGCTAGGTTCTGCTGTATAAAAAACCAACCTAAAATTTGGTGGCTAAAATAAGAATAGTTTATTTTTTCTCAAGATTCTGTGGGCTACCTGGGCAGTTATTTTGATCTGGACCTATTGGTGGCTCAGCTGGGATTGGCTGGTCTAGGACGGCCTTACTCATATATCTGATTGTTGACTTGTAGTCACCTGGAGTAATAGAGATGTGCAGTCTATCTAGACTCATTCACATATTGATGGCCTCAGGCTTCCCAAGGGCAGCCAGGGAAGGACAAGTACCAACAATGAGCAAGTGTTTTTCATGCCTTTGCTTATGTCAATTGTTCATGTCCCATTGGCCAAAGCAAGTTACAAGGCCAAGTCTACCCAGAGTCAACGTGGGATGCTACGACCAAAGAGACAGTGGGAGAAGACTAATGTGTGGCCATTTTCGCAATCTTTCACACAAAATTTTAGAGGAGAATTACTATGAATGTTTTTGTATTTGTTCATTTGAATGCCCGAGGAAAATTGTACAAAGCCAAAACAAACGTAATGCAAAAAGTTAAGTGGAGATGTAAGGTAAGTTTAGTTGGTACTTAAAGTGGATCTGCAAAAATGTGGTAGTTTATTTTTCAAGTGTAGACAAGTTCTTGTGACCTATGAAAATAACTTACATTTCGATTATTTTCTCGCTGAATGTGTTTAATTCGTTAACACATTTGATGTGTTTCTCTCTGGCCTTAGGAAAATAACGTAGCACTTGGAAGCAAAGATGCAGCCTAATAGCCCCACACTGGAGGCCAAGATGGAGCAGAAATCCACGGCCACCATGACCTTGCCCTTGGTGCTGTGGTAGATGGGGAGGAAGGTGACCCAGACACTGCAGAACACCAGCATGCTGAACGTCAGGATCTGGCTTCATTAAAGGTGTCAGGCAGGTTCTGGGCCAGGAAAGCCACTGTGAAGCTGCCCAGGGCCAAGGAGCGCAGGTATCCCAGGACATGGTAGAAAGCAGTGACTGAGCCCTTGTTGCACACCATGAAGATGTGGCGGTGTTCAGAGTGTGCATCTGTGTCAATGAAGGGAGGAGAGGTTCCCAGCCAGATTCCACAGAGACTCAGCTGGATAAAGGAGCAGATGGGAATGATGAAGTTAGGATCCTCTGACACCAACCACTGCCTCATCCTTCTCCCTGGTGCAGTGACCTTGAAGGCCACAGCCACAGTCATAGTTTTGGCCAAGACAGTGGAAACAGCCACAGTAAATACAACTCCATATGTGATTTGTTGAAGACTGCAGGTGGCTGTCTTGGGACGACCAATGAAGAGTAAAGAGCAGAGGAAGCAGAGGGTGAGGGAGACGAGCAGGATGTAGCTGAGAGTCTGATTATTGGCCTTGACTATGGGATTGTCTTAGCGCTTCACAAAGACCCCCGGACCACAGCTGTGAGGACAGAAAAGCACAGAGCTGTGCAGGCCAGGGCCATCCCCAAGGGGTCCGCACAAGCCAGAAAGGTCACAGCTTTTTTGAGGCAGCAATGACATCCTCTGATGGCATACTGATGATCTGGACACTTCACACACTGATCCATGTCTGGGGAGAGATGCAAAGTGTCCTCAGCCCTGGTTCAGTCATTCTCTCTCATTCGCATGCACCCAAAGAAGGCATTGGGTAAGTTTAGCCAATTGTCTTCCTTTGTTGCTCCAGGCACCAAATAACAGAATGCTCTGCAGAGAACCATTCCCAGTTAATACTGCCCATCTTCTTTCTGGTCAAGTAAACAAAGCTATTATCCTTCTCAGTATTTATCTTGTATATTCATGAAAGCACTTTTTTCTCAGCAGAAAACCAAATGTCCTCCCTGTCTCTCTGAGCTATACCCCTGTAAGCTATGGCCTAGATTTACTCCTTCAATGAGCAAGCAGTTATTGGAAAACCTCCATGAGCCAGATAATATGCTACATTCTAGGGAAACAGAGATGACCAAGTCATAGACCTCACTCCTTGGCAGTTTCAAAATGAGACCCTTTCTACCATCTAAAATGATCTCCAAAACATTTCATCTTGATTTCACTTCCGCCACTTCTGTTAAGATTTTAGTCACTTCTCTCCTATGTTATCATAAGATCATTTTACTCTGGTTCCCGGCCCTTGTCCTGCATCACAAGTGATACTTCTACATGTAAGTGGGATCATGTTTATACTCCGTTAAAAAATCCGACAAACTCTTAGGAAGACCAAAAAGACTGTATAACCTTGGTCTTGCCTACCTCTACTACCTCTGCTCTGATTTTTAAGATTCCGAAATCTTCATGTGGTTCTGAAACTGTTCCGTGCCCACTCATCCCTGCAGGTAGCAATACATGCTTTTTCCTTCTACAGGGGCATTGCTCCTTCCTCTTTACGTCCCTTTAAATTCTCTCACTTTTCACGTTTAGAACTACAATCTGCCTGATAACGTTTTCTGTGGATGGTGTGAGGTAGGGTTGGCGAGTCATTGTCTTCTTCATGAAGACAGCCAATTTACCCAACATGGTTTTTTGAAATTTCTTTCATTTTCCCACTCCTCCTTAGTGTTTCCTTGTAAATCAGACGTCTATATGTGAGTCCCTATATGAGCACTTGTATCTGAACTTACCATTTGGTTCCGTTGATTTTCTTGTTTATTCTCTTGACGAACCTCGTCTATTGTGATGCTATAATACTTGATGTCAGGTAGAGTAAGTCCTCCCACTCTATTCATTGTCTTCAACATTTTTGTAGCTAAGTTTTTCCTTTATCATTTCCATAAGAATTGTATCAATTGTAATTTCCACAGAACGGGTCATCATTTTAGCTGCAATTTTGTGGAAGCTGTAGATTAACTTGGATAGTTTTGATATCTGTAGAATTTTGAGTCTGTTCAGTCACGAATTTGATTTATCCCTCCACTTCGTTCAGTCTTCCTCCATTTTTCTAAATGCTGTTCTATAAATTTGTGGACAGAAATCTTTTGAAAGTCTCACTAAAGATATTTCTAGGTACTTCATACTTTAAGATGTTGTAAATGTCATTTTTTAAAATTTAAATTTTGAATGCTTATGACGGGTAGATGGAAGCAAAACTTTCTATATTAACCTTGTATTCAGCCACCAATAAACTCAGTTAATACCTTAATTTATATGGTTTTTACATTTATAGCATAATATCATCTGAAGATAACATCAATTTTACTTCTTCCTTTGAAGTAAATTATTCCTTTTATTTCTTTTCCTGCCAATATTGTATCAGGCAAGATCTCCAGCAAAACCGCTTATAGAGGCAGTGATGTTGAACATTCTTCTCTTAGTCTTGCTTTCAACAGTGTAAGATAAAGTTCCATTCTGTGAATACTGTGTATGGGAGTAAGAGAGTTTCCTTCTCCTCCTTATTTGGTAAGTGTTTTTTCTGTTGTTGTTGTTTGTTTTAAAATATGAATAGGTGTTTAATTTTACTAGTTTTTCTTACAGTTATTGAGATTATTATTTCTCTTTTTTCAGAGATTAGTGTATTGAATTACATTGCATGAACCTAATTTGGTCATGATATGTCCTTCTTATAAAATATGGCTAGATTTGGAACCTTGATTTGATTTGACTTTTTTTTTAGGAGAAATGAATTTAATCCAAGAAAGAGAGTGACCTGTAATTTCCTTTCCTGTAATGATTTTGTTAGATTTTGGTACCAATGTTAATCTCGTCTCTCAAAGTGAGTCAAAAAGTTTTCAGTTTTTCCTATTCTCTGGAAGAGTTTGAGTAGATGTATATTATTATTTTGTTGAATATTTGGGCAGATTCATCAGCTTTGTACCACATAAATAGCTTAGAATAAAATTTTGTAGAAATGTTTTAAAGGATGATCTCGATTTCTATAATAGGTATGGCAATATTCAGATTTTTCATTTTTTCTTGAGGCAGTGTGGTAACTTTTATTTGCCTAGAAATTTGTGAATTTCCTCTAAATTTTCATTATATCAACATGATGTTATTTATGTTTCCTTCATGTTAAAAATTTTCCATATGATCTGCACAGATTACTCCCTTTTCAGCCTTGGTATTACTTTGTTGCAATTTTTCTCTTTTTTTTAACACTAGTACTAGGATTTTATTGAGCATATTTGTCATTTATTAGAATCTAATTTAGTTTTATTTATCCTTTTGATGTTTGTCTTTTATTTTGTTAACACTTCCTCTAATATTTATCATTTTGTGTTTTCTCTTTTCCTTGTGTTTAATTTTCGGCTCTTTTTCTAGTTTGTGATGAATGCTTAGAACTTAGAAATTCAACCTTTCTTTATTTAAATATACACAATAATATATAAATATATATAATCTAGGATTATACATTTCTCTCTAAGGATAGTTTTAACTCCACCACATAATATTTGATGAATAGTATTTTTAATTGGAAATACATTCTAATTTCCATCATAGTTTACTCATTAATCATCGGTTGTTTAGAAGTATATTTATTAATCTCCAAGCATGTAGGAATTGAAGTTAGTGGATGTAGTGTTCTTTAGATGTGCATATGGAACATACACCCAAACTTACCACTCGCCAAATGTGCACGTGGAAGCTTTATCAAAATTGAGGATATGCCAGACTATATCATCAATCCCAGTACATTTCAAAAAAATTGAAATTATACAAAAGATGTTGTGAAATTAAGCTTCATATCAATCACAAAAATAAAATTAGATAACGCCACCATTGAGGGGATTCCAGCATTGCACCGTGTAATATCATAAATCTGAGTAATTCCAAGATGTTAATTATTGTATGAAAAATCTTCAGTGTTGGCTTTCTGTCCCTCTTCTACTTCGTGACCCAACTGCCAAACCCACATTGTCTGTGTTCTAGTCATGTTGAAACTTTTCTGAGCTCCCTAGAATATTAAATGCAGGGCTAATGTGCCAGTTTCTGCCATTTCTAAGAATTCCACCAAGAATTTAATCCGCCTTCATTAGTCTGATATAATACTAATGCTACTGCCTTTAGGAAGAAGTCCATGACGCTTCTCTCTCCACAAACATATATACTATCACTTATTTCATCCCATGGGTCTCTGCATACCTATATTGCAGCCCTATGTCACCACCTTGAATTCACATCACTGCATGTTGTCTCCCCTACTCACCTGTGAACTCGAGGAGATCAGAAACCAAGCTGTACCATAAGCTCATTGTACACCATGGAAATACTTCTTAAATCAAACACAACCTTTCTGAGCTCCTGCTCTGTGCCAAGAACAGCACCAGACACTGGAAAAATAAGGATTTGTTCAATGTGATCTAAATGTAGCTTTAAAGAATATGAAAAGTAAGCTCATACAATACCATGTGTTAGATTCCATGAGAGAGATTTAAGTTAGTTACTGTGGAGTGGTTGTAAAGGGTTTCCTTGAGATCATAATGCCTGCAATGATGCTAAAATGAGACAAGCAAGCTTGTTCAAGGTAGAGAGAGAGAGCATCATTTTGGGAGGAAATATTATTGGCTATTAAAGTTAAATTACTAAATGGAGGAAGGCAACATTTTGACCCTGCAGTCCTCATCAGAGCTTTTCCGTTTCTTTGGGAGAACCGTGTATACAAAAGAGAGGTGGAGAGCCAGCCCTGATAGCCTATTGGTGAAAGTTCAGTGCTCACCACTTGGGTGGCCCATGTTGGTTTCCTGGTCATGGAACCACACCATCTCTCTGTGAATTGCCATGCTGTGGTGGTGGCTCATTTAGAAGAACTAGAATGATTTACAACTAGGATATACAGCTATGCACTACAGTTTTGACGACAATAATATAAGAGCAAGATTGGCAACAGATGTTAGTTAGCTCAGGACAAATATTTCCCTTCAAAAAAAAAATAGAATTGGAGAATGTCGCTGCAAGGCATATACTCACCTATCTCATTGGAAATCACATTCTCTGGGCTGGGAAGGCAAGCAAAACAACAGGCAGCATTGCTCTCTGGAGGGCTCTTCCTGAATCCCGGACTGCAGCTCTCACTGCATGCAGAGTGTGGAGTTTGGAGAAAATCAGATAACACTTGGTAACAGCTGTGACTTTTACCTAATTTTCAAGTAACTAGAGTGTTTTAGAGTATTGGGCCTTAACAAACTTAATCTTGAAATATCTAAATCCAATTCATTGTTTGGACACCATGCTTATTGTATGATATCAAACACTGGTACACCTCAGAAATACTGTGAGTTTGTTTCCAGAGCACCGCAATAAATCAAATATTGCAATAAAGTGAGTCACACCAATTTTTTGATTTCCTAGTGCATAAAGAAGTTATGTTTACAATATACTGTAGTGTACTAAGTGTGCAATACATTATCTCTAGAAAACATGTACATAACTTAATTTAAAAAAAAATTATTCCTGAAAATTACTAACCACTTTCTGAACCTTTAGCAAATTGCAATCTTTTGCTTATGAAGGTCTTGCTTCCATCTTAGATTGTTGGTAAATGAAAAAATTACTTCAGTTGGAAGTGAATTAGTAAATTCCCATGTGTGGCCCTTTATGAAGCTCTGAGGGGACACAAAACTCCAACAAGATTTTGGTTATTCATATGTGGTGTAAGTAATTGTGATTGGGTTCAACCGACTTCAGTAATTCCCGTGTCCCCCTCAATCACCTCCTCAGATAAAGACAATTCTTGACCACGTGGAGCATGTTGGGAATATTCTCCTACTTTCACCTTAAGTCCAAAACCTTCGGGAAAATTCCCAAACTTGAGAATGGTTTACTCTGAATCTGATTTTCCTTCATCAGCCAAATTCACTGAGTCACCAGCAGGATTGTTAAATTCTATGTTCCTCAGAAAGGGGTGCAGCTAAAAGAGACACATCATGCTGTGTTGAAGTGGGCCTGGGTGTTAAAGAGAAAAATCCTGAATTGGGGACAGTCTTTCATTGTCTGTAATCCTTGCTTCATAATGTACCTTTATTACAAGTATCCAATGAAGTAAAGCAAATGAAATCATATGGAGAACTACAATATCATAAGGTTTCTAAAATATCAGTTAGTTTCAAGAGAAAATGCCTAAAGACAAGAATATCAAGATGATCAGTGGTGACAGGATTCAGACAAATCTCGAGTACAAAGTCCAATCTAGCCACCCTCATGCACTCTCTGACTTTTCCCAGACCATCAATCTGCAAAATGATGTTAGCAATACCTAAAGTTGTTGCATAATTAAATGAGATCATTTATGTAAAGTATTCACTATGATGTTCAGCACCAGATGGACACATAAAAGACAAGTTCTCTTCTTCTTGTCATTGAGGAGCTTCATGTGAGAAGACAACATATTCCCTATTGAAACATTAGGCAGGCAGGATGTTGGGATCCTTTGTAACACAAAGCATTGATATTGACTCATAGCTCAATTCCTCGTTGCCACTAGAACCTTTTTGTAGATGACTTACTATCCAGGACTAGATATACCTCCTAGAGAGTGAAACAAGTATAGAAACTCTTGTGCTTTTCTTGGAGAAAGAATCCTAACTGCTTGGTTTGAGCACCTGTGGAACCATAAGAAAGTCAGTTTTATGAGTGTACATTCTGTTAAGTCGAAGAGATTTCACCTGCCAGGGACAAAACACCAGACCTTCCCCACTTCGTATTGGCTGCATTTCTGCATGTTGAAAAAGCATCTTGTGAAGGATCCAGGCAACAACATACACAGCATTTTACATACTGTAACTCCATTCAGTCACGCTTGTGTCAAAAATCTGCTAAGGCAGCCATCCTAAGGAGGCATTAGGTGGACAATTCTGCAGTGTTTTACAGTAAGACTCAGAAATCGTGCAAGGAATAAAGGGAAATCACAACATAGTGAGGTAAATGTCTTCTGGATATTTGGAAGTGTTAACTGTCTGTATAAAATTTTCAAAACCAGGGACCTCACTACGCAGGTGTGAAAAAATGAGAGTCCCATGGAATGAGTCAAGGATGAAATCTCTCTCACTGTGGATAAAATCCCACTCTGATGTCGTGACCCAGACTTTCCATATCACTAAATACTCCCAAGTAGAAAAGCTCCAGCTTACGAGAGAGTTGGCATCACCATAAATGATAACCACATTCCCTTCTGTTTCCTATACTTGCAAATCTTATGGCCATGTCCTTGAGTAATATGAACTTTCAGTCACAGGAATCATTTCCACAAAGGCTGTGCAGATTCCATTCCGGTCCATCTCTCCTCTCAATTCTGAGAGAAGCTCAACACCTTTCTTGTCTTCCGAGATGATCAGCCCCACCCAGATCCAACTGAAATGAAGCAGCAAAGAGTTCATGCC
Organism: Diceros bicornis minor; assembly: GCF_020826845.1. Lineage (NCBI taxonomy): Eukaryota > Metazoa > Chordata > Mammalia > Perissodactyla > Rhinocerotidae > Diceros > Diceros bicornis. Next base: position 1,336,617 of record NW_026691656.1, read on the forward strand.
AAGGGCTACAGATGTGTCCCTGGGGGCCATCTAATAGAGAGATGGAAACTGCTCATCATCATTCAGGATAAGAGCAAAAGGACCATAGGTAAGCTAAAAGGAAAAGACAATTGGAAGCAATATGAGGAAGGGGATTGGCAAAAATCACACTCTCAGTCCTGAAGGCTGTTCAGCAACACCTGGAGTGGTAGAAGGGGACAATTGTTCATTTCATTTTCTAATCATTTTCCACTCCCTGAAAGCTTTCTATAAAATAAGATCAGTCAGAGTTCCAGGAAACTGCTTTGTCTCCTTCCACCTCAACCTTCTCTCTACTTCAAATAAAGGAAATGTCAGACTTCATCGAGGTCCTGTACACGGACCCTTTGAGATCATATCCTTTGAGAGATGCACAAACCCAGTCTCCTCCTCGCTTCCTTTTTAGGGCCCTGAGAATGGCACCAAAGGAGACGTGGTTTCATCTCTCCCCATCCCACCCAGTCTTACCTGTGGAAATTTGTACATTTCCAGCAGTGTTCCAATCTCCGCAGAAATTGCCCAGGTGGTTCCTGTTAGGACAGCTAGAGACTTACTCTCTCTCCTGCAGTCGTAATTAGGGATGTCCTTGCCCAACCCTGAGAGCCAAATCACGGAACTCTCCAATGTCCTCATTTCACTGGGCAGGGCATTATAGAGATCAAATCACAGAGACATGTTGGGCAAGATATGAGGGTTCCTGTTGATTTCCTCAATGGCAAAAACCAAGGACAGAACATACTGGTAGTTCTTGTTCTGAAACCTGCATAGAGGGATAAGGATCCTTAGGGAAAATACTCAAAATGATTTCCTTCAAATGCAATACAATGACTTTATTAAAATGAATTTGCTATTGACTCGAATGTCTGTGGCAACAGATGGCACTCTTGAAGCCTTAGAATTTATAACGAAAGAAAATAACATGACTCCAGCTGTGGAACTTCCTTACTGAATTCCACACTCATGAAAGAAACTGGTTAAATACACAGAAGAAAGTACAATGAATGGAAAAACAGATCACATTCAGAGTAGACTTGTAAATGGCTCTTTGGTTCAGGATCCGAATTGCTTGTTTATATGAGCACACCATTAAAACCTTCCTAGAAGAGCAACAATATTAGCATGAGATTGGAGAAAGCACTGGGAAGGAAGAATAATTGCAACTGAAAGATACATGACAAGCATAGACGCATGACATGTGCACGATGAGAATGGTGCAACAGAAGGCTGTCAATCAAATTGCCAACCTGTGTCCCCTCAAACCTGTGCGTCTGCCACCATCAAAACCAGGAAACCAAGGTGAACTTCAGAGATCCAATGAAGGAGGAATCATCAACAGGCAGGAAAAATTGAAAGAATCAAGAAGGACTGAAAGGACTAGCAACACTTAGGAATCTAAGAGACACAGCATTGTAAAGTTTAAAAAGCTTCTCATCCATTTCTTATTTTAAAAATATAAAATTAAAATTAATCATTAACATCTTTAACGGTACCTATTCCTGATAGCCCATATTGTCTTCATCTTTTCTACAGATTTTCTACACACAAATAACACCTAAGCCAAAGAAAATTCGCTGCATTTCTATTGCCTGGTATTTGTAATAGCATCAGGAATAAAATAGAACAGTCACTTGTACTTATTTCAAGTGTTCTATTATTTGAGGATTGATTAGTACCCTAGTTCATGCTCACTGCTTGTTAATGCTCCCCGTGTCCCTGTGAAGAATAGGTGTTCTTCACTTGTTGGGTATAGGGTTCGATGTGTATCCATTATTGCTAATTTGTTTTTCAAACACTGTATTATTAGATATATGTTATTCTTTGTCTCAGAGGAAAGTTGAATTTCTTCACTATGATGATATATTATGTCTACCTCTCCTCTTCCTCTGCCTCCTTCTCCTGTACTTCCTCCTCCTCCTCCGACATTTTCTTCTTGTCTTCTCCTTCTTCTCCTCTTCCTTCTCCTCCTTCCTTTCCTAGTTGAGGCTATATTATCTTCACATGACATCGTGTGTAGTATAACGACTATATCTTCATGATAAGTTGAACTTATATACCATTGGGGATTAACCACTTAATTCCTAATGATGCTTTTTCCCTCATCTTTTTTATCTCATATTATTATAGCTACTGTGGGTTGATTTTTGATTGATATTTTCCTAGCATATCTTTATATCTTCTATTCTGTTTTGAATTTCTAGTTTTCCATGTTTTTTAGTTTTCACAACTCTTGTAAACAATATACAGCTAAATTTATCCTTGTCGCATCAAATTTAAAAATCTGTATTTAACTCGAGAATTTATTCCATTTACATTTGTTGTGATTATTTATATCCTCCTTTTGCTCCCACTATCTATATATTTTCCTACTATTTTTTCCACAAGTTTTATTATGTTATTTCCCTTTGAAATTTGTTGATTTATACTTGTTTTCCATATTCTATTGTATCTCCTCTTTTTGGGTGAGAGTTATATTCTCTACTTCTATTTTACCAGCAGTCCACATTGCCTGAAGTGGATATAGATTCTCATCTCCTGAGAAGTTTATAGACCCTTTAACTTTCAGATTTACCCTCATGACTCACTTGTTTTTGTTGTACAGTAATTTATTTCTCCTTTTTCTTTACTCTCTCTCATCATCTCCATATCGAAATTATCTTTCATGTTTTTTAGTTCCTTGTCTTTCTATGCTGCATTCTATTTCCTTCAGAATTCAAATTTGGTTTTCTATTCTCTCTTCTATTGTAGGACCTATCTATGAAGTTTTAAAACTCAACAGTTATGTATTTTTAATCTCTTAAAGTTCTTTAAGGCCCTCTGCCAAATATGTCATATCATTTCTAGAGTCTCCTGTTTGATTTTGTTATTCCATTTTTTGTTGTTCCATTTTTTATACACAGTTATTTTATATCTTGAAGTTGGAAAGTCTAATAGTGAAGGGTTTAGTGTTTAAATCTATTGTTTTGTTTTTAATTTTCTTATGTCTTATGACTCTTATCGACAATGGCATGTATTCCTGATTTGTTTGGAGAACTTTGATTATGAGCTCATATTTGTCTGATTTTAATGTGTACAGAATGTAAGGCTTTTGTTTAGATTTCGTTTAGATTCTTTCCTCCAGAGAAGAATGTCACTGGTTTCTGCTCACAGTCATGTGAGATGACACCAAGCTAAATGCCTTTTTTGTGTGAGTCACAACTAATCTGTGAGTCCCATATTCATTCCCTCAAGTCACTAGTGACTCAAAGACAAATCCTTTCATTAGAGGATCATACTGGCCTTTGACCACTGGGTGAATCCAAATTTGTCTAGTGCTTACAATGTCCTTCTTCTGTCCTTTGAGACTTGGCTTACATCATGTGAACTCAAGAATGCAATAACATTATATTTTATGCAAGATAGTGTTATGTGGAGGGAAACCCCTTTGAGGTATCTAGTCCTCCATACTCCTAGTGTTTCATTCTTTTGGATACTTCTCTGCATTTCTTTCTTTTAATAAAAATTCTTTCTTTAACTTGAAAAGAAAATAAATTTTAAAATCAAACGTGTGAACTTGGGGGTATAGAAATAATTTACACGCTATTCAACAAAATAAGTTTAAGATACAGAAAATTTTACAGTAATGTATGTATGGATTAGGTACATTTAACTGAAACTAAGAACCTCTATTTAGAACATATTTAATCAAGTTTTAGGAGAAGAATCATTGAGATGCACACTCCAGGAACATTCTGTTTCTGTGAGGTGCACACATACTACACATATACCTGATCGTCATGTGACAAGCCATGATATGGCCAACTTTAGTTCAACTTAGTTCAGGTGTGATATGATCAATTAAATTTGAAGAAGGGAGAGTGTCCAGAATGTCCTGAAGCCCCATCTGTTTCCAATATTAGAGCATTAAATACTGAGAACAAGGAAGAATGGTGCAGGTGTTGTATAAGTAAATTACAGGTGTTGTATAAGTAAATTGCAATGTCTAAAGAGCAGAGAACAGCAGCCACATTAAACTTATTGCAGATTGTGTCACATTTTGAAAATAAAGCACTCCTTTCAGAAGATAAATGAAGAACGTTTTTGTGTCAGTTGGGGCCTCCAAATGCTGAGGTGTAGTTAGCAGTACAAGAAGATTATTGTGGCAGAACACCTGTGAAAAATCAAAGGATTGGGTAGGGACAGCCTGCACACTCAAATACGGATTTTACTGCCTCTGAAATGAAAAAAACAAGGAATATTAGGCAGAGCAGCTTTGAATCACAATGTGGAGATGCTAGTCTCCCCCCGAGACCTACTGAATCAGAATGTTTGGGGTGGGGTACAGCAAACCTTCTGTGTTTTAACAAGCCTTCCAGATAATTCAGATCCATAATCAAGTTTGAGGTTGACTGCTTTCAAAAAAATCACCGTACCAAAGAAGTGAACACTGAAAAATTAAAACAATTGTCTCAGTACTTTGTGTTAATGTGATTTTTAAAAAATGCAAAACACAAACTACTTTAAAGAATGTGCATATAATTTAAAACCATCTTGAACCAAGAGCTTAATCTATACTGGATTAGGAGAACAGAGACACAGGATTTGGAGAAAAAGATAAGAAGTAAAATCCTAATTAATTTTTCATCTAACATTGAGGAGGCAGTGAGGCAAGACTTCAGATTCTGAGTTCTTCTTATTTCTCAAATTAAAAATATTGTAAAATAAGGGCCAGCCTGGTGGCATAGTGGTTAAGTTTTCACGCTCTGCTTTGGTGGTCTAGGGTTCGTGGCTAGATAAGGAAAATTACTTTAAATGGAACAAAGCAAGGAAAAAAGAAAAAAAGCAAAGTACAAAATTTAAAAATAGAACCACAGAGATAATGCTACATATAGCACTTATACTATACTGAAGTTACTTAAATCACTTTTTCAATATTGTATGTTACTCTACATTCCACGAAGACATAGGAAACTAACACTGAACATAGATGCTGAAAGAAAGGGGATTGTCAGTGATATTCCATACACGTGCTCACAAATGTAAAACCACAACTAATATGAAACTTTTATATATGAATGTGTATAATGGTAAACGTATCTGAAGGCAAAATATTTAGGGACTAAAAGGTGGTTAGCAGTCAAAATGTATATGTTCAATTATAGTATCATATATTTAAAAAAGGATTTTAAAAATATGAAGTAAATTGAACCTAACTACAACCAAAGTAAGAGTATTCAATTAACTTCTCAGTATTTGTCCAAAAAAAGTCAATATAGGAATCATATATATTGTTAATCTTGATTTATCATTAAATATGTTTGTAGCATACACACACACGTGCCCGCATATAAATGTCAAACTTCATACTCCAAAGCAAAGAAAGCATATTATTATAAAATTAGGTCCTATCCTTGTCCAGCAAGCAATTTCGACACAGCAATCAATTTCTGAAGCCGCCAGAAGAGAAATACATGGCCAACCACAGACATTCTGACTCAGTAGCTCATCAGAGGAACGGGCAGATTTGAAATCCAGTTCATTAACCAACTTGCACGCAAAAATGTTCATTAACTGCCAAAATATCTTAAACAAATCAGACAATTTATAAGCCAATAAAGACTCTCATGAATAACTGTTTGGTCAAGCAGGAAATCAAACCAATGATTAGAAAGGAGTGGTGATGGTTTGTAATTGGTATTTGAGGGGTGAACACGATGTAATCTATGCAGAAATAGAAGCATAATGATATACACCTAAAATTTATACAATGTTGTAAACCAATGTTACTACAATAAACAAAAATTTATAAAAATAAATAAATAAATGAAGGATTAGTGAGGAGCCCTGGGGAGTGAGGAGACAGAAAGGAAGAAGATAAGAAAACTGTCTGCTCTGTGAGAAAATATCTGAGCAAGGGAAGGGGAGAGAGAGGGGGAGGAAAGGGGGAGAGAGAATCCCCCTCTGCCCTTTCTCTGCAGGTTCTTAGGGCTGGCCAAATAATTAACAAGACAGGTTGGCTGTAGAAAATCAGATACAGCTGAAGAACATGTGTCCATGGGAGAAACCCTGGAAACTGAGTCAATCCACACAATAGCAGAGATTCTCAACTTGCATCCTCTTCTGAGCTAACGACAAAGGTGAATGTCATGAGTGGGCCTGTGGAATGGGAGAGGGTATGAAGATGATTGTTATGCAGAGACACAGATAAAGGTTTGTCCAACCCGTTTCCCCGGCACTATGGTCAGGTCCAGAAGGGACGGCACAGAGGTGACCAGGAACCTGTCTCTCTGTGGCTGGGCTGGCCCCAGGGCAGACGTGGGCGTGATTGGTGGAAGTGGGGTGGCGTGTGAGTTGGCACCAGACAGCGGTGGAGGCAGAGACTCAGAGTTCAGGGATCTCTCTCTCTCTCTCTGCCTTTCTCTCTCTCTCTCTCTGTCTCTGTCTCTTTCTCTCTCCCTCGGGGACATGAGGAGTGTAAGGTGGCGCCACCTGCACACCTCACTTACCTCTCCCATGGGCCCTTCTTTCTCTGGCCACTACGGGAGCCCTGCGGGCTTGGGTTCAACCCCCCACACCCCCGCACAAGCCAAGGGCGCATGCGCGACCACCGGGGCTTGGGCTGCCCTCAGGGGTCCTCAGTGAAGGCCCCGCCCTCTCTCCAGGCTCTGACCGCCTGGCGCCACCTAGCTGCAGCTGTTCCATCGCCGCCCTTCTTGACTTGGCTTCAGCTGTTGTCTCCCTCCCCTCCCCCACTCCTACTCAGCTTGAAGGCTGCTTCTCTGCCTTGGAAGCATTGCTCTGGCCCTGATGGCCACAGGCGTATTGTGCTTCAAACTCAAGGCTCTGCCTGGGCCAGCTGCTACGTCCAGGGGCTCATTTCTTCCTGGAAAGACAAAGCCATGGCCTCACCCCAGGTCTGCACTTTGCCACTGCAGCCAGCCCAGGTGTAGGAAAGGCTCTGTGGACTCAGAAGTGCCGAGACAGGCAGATGGCACCACAGGGCTTGGGGGCCAGGGCCTAACTGTCCAAGCCCTTCCAGCCACAGGTGCCAGCCTCCTCCCTGGAGACAGGAAGGCCTGGTCTTCCTACTGCCTAGGTCATGGCTCCGGGGAGAAATCCGCCATGGAGGGTACACAGGATGCCCTCTCCCTGAGGTCCCAGGTGTCTCGCCAGGGCCACTGCAAGCATGGCTCGGCTTGCCTGCTTTCTCCAAAGGAGCCTGGCCAACCAGCCGAACCTGGCACCTGGACCAGGCCCCTTCCAAGAGGACGAGTTCTAGAGGATATAGCTCTGGGGACGAGTGTCAAGTCTCCTGGGGTGTGTGCTCGGGCCCCGTCAGAGGAGGAAGCAGCCTGGCAAGTGGTGTGCCAGACCTGAGATCTGGAGGCCTCCCACAACTGGGTCCCTGTCCTGCCCAGGCCTCCCGATGGAGGACGATGGTCGTGGCAGTAGCTAGCGTGGTGGGGCTGGCGCCGAGCCTGCCCTTGGATGCCCCGGGAGAGGGCGCCGGGGAATATGCTGCCTCTGGCCAGGTCTCAGGGACCGACCCAGCTCGGGGTTGTCGGCGGCAGAGAAAGAATTGTCCTCCGCCCTTTCCCTTCTGTTCTTAGGGCTGGCCAAACTCTTAAAAAGACAGGTTGTCTGGAGAAAATCAGACACAGCTGAAGAACATGTGTCCAAGGGGAAAACCCAGGAAACTGAGTCTCCTCACACAATAGCAGAGATTCCCATCTTGCAACCTCTCCCGAGCTAATGACAATGGTGGATGTCGTGGGTGGGCCTGCAGAATGGGAGAGGGGAGGAAGTCTATTGTCATGCAGAGGGACATGTAAAGACTTGTCTGAACCTTTTCCCCTTCACTGGGTTCAGGTCCGGAAGGGAAGACACAGAGGTGACCAGGAACCGGCCACTCTGTGGTGGGGCTGGCCCCGGGCAGGCGTGGGGGTGATGGGTGGCAGTGGGATTGCGTGTGAGTTGGCACCAGCCAGCGGTGGAGGCAGAGACTCAGAGGTCAGGGATCTCTCTTCTCTCTCTGCCTTTCTCTCTCTGTCTCTGTCTCTGTCTCTTTCTCTCTCTCTCTCTCTCCCCCCCGGGGACCTGAGGAGAGTAAGGTGGCGCCACCTGCCCACCTCGCCTGCCTCTCGCATGGGCCCTTCTTTCTCTGGCCGCTCCGGGAGCCCTGCGGGCTTGGGTTCAATCACCCACAGAAGCCAAGGGCACATGCGCGAATGCCAGAGCCTAGGGCTGGCCTCGGGGGTCCTCAGTGAAGGCCCCACCATCGCTCCAGGTTCTGCTCGGCTGGCGCCACCCACCTGCAGCTGTTCCATCGCTGCCCTTCTTGACTTGGCTTCAGCTGTTGTCTCCCTCCCATCCCCCACTTGCAGTCAGCTGGCCGGCCGCTTCTCTTCTTTGGAAGCAGTGGTCTGGACTTGGTGGCCAAAGGCCGACTAGGGTGCCAGGTCAAGGCTCTTCCTCGGCCAGCTGCTTTTTCCTGGACCTCATTTCTTCCTGGAAAGGCAAAACCACGGCCTCACCCCATGCCCGTACTTCTCGACTCCAGCCAGGTGGAGGAAAGGCTCTGTGGAATCAGAAGGGCTGAGACAGGCTTATGGCCAAGCAGTGAGTTTGGCCCCAGCAGGCCGCCGGCTTGGGGAACCGCTGCCACACGGTCAGGCCCTTCCAGCGACGGGTCCCAGCATCATCTCTGGAGTCGGGAGGGCCTGGCCTTCCTAGTGCCAAGGCCACGGCTCTGAGGAGAAATCCGCGATGGAGGGCATGTGTGAGGCCCTCGGCCTGAGGGCGCTGGTGCCACGCCGGGGGCGACTGGAAGGTTGGCTCGGCTCGCCTGCTTTGTCCAAAGGAGGCTTTCCAACCAGCCCAACCGGCCACCTGGGCCAAGCCCCTTTCAAGTGGACAAGATCCGGGGGAAAGAGCCCTGGGGCCTGCCGCCAAGTCTCCTGGGGCGTGTGCTGGGCCCCCTCAAAGGAGGAAGCAACCCAGCAACCTGTGTGCCAGACCTTAGATCTGGCGGCCTGACACACCCAGCTCCCTTCCCTGCCCAACCCACACCTGCCTCCATCGACTCCACGGAGGACGATGGTGTTGGCAGTGCAAACAGAGATAGTCGTTAGAGACTTCACTTGGAGTTGTAGTCAAAGAGCATCACGTAAGAGCACTGAGCTTGGTCTCTGCCATTTATCCGCTTTGTGCAGAGTCCTGTGACTCTTTGGCTCCCCTCCTGGCTCCCTCCATAGTTGGCATTGTCTGCACGGAGGAGCCCAGCTCGTTACAATCGAATTGTTGAAGTCTCTAGAAGCCAGCTGAAGGATAAGACTGGCCAGAAAGGACATCAGCAAGCAGTGTGCTCCAAAAGTGGGTGGCAGAATCACTCAGAAGAAGAAAAAAACCTTTCTGTTTAACCTGTTTTCTCTTTATCTTCTCTCCCTTTCTTTTCCTTTCCTTGGATGGCACAAAGCCTGTCCACCCCCCATGGTGGTTGTTTTTCTCCTCAGAGACCCAGACAGAGCTGTATCTCTTAGTTGTAGGTTAACCCATGGGGGTTCTTTTCCTGGAGTCCCACGGCAGTTTATTCATATCTCTTTCATTCAAATTATTTCTGTAGTGTAATTTATCTGTTTAGACATATCTGTCTTCCTTGCAGACCCCCAACATTGCAAGACCTTTGGGCACATGGTAGATACTTAAGTACTTGAGTGAATCAGTGAAGATCTTTTGTTCAATAAGATCTACATAAATACAATACCTACTCAGCACACGAATGCAAGCACATGAGAGAGTTTGGTGTCTGCTGAAGCAGGCTGTAGACCAGTTTAGGGGCTCAGTGCCAAAGTGACCCAATAGATTTAGACAAAATGAACGAGATAATTAACTTCAATTTTACAATTCATGGATAACAGGAGCTGGCTGTCTAGGTGTGACTCAGGACTTGATCATTCTTGTTGTATCTTTGGAAAATCCAGTCCTTTGTCTTTCTATGGAAATGTGACTGGCTAAGAGAGTGAACAGAGGAGTGGCTTTTAGAAAGGCAATTTTGTCACAGGAAGTCTGGGAGGAAAATATATGGAAGGAGAGCTGCTAGAAACATGGCAGAGACGTTTTGTCTAGAAACCCTAAAATTTGGGTTTACATGGGTTGGCAGCAGTGGTGGTGGCAGATACTCACAGGTCAGGGATCTCTCATTCTTTCTCTGTCTGTCTGTCTCTCTCTGTCTCTCTCACTGCCTCTCTCTCTCTCTCTATCTCAGGGACCTGAGGAGAGGAGGTGGGCAAGCCCTACCCACCTCGCCTACCTGCCTTCCTCTCCCCTGGCCCCTTCTTTCTCTGGCTGCTTTGAGTGCCCTGTGGTCTTGGGTTCAGCCCCTCAGGCCAAGGGCTCATGCGCCACCGCCAGGGCCTAGGGCGGGACTCGGGGGTCCTCAGTGAAGGCCCCGCCCGCCCGCCAGGCCAGTCATAGCTGAAGAAGGAACACCAACGTCCTGCTTGACTTGGCTTCAGCTGTTGTCTCCCTCCCATTCCCCACTTGCAATCAGCTGGCCGGCCGCTTCCCTTCTTTGGAAGCGGTGGTCTGGACCTCATGGCCACAGGCCGACTGGGGTGCCAGGTCAAAGCTCTGCCTCGGCCAGCTGCTTTTGCCCGGGCCTCATTTCTTCCTGGAAAGGCAAAAGCACGGCCTCACCCCACGCCCGCACTTGTCGACTCCAGCCAGGTGGAGGAAAGGGTCTGTGGAATCAGAAGGGCCGAGACAGGCATATGGCCAAGCAGTGAGTGAGGCCCTAGCAGGCAGCAGACCTGGGGAGCCTCTGTCACACGGGGCAGGCCCTTCTGGTGATGGGTCCCAGCATCATCTCTGGAGTCGGGAGGGCCTGGCCTTCCTAGTGCCCAGGCCACGGCTCTGGGGAGAAATCCTCAGTGGAGGGCACGCGTGAGGCCCTCGGCCTGAGGGCAGAGGTGCCAAGCCGAGGGCGACTGGAAGGCTGGCTCGGGTCACCTGCTTTGTCCAAAGGAGGCTGGCTAACCAGCACAACCAGCCACCTTGGCCAGGCCCCTTTCAAGTGGACAAGATCTGGGGGAAAGTGTCCTGGGGCCTGCCGCCAAGTCTCCTGGGACGTGTGCTGGGCCCCCTGAGAGGAGGAAGCAACTTGGCAACCTGTGTGCCAGATCTGAGATCTGGCGGCCTGCCACACCCAGCTCCCTGCCCTGCCCATGCCTACCCCCATCCACGGAGGACGATGGTATTGGCAGTTGCGAGTGGAGATAGTCGTTAGAGACTTCACTTGGAGTTGTAGTCAAAGAGCATCACATAAGAGCACTGAGCTTGGGCTCTGCCATTTATCAGCTTTGTAACCTGGCTGAGTTTTCTAGCCACTGTACCCATTCTCTTCATCTATCAAATGGTGCAAAGAACAACATTGACTACGTCGGGATATTTTCAGGGTCATGTGAGTTAATGTATGTTCAAGCACAGAGTTTACATTCAGAGTGCAGTCCTTGGCTCCGTAGAAGTGTTTGTTGCTCTTCTCATAATTATCATTATTTCATGTCCTTATCTAACTCGGGAGTTCCCTGTAAAACCAACCACGAGCCACCGTGTCAGCAGTTTGATTCCAGGTCCCTGCTTCAAGGCCTGCAGAGGGAGCCTCGTGCTCATAACCTCCTGTTTTTCTCCCAGTCTCTGGAGGGATGAATTAACTGCTTTCTTCTCTGTACTGAGGCACGGAATGGGGGCGCACACCCAACCCTGCATCTCCTCCTTTTAATATCTGATGCTTTGGAAACACTGCTTACTGTTCACTCGGTGGACTGTACTCCCTGACACGAACAACGCACGGGAGAGAGGAGGGAGGAAACTCTGATCCATGTAGGGCTCTGAGTTGACCATAACACAGAGTACAGTTGATCAAGGGCCAAGGTAGAGATGAGTGTGTTCTAATGTGACACCACGTGAAAATAAAGCAAACACATAAAATCATATGTAGTGGTCAAAGGGAAAGCACACAACTAAAAGAATTGATCCCATGAAATACACTCTTCTATTTTTTTATGTATCAAATTACTGATAGGAAAGAGCTAGGTGTAGAGACAGTAGAATTGATCAATGTCATAGAGAATTCTTTTAACAGTTGTTCATGCCTCTTGTTTTACATCATTGATTAGGGTAATATTTT